>NC_044031.1:532273421-532587787 GCF_901765095.1 Microcaecilia unicolor
GTGCCTAAGTTAGATGCAGGTATTTAGGCCTTGTTTGAGGTGGCCTAAATGGGTGTGCTTAAATTTTAGTCACAAGAATGGCCACTAAGCATATTTTATAGGTATAGTTTATAGAATCGCCTTAGACACGTGGTTTTTCGTTGCCAATTTTTAAGGCACTATTTATAGACATTGGCCCTTTATGCGTTCCTATTTATATGGTTTGCTTATACATTTAAGCACTGATTATTGACACTTAACTGCATTAAGTGCCAACTCCTCCCCCAGATCACACACAAATTAGCCAGTTTCGGCTTAGTCGCAGATAGTGGATTGTGAAAAATATTAAAGAAAAGTTTATTGTTTCTTTTTTAAATTTGTGTTCTTTTGCAGTTTTAGTGAATGAAGGAGAAGTTAATACATTTGTTGGATTTATCAAATCAGGACGGTGTAATATCTTAAAAGATATTTCCGCAATTAAGCATAAACCTTTAAGAAAAATGGTAAGACTTGTTTTTTTCCCCGACCTTTAAGAACATAAAAGAAAGTAAATTGCTTCAGGGCAGGGATGGGCAACCTTTATACACAGAGGGCCTCATGAATGTAAGTGCTATCAATGGTAGGACACAATATTACATATTGTAGGAGCTGGAAATTCACAGAGCTCCATAGACCTTCTGTGATAAATAAAAAATTTAACTAAAAACAATAGAAACAAACTGCTAGCATGACTATTCTAAAAGTATTTGTGAAATATAGAATTTAAAATTGGCAAACTCTGGTTAATGATGCTTTCTGTGTATAATTCTCATGGTCTCACAGGCCGTATAAAATTCAATGATAGGCCGCATTCAGGCCAAAGGCCATAGGATGCCCACCCCTTCTCCAGGGTATAAAACTTATTTCATATATTCATATAGATGTATAAGTAGCAGTACTGAACATATGGATAGTGCGGCCATTCAGCAGGCCTAAACTAAATGCATAAATTATCAATTTAGCAACTAAATATCAACATCAACCTGTCAATATTCAGCTGGTGGTGATCAGTGTTTTTTTAATGCTAAATTCTGTGGGCAGAATTAGGACTGGTATTTAGTGCCAGACATGTCCAGCACTGACATTGAATATCGGGTCTGACAGGACTGAAGATAACCATGAAGAATTATGCAGATCCCGTCTGATCTTTATACAGCCCGTGTCACACCTTGTGTATGTGAGTGAGACTAACAAACTAGTTGCTCCTTCCATTAAAGGCCTGGTTGAAGAGCTAAGTTTTTACCTGCTTCCGAAGTAGAGATAGTTTGTGTTAAGTGGAGCCTTTCAGGGAGTGCATTCCAGAGTGTGGGGGCTATTCTGAAGAAGGCTTACGTGTGGGTATCATATCGTGTAATGTCTTTTGGAGAGGGTGTGGTTATGGGTACTGCTATGAGGACCTTAGTGTCCTTGGAGGTGTGTAGAGGATCATCCTATCTTCAGGTACTCGGGGTAATTTCCTTAAGGCCTTGAAGATCAGACATAGAGTTTTAAATTTAGCCCTGTATTGTAACCAGTGAAGGTTTTACAAAACTGGTGTGATGTGTTCACGGTCACTTGCAACCTTCTATTAGTCTTGTTACAGCATTCTGAATCAATTGGAGCTGGTATGGACCCTTTGTAGTCAGACCATTGTAGAGTGCACTACAGTAATCCAGTCTTGATGTTATCGTGGCATGCCCAACTGGGATACAATTTTACCATCTCGATGTAAGGAGAGAGGCAGCGTAGCTTCACAAATAGTAGAAACAGCTTTTGAAGGTTGCTTGGATTTGGGGAATCAGAATAAGTTTTGAATCTAACTGTTTTCCAAGGTTCATGACTTGTGACTTCCCAAAAGAGATTTTGATGTCATGTATGTATCCACTTGTGTTAGGTTTCAGGCAAAATTTGTTGTGTTTAGCCCATTCTTGAACTGATGTTAGACAGGTAATCAGTTTATTCAGGGATGTAGGTAAGTCAATGGGTATGAGTAGCTTCACATCATCCGTGTAGATGTAATGTCCATTGACCGAATCAGCTCAGCTAGTGGCTTGAGGTAGATATTGAACAGAATAGGTGACAATATCGATCCTTGTGGCACCCCACAGGTCAGTGCCCATGGTGGCAATGAGTTGCTGCCAAACATTATGGATTGTTGCCTCTCAGATAGGATCTGAACCAAGCAAGTACTGTTCCATTGATACCTGTTTCTGTCAGTTGTGTTAGCATGATATCATGATTCACAGTGTCAAAAGCTGCTGAGAAATCTAGCAGTACTAACTCCGAGGTGAATCCCCTTTCTCAATTTCTGTGAAGATAATCTAGTAGGGATATGAGGACCATTTCTGTTCCATAGCCAGGTCTGAATCCAGATTGGCATGGATCTAGCCAGTTTCTCTCTTCTAGCCAATCATTGAGTTGAACACCGACTGCTTGTTCTATAAGTTTTCTTAGAAATAGGATGTTGGACACTGGCTGGTAACTTCCAAGCTTGTCCTGGGCAAGGTTGTTTTTCTTAAGCAAAGAGTGAACCACTGCCCTTTTTAATGCTGTTGGTAGCTGCCCATTAGAAAGAGAGGAGTTCACAATTTTTGTGGCACCATCTATGAGGCCCATACTTGCCTGCTGCACTATCTTTGATAGGCAGGATCGAGGGAGCATGTAGTTGGTGAAAGGTCTGTTAGGACTTTCTCAAGGCTCTCCTCTGTCATTGGGTTAAAAGTGTCCCATCTGTCTCTGTCAGGAGGGGGAACGTTTGTGCACTCCTGGTTAACTAATTTGAGACTGGGTGGGATTGCCTTTAAATCCTGGTGGAGATTTTTATTTTTGTTGGCAAAGTATGCAGCAAAATCATTGCAGTTCAATTTAGACTGGGCAGGCTGGTTCTGTTGTAGGGGTTGCAGTAGGCTGCTTACTATACTGAACAACTGCTTGGTTGAATTGGCAGTCTGTTCAATGCACTGAGAGAAATATTGTCTCTGAGTCCAATATTCCACTATATGAATACAATCTTTCACTTTCTGGGACTCTGCCATGTACTTGTATCCTGGACTGGCCACTGTTTGAAACAGGATACTGAGCTAAATGGACCCCTGATCTGACCTAGTAGACAAAATTACAAATATTCCAAACTTTAACAGCTTGTAAAGCAAAACAACTATCCGGTATACATTTGAAATGAACCTTATTTGCAATTGGATAACTCAAGATTACGGAAGGTAAATAATGTGATTGAACCCTTACAATTGGGTAAGTGATAATGAGGGCAGTGGCATAGCAAAGGGTGGGCCTGGGTGGGCCCAGGCCCATCCATTTTGGGCTCAGGCCCACCCAGTAGCTGCACAAATATGATGTGGTTGACAGGGATCCCCAAGCTCCACCAGCTGAAAACTTCCAACAACTCTCCCTCCTGCATACCTTGTAAATAGCAGATCTTCACCTGCAGCGAGCAGCCAGCCCCACAGCCCACCTATGTGAAAACAGGAAGTTGCATCAGAGGGCAACTTGAACAGTATGTATTAGTTGCTGCTTGCTGCTGGTGAAAATCTGTAATATAAAAGGTATGCAGGGGGGGGGGGATGTTTGAGAGACCATATGGCATGCAGACAAGAGGGGGGGAGACCAAAGCACTTGTGGGACAGGGCGGTTCTTCTGCCCACCCATCTTGGGCCCAGGCCCACCCAAAATTGGATATCTAGCTATGCCCCTGAATGAGGGGCATTTTCGATATGATGTCTAATTCCAACTTTGGACATTTTGCTGAAGACATGCAAAAATCAAATGGTGAACATAGCGATTTTTGAACCAGAAAAACATCTATCTTTTTGTTTCAAAAATGGCCATTTCCTAGATGTTTTTATGCTCAGTGCATTTTTCTTTTGTGACTGTTTCATATTGTGCATATGTTTTGCCATGCTTATACATTGTATCATACTCAGTTCTGCCAGCAAAGTGATTTCCTGGGCGGCATCTGTGGCTCGGCCCTAAGGGAGTTTCAATCCGGTATGCAGCCACTGGAGGTCTAGAACAAATTTGATGGTGGTTCCTCCTGAGGAAGATTTGTGAAATGCGGTCCTGCATTGAGGAGCCGGCATAACATGAAACAGATATGGTGGATTGTTGAGTTAGTCACTGAGCATACAGCACCTGTATTGTGATGCATACTAATGACTGGAGGTGGTGAATTTGAACAGCCAACGGAGGTTTAACGGATATACAGAGTTTGTCCATGAAGAACAGTCATCCAGCATTTATGTGGAAACATTTTCACTGCGTCCATGCGGAAGGCGTGGCGTTTGTAGGAAAAGGACCATTTTGCTGGCAGAACTGAGTTTTGATTATTTGAGTATGATACAATGTATAAGCATGGCAAAACATATGCACAATATGAAACAGTATAAGTATGCAGTTTAAAATGTAAAATCAACTGTTTTGTACTTAAATTAAATACAGGTGTGCAAGGTGAGCGGAGGAGTGAATGTGTGAGGTTTTAATAGTAGGCAGCAGTGCTAGTGAGGTTAGCGGGCATTGCAATATAATAAAATGTTTTTGTGATAAAAAAGAAAAAATACTGGAGTCTTTGTGTAGTTGATATTAAAAGTGACTCTGGAATTAAAAGAGTTATCCCCTGATTAGTAATTTTGATGCCTGATTATCACCAGGTTAGCGCCATGGTATAAAAAAATTATGGCACACCGGAAATGGCACACACTGGAGCCGGAACTTCCACCGGTGGCTGTGTTGGGCCAGCAGTAGTTCCGGGATAAGGTGCGGTAAACCTGTGTTGGGCTTACTGCCATTTTGTAAAAGGACCCCCTAGTTAATAATGACATGGATTAGCAGTAAAATAACCCATCTTAAAGGTAGCCCTTATTGATAACCCCCCCCTTATTTTGGAAAGACAAAATAAATTTGGGGCTTCTTTTAATAAGGTATGTTAATCAGTTAGGGGTGTAATTATCAATGTGGTGCTACTGTAAGTCAGGTTATTTTACCGCAAGTTGGGTTATTTTACCAGAAGTCAGGTTATGTTAGCACAGGGTCTCTTTGGATAAAATGAGACCCTGTGCTAAAATAGCTCAAGTAATAAAATAACTCACATTGGGGAGATTGTTATTTTACTGTTAACCTCAGTTATAAGCAACTAATGGGAGGGAGGGGAGTTATCACTGTGGGCTACTGTTAATGCAGGTTATTGTGCCACAAGTCAGGCTATTGTAGCACATTTATGCAATGAGATTCCTGTGCTGAATAGCACAACTTACAGTAAAATAACTCATTTTAATAGTAGCCCACTTTATTTCCTTCCTAGGTCTTAATGAATAAAATGGGACCTAATAGCACAAGTTAATGGTAAATACATCTAAAAGTAGCCCACATTGAAAAACACACTCTTTAATACAGTAGTTGATTCTTAGCATACGCTAGTCCTGCATTAACCGTCAAAGGACGAATAGGTACAGCGCTGAGTGAGGAAAGTGTGGGGTCAGTGCTTTACACTAATGTTTGGGGACAATACTATGAGTTAACTTTAAATGCCGCAGATATTACGGAACAGTTAAAACTACTCAATAACATTTGCTGAGTGTATTTCCTCTGCATTAACTGCAAGGAAAGATCTGGGGGTACTTACAACAGTTAATGCAGAGGCTTTGGCAATTACTGTGAGTTAACTGCACCTTAGTAAAGAGGCTCTCTTGGGTAAATAAAAATAAACAAAGAACTAACCTCCTCATAGTATATGTCATCTCTAGGTGACTGCATTTTGTATTGACTTAATGCCTAAGAAAGTCTACTTAGCTTACATCGCCTTCCTCCCTGCTGTGCCATGATGCGCAATTGCATGAATTTTGATGTTTTGATGTTACTAAGGGGCCCTTTTACTAAGCCGCGTAGGCACCTATGCATGCCCAACGTGTGCAAATTCAGAACTACCACCCAACTACTGAATGGCATGGCCGGTAATTTCATTTTTTATGCGTGCCCACTACGTGCGCCAGAAAATTTCTGGTATGCGGCTTTAACTGGGCGGTAACTGGCATTGTACATGCGCTGATGATTACTGCCCAGTTAACACATGAGACCTTACCGCTAAGTTAATGAGTGGCGGTAAGGTCTCCGGCCCAAAATGGATGTGCACCAATTTTCATTTTGCCGCACATCCATTTTTGGCCAAAAAAGAGGCCTTTTTTTGCAGGTGCGCTGAAAAATGAACCTGCGCACATCCAATACATGCATCTACATCGGTGCAGGTCACTTTTCAGTGCACTTTAGTAAAAGGACCCCTAAGTATTAGAACTTTATTATATAAATATGAACAGTATGGGTTATGCTGACTTGAGTTCCTGTGCCTCCTAAAAAGGTTGAACGTATTATCTTAAGCCGCCTACGGGAGAAGGATTCCTTCGGAGAGGAGAGCATCCTTCATAATCTTCCCTCCCCTTGCACAATAATGGCAGCAACAAAAGTTGAATTAGGCATCATCCATGCTAGTTATCTAAAAGGTGAGTTCAGATAAATCTCTTTATTCTTTTAACATGTTTTCCTGACACCTAATATCATCATATACATTTGAGGTACAACTGTGGGTTATAAAAATAGATCAGTTATAGCACTTCAAGCAAATTTTTCAGTGTAGTTATATTTTCAGGAAAGTCAAAAAACATCACCATGTCAATATTTAAATATCATGGTCAGCATTACTATTTTATATTTTTGTCTTAGTATTTTTATTAAATTTTCATACATAACAACAAAGTAATATCACATTGATACATTTATCATAACTTTAGTAGTACAGGAGTATTAAAGTAATAGAAAAATCTAAAATGAAAATTAACGGGGGGGGGGGGGGGGAAATAAAAAGTGAGAGGATATATAACACTATCAGGCTTATTTCGAAAGAGAAGGATGCCCATCTTTCGACACAAATCGGAAGATGGGCGTTCTTCTCGCAAGTTTGCCCAAATTGGCTTAATCGAAAGCCAATTTTGGGCATCCCCAACTGCTTTCCGTCGTGGGGATGACCAAAGTTCACGGGGGCGTGTCGGAGGCGTACCGAAGGCGGGACTTGGGTGTGCCTAACACATGGGCGTCCTCGACCCATAATGGAGAAAAAAAGGGTGTCCCTGGCCAGCCTTGGATGACTTTACCTGGTCCTGTTTTTTCTTACGACCAAGCCACAAAAAGGTGCCCAAACTGACCAGATGACCACCGGAGGGAAACTGGGGATCACCTCTCCTTACTCCCCCAGTGGTCACTAACCCCCTCCCACCCTCAAAAAAACATCTTTAAAAATATTTTGTGCCTGCCTCAAATGTCATACTCAGGTCCATCACAGCAGTATGGAGGTCCTTGGAGCAGTTTTAGTGGGTGCAGGTGCAATTCAGGCAGGCGGACCCAGGTCCATCTCCCCCCTACCTGTTACACTTGTGGTGGTTAAATGTGAGCCCTTCAAAACCCACCAGAAACCCACTGTACCCACTTGTAGGTGCCCTCCTTCACCCGTAAAGGGCTATGGTAGTGGTGTACAGTTGTGGGTAGTGGGTTTGGGGGGGGGCTCAGCACACAAGGTAAGGAAGCTATATACCTGGGAGCAATTTCTGAAGTCCACTGCAGTGTCGCCTAGGGTGCCCGGTTGGTGTCCTAGCATGTGAGGGAACCAGTGCACTACGATGCTAGCTCCTCCCATGACCAAAGGACTTGCATTTGGTCGTTTCTGAGATGGGCGTCCTTGGTTTCCATTATCGCCGAAAATCAGAAATGAACAAGTCTAGGGACGACCATCTCTAAGGACAACCTAAATGTCAAGATTTGGGCATCCCCGACCGTATTATCGAAATGAAAGATGGACGTCCATCTTGTTTCGATAATACGGTTTCCCCACCCCTCCTCCGGGACATTTTGTGAGGACGTCCTCTCAGCAAAACTTGGCGTCCCTTTCGATTATGCCCCTCCATATGAACCACTGTATACAACAATATGAAAAATAATTAGAAGACCATGTGGAAGGGCATAATTGAACGGGGTGCCCAAGTTTTCCTGAGGAGTCCTCGCAGGACGTCCCGGCGAAGGGGCGGGAAAACCCATATTATCGAAACAGATGGGCCATCCATCTTTCGTTTCGATAATATGGTCGGGACGCCAAAATCTCAACATTTAGGTCGACCTTAGAGATGGTTGTCCTTAGAGATGGTCGTCCCCTGTTTTTGGCAATAATGGAAACTGAGGACACCCATCTCAGAAACGACCAAATCCAAGCCACTTGGTCATGGGAGGAGCCAGAATTCATAGTGCACTGGTCCCCTCACATGCCAGGACACCAACCGGGCACCCTAGGGGCACTGCAGTGGACTTCACAAATTGCTCTCAAGTGCATAGCTCCCTTACCTTGGGTGCTGAGCCCTCCAAACCCAATCTAAAACCCACTCCCCACAACTGTACAACACTACCATTGCCCTAAGGGGTGAAAGGAGGCACCTACATGTGGACACAGTGGGTTTGTGGTGGGTTTTGGAGAGCTCACATTTACCACCACAAGTGTAACAGGTAGAGGGGATGGGCCTGGGTCTGCCTGCCTGAAGTGCACTGCACCCACTAAAACTGCTCCAGGGACCTGCATACTGCTGTCAGGGAGATGGGTATGACATTTGAGGCTGGCAAAAATAATTTTAAAGTTTTTTTTTTTTTAGGGTGGGAGGGGTTTAATGACCACTGGGGGAGTAAGGGGAGGTCATCTCTGATTTCCTCCGGTGGTCATCTGGTCAGTTCGGGCACCTTTTTGAGGCTTGGTTACAAGAAAAAATGGATGAAGTAAAGTCGTCAAGTGCTCATCAGGGACACCCTTCTTTTTTCCATTATTGGCCGAGGACGCCCAGTCCCGCCTTCGCTATGCTTCCAACATGCCCCCGTGAACTTTGGTCATCCCACAACGGAAAGCAGTTGAGGACGCCCAAAATCAGCTTTCGATTATGCCGATTTGGGCGACCTTGGGAGAAGGACGCCCATCTTGCGATTTGTGTCGAAAGATGGGTGCCCTTCTCTTTTCAAAAATGAGCCCATTAGTCTTCCTTTAGGTAAGAAATAAGGTAGGGCCATTTCTTAAGGCACTCAATTATTTAGCATAATGATTTTAATATTGATATGTTAAAAAGAGTAAATTCCACTATCCTTAGTAGGTAGCTTGGTTAAGGGATTTCCAATGTGAGAAAACTACTTTTAAAGCTAAAGTTAACAGAGTATTGACTAAAAAACATCATTATCCTTTAAAGTAAAGCACCGTCTTGAGTATAACATATTTATACAGCATAGGACCAGAAGGATGAAATATGTCTGTCAATGTGGACCAAATATCAAGCTAAAATTTCCATATACATGTACAGTCAAAAATCAAATGTCTAAAAGTGCCTTCTCAAGTTGACCAGCACAAATTTGAAATAGAGGGGTCGATAAGATGTGACTTGAGAGGCATCAATAGTATCTGTGTGAGAAAAAGTACATAGATTGTATTGTAGATGAAGATCTTGAACATTTAAACAAAGAGCTTCAGATTTGTTCCCAAGTTTTATCATTAATGGATTGTTGAATGTCTTCTTCCTAACATTTATGTAAACCTATACCTTTAGCAGGGGATTTGTTCAAGATGTACTTACATATACAAGAGGCAACATGACCAGTGGTTTGGGTTTTAACAGATATATCAATGATCTCAGGAGTGTGGGACAATGTTTAGACTTGTAGTTTACATTTTTTCAGAACTGAACATAATTGTAGTTATTGATAAAATTGAGAATCTGTTAGAGAGAACTCTGTTTTCATGGTTGAAAAAGACTTCCATGTGTGAGTGATGGAATCAAAAAAAGCATTGAGATCCCATATGCCTATCCTAATTGATAAAAAAAAAAACAAGAGATTTGTTTTTTTAATCAATTAGGATCTTAGGGTTATTCCATATAGACATATATATATAGTGTTGGACCATTGGGTGGACAGTAATTTGTCAAAGGAGTCTAATAACTTATGCGTGATGTTAATGGGATTGGAGGCATACCTTTAGGAAGATGCATACCAATTAAATGGAGTGTATCAGTGGATTTATAGTGAATTGCTCAAAGAGCAGCCATTGAGGCAGAGAGGTGGGTTGGAAGGAGCAACCCATTCTAGTCCTTGACGGATAATAAAAGCCTTGTGATATAGCAGGTGGATCGGGAAAGTTTAGTCCACCATGTAATTTAGGCAATTTTAATTTACCTAAGGAAATTCTAGGAGCTTTGGAGTTTCATAAAAAGTTGGTCAGTATCTTCTCCAGCCTTTTAGAGAAGGAGGGAGGAAAAAGTAAATTAATTGTGCCTAGGGTATATGTGATTTAGGAACTACCATCATTTTAATGGTATCTAGACTACCCCACCATGATAGATTTAACAGAGACCATGATGAGAGGGATTCCTCTACTTTGGTTACAATGTTTTCAATGTTGAGTTAATAGTGGTATCAAAACGTACACCCAAATATTTATTAGAGGAAATAATCCATTTGAGAGGATAACCAGGGATGGTAAAGGGGATACAATTATCATTAAGAGGTATTAGTTTGGTTTTATCCCAGTTAATTTTATATCCTGACAGCTCTGAGAAATGAGATATTAATTGAACAAGCACTTCCATAGATTTCTGAGGTTGGTTAAGGTAGAGCATTATATCATTAGCATAACTTTTCCTGACCCAAGGTGACTCCGGTAATATTGGGGTTTTGTTGGATAGCAGCCAACAGTGGCTCAAGAGCCAAATTAAATAAGAGAGGTGATATAGGGCTTCCATTATCTGGTGCCTCTGTATAGTAAAAAGGGTTCAGAGAGTTCACCATTGGACGTATACCTGCAGAAGGGAGGGAGTACAATAAGTGTAACATTTGAAGGAAATGTTTAGGAAAGCCATAGTGATCGAGAACACTAAACAAATATTTCCACTCCACCCGGTCAAACACCTTCTCTGTGTCTAAGGAAACAGATAATACAGGATAAGCCTTAGACCGGACGGAATAGATAAAGTGACACAGAGGGGTCTAAATCACAAAATGTCCAAATTCCGAACAGGAAAGAAGATCATTTTTGAAAAAGAAAAACGTCTATCTTTTTTTCGAAAATACTATGGACATTTTGTGATTTGGATGGGGGGGGGGGGGGGGTTTAGTCCATTTTGGAAAACAAAATGTCCAAGTGCAAAACATACAAAATCAAGCCATTGGGATGTAGGAGGAGCCAGAAGTTTTTAGTAGACTGGTCCCCCTGACATCCCAGCACAGCAAGCGTCTGTTTACGCTTTCCAAAAATACTAGGACTAGGGGGCATGCGATGAAGCTACAATGCAGTAAATTTAAAACGAATCAGAGAAACATTTTCTTCACTCAACGTGTAATTAAACTCTGGAATTTGTTGCCTGAGAATGTGGTAAAGGCGGTTAGCTTAGCGGAGTTTAAAAAAGGTTGGACGGCTTCCTAAAGGAAAGTCCATAGACCATTATTAAATGGACTTGAGGAAAATCCACTATTTCTGGGATAAGCAGTACAAAATGTTTTGTACTTTTTGGGGATCTTGCCAGGTATTTGTGACCTGGATTGGCGACTGTTGGAAACAGGATGCTGGGCTTGATGGACCTTTGGTCTTTCCCAGTATGGCAATACTTATGTACTTATGTACATTACAGTGGACTTCATAAAATGCTGTCAGGTACACATCTGACCATTGCTCCCTTACTTTGTCTCCTGAGCCCCCCAAAACCCACTACCCCCAACTGTTCACCACTACCATAGCCCTTACGGGTGAAGGGGGCACCTATATGTGGGTACAGTGGGTTTCTGGTGAGTTTTGGAGGGCTTGCAGTTTCCTCCACAATTGTAACAGGTAGGGAGAGGTAGGAGGCTGGGTCCACCTGTCTGCAGTGCACTGCACCCACTACTAGACTACTCCAGGGACCTGCATGCTATTCTGATGGACCTGAGTATAACATCTGAGGATGGAACAGAGGCTGGCAAGTAATGTTTTTCATCACATTTTGGGGTGGTGGGAGGGGGTTAGTGACCACTAGGGGAATAAGGGGAGGTCATTCCTTATTCCCTCCAGTGGTCATCTGGTCATTTAGGTCCCCTTTTTCTGCCTTATTCATAATAAAAACAGGTCTAGTTCAAGACGTCTAACTTTTAGTCCTGGACCTTTTTGTTTTGTACCATTATAGCTGAAAAATGTCTAAGTCTTAGGAATGCCCAAGTCCCGCCCTGAACACGCTCCTGAAATGCCCCCTTGAGATTTGGATGTACTTCTGACGTACTTCATAGAAAAACATCTGAAAATAAGTTTCGAAAATACTGATTTGGACGTTTTTGTGAGAAAAACATCCAAATGCAGAATTGTCACTTTTAGACATTTTTCTCTTTTGAAAATGAGCCTGAAAGTAATCTAGTATTGTTAGCACCTTATCTAGATTTTATGAAACCAGCCTGATCTCTATGTATGAGCGAGTGGATGATGTTCTCTAGCCTGCAACAAAGAAGTTTTGAATAGATTTTATATTCTGAGTTCAGCATTGAGATTGGTCTGTAGTTTTGCACTAATTTGCAATCTATATTTGGTTTACGGAGAACTATAATATTAGCATCTAGAAAATGACCAGGATGTGATGATTCCTATAGAGTGTGATAGTAGTTTTTCAAACTGAATGACAATAAATATTATTATTTAAGATCTCAGACCAATTGTAATACAAGGAATGATATTTACACCATAAGCTGTCCGTGTAAGCTATGGTGTATATAGGGGAAACAACACGTAAAGTTAAGATGCGCATAGCTCAGCATTTGAGTAATATTAGACTTAAAAAACCAGATACCCCTTTGGTTAGCCATTGGTTGTCATTACAACATATGGTAGAGGATCTAAAGTTTGTGGTTTTGATTAGCCTGCAAAGAGGCAGGGGAAACGCTGAGCGTGAGTAAATCCGTAGAGAACAAAGCCTGATATTCAATTGGCGAACCATGGAACCTCATGGGCTCAACAAGGAGGTAGATTGGCCCCTGTTATTGTCAGTATAAAAGAGTGAGAAACGCAGTGGTTTTTTTTGTGCCAGTACGCACCGGTACTGCGTACCGGCACCTTTTTTGTCCATCCGGTGGTGTGCAAGAGCCGGTTGTTCTTCAGGGCGAGCTGGCTCTCCTCCCTCCCTCCCCCGAGCTAGAGGGTCCATACCTGAAGAAGGCAACGGATTCTTTGGGGCAGGCAGGAAAGATCCCCAGTCTTGCCTGCCCGCTGCCCGCGCTGACCCTCCCCCCCTACCGGATCGCTCTTAAAAAATGGCTGCCGAGACTTCCAGCGGTGGCCTCGCGAGACTTCTGCTGAAGTCTTGAAGACCACCCTTGTAAGTCTCGGTGGCCATTTTGAAGAGCGATGCAGTAGCGCTGCGGGAGAGTCAGCGCCGGCAGCGGGCAGGAAAGACTGGGGATCTTTCCTGCCTGCCTGCCTGCCCCAAAGAATCCACGACAACCTGGTGGCAGGGGAGCAAGGAGAATCGCTGGAAATAGGTGGCTGGGTGGCTGGAGGGGGGGCAGGGGAGAGAGGACAATCGCTGCTGGAGGGGGGCAGGGGAGAGAGGACAATCGCTGGGCATGGGTGGCTGGAGGGGGGCAGGGGAGCGAGGAGAATCACTGAGCATGGGTGGCTAGGTGGCTGGGTGACTGGAGGGAGGCAGGGGAGAGAGGACAATTGCTACTGGAGGGGGGCAGAGGAGAGAGGATAATCGCTGGGCATGGGTGGCTGGAGGTGGGGCAGGGGAGCCTTCCTCAGGGTTCAATCGATGAGTGCTCAGTTGTGTATTGATTGATAGTGGAGCGTTTTAATATCTTGGTAAAAATTTGGTATAGCATGCAACCGGAACAAGTTCAAAAGTTGGTGGGAGGAGTGTGCTAGTGTAGAGCACGAGTGGCAGGTGCAGGCGGACCCTCTAAGTAGCCGCAGGTGGGTGGCTAGCCATTTCGTGGCAACTGCTTTACAGAGAAATCATCAAAATGGTTTGGGGATTCCTAAAGGGTCATGGTTGTGTCACTTATCACATTCTAATTCACATGCCCCCTGATATTCATCCATGTAAGCCGCCTTGAGCCTGCCATGAGTGGGGTACAAATGTAACAAAAAAAAAGCCAATTTTCTGCACTAACCAGTTAAGTACTTACCAGTTAAAGATAGACCTGTTATTTATGCGGCCTTGTCTTAACCGCTAAACTTAGTCAGTTAGCGCTGAATATTCAAATTTAACTGGCTAAATCACGCAACATAGCCGATTAGCAGTTAGCCGCTAAGCGTTAATACTCAGTGGGGATAACTGGCTATCTCCCGCTGAATATTAGCAGTTAGCTGGCTAATTGCTATGTAACTGGTCAGGAGCTGTTCCTGGCCAGTTAAATAGCATTGAATCATGTCAGGCCTATTTTAAATGGTTGCCGTGAAAGAAAGCAGGAAAGGGATGGTCAATGGGCAGATTATGGACATGGACAGTGCCTTGCAGTTAGCATGTGGCAAGTTATCATGCAAATAGTACAGATGCAATTATCACCTTCTAAAGTGAAGACTGTAAAATTATCTATGACATCTGTGATGATACTTCCACAGCTGGTGAAGCTGCAAGAAACGACCCCCCCCCCCCAACCCATATTCTTCCTCTTGATGTCTTTCCAAAAGTGAACCTATCCCTTGGACTCCCGGGCATCCTTCCAAACCTCTCCTCACCCCACTGATTCCCCCACCCCCAACACCACCAGGCTGCTACCATGAGATGTCTGAGTCTTTGAGGTACCATTTTGATTCAGGCTGCTGATAGACCAGGAGTGAGTGGGGACCTCTCCTGCTCCCTGCTAGACATCATGGATTCCCAGCTGTTGGTAGTAAGGGATAGTGGGCCTGAGGGGGGGGGGGGGAGGGAGTACTGATGCTTCACCAACCTCATAGTTCATTGCTATGGCTGCAATCGGCAATGCATTTACTGCTGGATTCTATATATCGCACCTAGCGTCCCATGCCAAAATCCCTATAACAATGCACGTCATGGCTTAACAAGCCAATCAGTGTTTTTAACAGCACTTAACAAGCAACAATAAGTACTAATTGGCAATAATTGGAATTTACACATTTAGGGCCCCTTTTACAATGTTGTAGCAAAAGGGGTGTTTTTGATGCACGCTGAGGCCCCCCCTTTTACCGCAGCAGGTAAAAGACAGGTCTTTGGGTTTTTTTTCAGGAAATGGCCATGTGGCAAGTGAAACACACTTTCGGGAGGGGAGGAGCACTTACCGCCACCCATTGAGGGTACACACTGTCGCTACAAAAATTAAAATATTTTTGTAGCACCACATATGACATTCGCTGGGGGGTGGGAACTACCGCCAGGCTGCTGCGGTAGCTTGGTGCTACTTATAGAATATGCTTAGGTGGAAATTCATTTTGCACAGATTTTTCATGCACCATATATAGAATCTAACAACCCTTAACGTGTACATTGTGCTGTAACTATATGGGCAGATGGCCACATCCCAAATTACTGCACAGGCTTTGATGTTAGTGTACATTACATTTTGCAACTAATGCATGGTAACTTCAAAACTTTACTGCTCTTTAGTAAAGAGGCCCCTTAGTTCTGTTTCTGCAATGCACAAACATTCTATTACAGCAACTAATTCTCATGTACTGTTACAGGGTAGTGAGAAAGTAGGAAGATGTAGCCTTTGGGAACCTTATCTCTTGTCTTCATGCACACTGTGAAGATTCCATAATCTGGCTTTAACTGATAGTAGTAATAAAATATTTTATGAAGCCCAAAACTTAAAACACCCTCGGCTGCAATCTTATTGAAATTAATAAAATGTATTAATGAAATTTAATTTTTTGAATGCATCACTTTTACCATTTTCAGTAAATGCTAGGAATTAATTTTGTTTTAGTGTTAATGCTGTTAGCAATCTACTCTGAAGCTTTTCTTGTTGCCAAGATATCATTTTAGTCATAAAAGTTATCCAGAACATCTAAAACACATCATAAAGTCTTATGCAGCATACGTGTCTTGGATGCTGGGGGCAGTTTTCTGCTGTCTTTCTCACAAGATATCTGAATTGTGTTACTATACTGGACCTCTGTGACTACACACCTTGTAGTTTTATTCTTCAAGAACTATAAAAATCAGTACAAATGTGGATATACTTTTGGGGTACATCTTCATTATTGTTTAATAGATTTGAGCTTATACCTGTCTTAAACTGATTACCATATTACCACTGGGGATGGATAAGGGGAAATGTTGGCTATGTGAAAGTACTACAGAAATATTGCATAATAATCTAACCCAGGTCTAGGAAGATAGTTTTTTTGTCAGGCAGCCATGGAGGTGTGGAGGGGCAGTTTCAATATGGCGCCTAAGTCGGACTTTGGACGTTTTGCGCTAAACATCCCAAATAAGAATAGAAAACATGACCATTTTTGAAACCACAAAATGTCTTATCTTTTCAAAAATACCGTTTGTAACAAGGTTTTGTTCTCTGTATGTTTATTTTTTCAGGCCATTCTCAAAACAAAACAAAAAAGTGAAACATGTAGAAAATCAAGCCATTGGGATGTATGAGGTGCCAGCAATTTTAGCAGACTGGTTCCCCAGACATCCCAGGCGAGCAATGGGGCACTCTAGGGGGTACTGCTGTGGATTTCATATAAATGCTCCCAGGTACACATCTCACCATTGCTCCCTTATCTTGTCTGCTGAGCCCTCCAAAACCTAGTACCCCCAACTGTATACAACTCCAATAGCCCTTATGGATGAAGGGGGGCACCTATGTGTGGGTACAGTGGAATTCTGGTCACTTTTGGAGAACTTACAGTTTTCACCACAAATATAACAGGTAGGGGGGAGTATGGGCCTGGGTCCACCTGTCTGCAGTGCACCCACCACTACACTACTCTAGGGACCTGAATGCTGCTGTAATTGACCTATCTATAACATCTGATGCTGCCATAGAGTCAGTGAATACTATTTGTATTCACATTTTTGGTGGTGGGAGGGTTCATTGACCATTGGGGGAGTAAGGAGGTCATCCCTGATTTCCTCCAGTGGTCATCTGGTCATTTAGGACACCTTCAGGCTTATTTTCAAAAGTGATCGCCGGTGATCTTCCGACATAAATCGGGAGATGGCCGGCAATCTCTCAAAAGCGGCAAAATCGGTATAATCGAAAGCGGCTTTTTTGACACCATCGCCGCTTTCCCGTTGCCGCGCTGGCAAAAGTTCAAGGGGGCTTGTCAGTGGTAAAGCAAAGGCGGGACATGGGCAGGCATGGGCGTGGCTACCAGATGGCCGGCTTTCGCGGATAATGGAAAAAAAATAGCGGCGTTAATCAGTATTTCACCGGGTTTACTTGGTCCTTTTATTTTCACGACCAAGCCTCAAAAAGGTGCCCCAACTGACCAGATGACCACCGGAGGGAATGGGGGATGACCTCCCCGTACTCCCCCAGTGGTCACCAACCCCCTCCCACACTAAAAAAAATAAAAATAAAAACCTTTTTTGCCAGCCTGTATGCCAGCCTCAAATGTCATACCCAGCTCCCTGACAGCAGTATGCAGGTCTCTGGAACAGTTTTTAATGGGTGCAGTGCACTTCAAGCAGGGAGACCCAGGTCCACCCCCCCTACCTGTTAAACTTGTGGTGCTAAGTGTTGAGCCCTCCAAACCCACCCAAAACCCACTGTACCCACATCTAGGTGCTCCCCTTCACTCATAAAGGCTATGGTAATGGTGTAGAGTTGTGTGGAGTGGGTTTGGGGGGATTTGGGGGGCTCAGCACCCAAGGAAAGGGAGTTATGCACCTGGGAGCTATTTGTATATTTTTAAAACATTTTTAGAAGTGTCCCCTAGGGTGCCCGGTTGGTGTCCTCACATGTCAGGGGGACCAGAGCACTACAAATGCTGACTCCTCCGATGACCAAATGCCTTGGATTTCGCCGGGTTTGAAATGGCCGGCATTTTTTTCCATTATCGTTGAAAAACAAAACCAGTGATCTGAAACTTGGCAAACTCTGGCATTTGGCCGGGTTAAACCGTATTATTGAAAAAAAAGATGGCTGGCCATCTTTTTCGATAATACGGTTCCGGCCAGCTGTTGCGCCACCACCAAAATACATCGCTGGTGAACTATTTTGCCGGTGACATTTGATTATGCCCCTCCTTGTGCCTTATTCATAATAAAAATAGATCTATACCAAAACATTGAAGTTTTCACCCTAGACATTTTCATTGTGAACACGACCTAAGCCTATCCTAATCCTACCTTTGAAACACCCACGACACACCCCCTTGTGATTTGGACGCACTACAGATGAATTGCATAGATAGATATTTGTGAAACAGCTTTCGAAAATACCGATTTGGATACTTTGAGAAGAAATTCGTCGAAATGATGCTTTATGACACTTTTTAGACATTTTTTCTTCCGAAAATGAGTCCTATAATATGTCAAAATTCTGTGTCTCCTTATAGACAATCCTACATAAAGGACACATATAAATATTTCCACTTTTATTTTATTCTTCCAGGCTCACTTTTCTGAGCAGGTGAATATGTAACCATTTTATAAATACTGAGAAAGATTTCTTAAGCATAGGGGACCAAATAATATAAAAGATTTAGGGGCTGTTTTACCAAACAGCAGTAAAACATGACCTTAGCATTCACATACATATTTCCTGCACGCTAAGACCATTTTTACTGCTGGGTTAAAATGGCCGAATGTTCTACTTTTTCTAGGTATTCAATAGAAACAGAATAAAATAAAATATAGAAAATAAAATAAGATGATACATTTTTTATTGAACTAACAATACATTTTTTGATTAGCTTTCGAAGGTGGCCATTCGTCAGATCAGAAATAAGCAAATTTTGATAAGTAACAGTGTATATAAGTGAAAAATCAAAGTATTTCAGTGACACTCTGAAAGGAAGAGGGAGGGGTGGGTTAGGTGAGAAACAGAGAGGGCTGAGAAGATGAGGGAAAGGGAGATATGCATGGTGATCAGAGGGTGACAGAGCAGTGGAATTTCATGGTTTATAGTGGGCTAGAAAACCCAGATCTTTGTTAAGTCCTGTCTGGTGGGTGTCAAAATATTTAATCATTTTTTACTTCAAAGGTCCTCCATTCCTGTATTGTTTTAAAGTTTCCTTTTAGCATGCTCTACTTTTTCTATTAATGGTCATGTGCTACTTTTGCCATTAACATGTGGCCATTAAACAGATTAGTGCATGAGCCCTCAGTGTAGCTGTGCTAACTGATTAGCACAGAATATGCATACGTTCCGTGCCCAGGCACCTCTCCTGTGCCAAAAAATAAATGTGCTGTGTTGGCATTGCCACGTGGCAGCCACTAGAGCAGCTCAGTAAATAGGGGGATTTATTTTTTAGCTAGTGGGTAAGTGCACACATGGCAAAATTGCCACGTGACGCCTAAGTGTGCCCATAGTATGACTCTTTTTTTCTTTTTGTGATAAGCATGTGTTTGTGCTTACCACAGCTTAGTAAAAGGGCTCTTTACTATAGAAGGCAGTAAGAAAAATATCAGATTTTTTTTCATTAATGGCATATTTTCCCTTTTTAGTTTAATAATTTGATATACAGCCATTTATAAAACATATCTCAGAGTTTTATATACAATTGAAACAACTGAAACGTTAAAAACTACCACAAACAATGAGAAGAAGGCCAAGGGAAATTACAATACATATTTAAGGAAAAAGAAAAAGAATGTATGTTTTACTGTGATGGCCTCAGAACTGCTACAGAGTTTTAAACCTTGCTGTGTGAAAAATCTGAGTAGTTTGTGGATATGTATGACTCAATTACAAAACACTAAAAAGTGGCCTTAGTGCACTCAGGGAAGTTTAATGACAGTAGACAGCATGACAAACTCTGAAGAAAAATTTCCAACCTGATAAAAGGACTTTGATATATATATATATATATATATATATATATATATATATATATATATATATATATATATATATATATAAAAAGTTAGTTTGAAGGTGTCCCTTTAAGCTGATGGAAAAAAAAATTTCCAACCTATACACAAGATATATAGCAAATGGAACCTCAAACCTCCTAACAAGGGACAATACTTTTTTCCAGCCTATATGCCAGCCTCAAATGCTATACCCAGCTCCATCACAGAAGTATGCACGTCTCTGGAGCAGTTGTTAGTGGGTGCAGTGGACTTCAGGCAGGTGGACCCAGGCCCACCCCCCCACCTCTTACACTTGTGGTGGTAAATGGGAGCCCTCCAAACCGCCCCCAAAACCCACTGTATCCACATGTAGGTGCCCCCCTTCAGCCATAAGGGCTATGTTAATGGTGTAGAGTTGTGGGCAGTGGGTTTTGGGGGGGATTTCAGGGGCTCAGCACCCAAGGGATGGGAGCTATGGACTTGGGAGGTAATGAATTTTTTTTCTAATTGTTACAAGTGCCCCCTAGGGTGCCCAGTTGGTGTCCTGGCATGTGAGAGGGACCAGTGCACTACGAATCCTGGCCCCTCCCATGACCCAATGCCTTAGATTTGTTCATTTTTGAGCTGGGCGCCTTCGGTTTCCATTATTGCTGAAAAACAAAACCGCCCAGCTCAAATCCGCACACATCCGATGCACTTGCCGGGCACAAACCGTATTATCGAAAAAAGATGGACGCTCATTTTTTTCGAAAATACGGTCTGTCCCGCCCCTTCACGTACCCGTTCTCGGACATAGACGCCCATGGAGATGGGCGTTCACGTTCGATTATGCCCCTCCACGTGTTTTTGCCTCCAACGCAATCTTTTTTTCAAAGTCCCTGTTAGCCTTCCTTATCAGCACTTTGCATTTGACTTGACATTCCTTATGCCGTTTCTTATTATTTTCAGTCGGTTCCTTCTTCCATTTTCTGAAGGATTTTCTTTTAGCTCTAATAGCTTCCTTCACCTCACTATTTAACCACACCGGCTGTCGTTTGGTCTTCAGTCCTCCTTTTTTACTACGTGGAATATATTTGTCCTGGGCTTCCAGGATGGTGTTTTTGAACAGCATCCACGCCTGATGTAAATTTTTGACCCTTGCAGTTGCTCCTCTAAGTTTTCTTTTCACCGTTCTTTTCATTTTATGATAGTTTCCTTTTTTAAAGTTAAACATAACGTATTTGATTTCCTATGTATACTTACTTCAAAGCTAATATCAAATCCAATCATATTATGATCACTGTTATCAAGCGGCCCCAGCACCATTACCTCCCACACCAGATCATGCGCTCCACTAAGGACTAGGTCTTTAATTTTTCCTTCTCTCATTGGCTCCTGTACCAGCTGCTCCATAAAGCTGTCCTTGATTTCATCAAGGAATTTTACCTCCCTAACATGCCCCGATGTTACATTTACCCAGTCAATATCGGGGTAATTGAAATCACCCATTATTATTGTGTTGCCCAGTTTGTTTGCTTCCCTAATTTCCTTTAACATTTCTGCATCCATCTGTTCATCCTGGCCAGGCGGACAGTAGTACACTCCTATCACTATCCTTTTCCCCTTTACACATGGAATTTCAATCCACAGTGATTCCAAGAAGTGTTTTGTTTCTTGCAGAATTTTCAATCTATTTGATTCAAGGCTCTCGTTAATATACAATGCTACCCCTCCACCAATTCGATCCACCCTATCACTACGATATAATTTGTACCCCAGTTTGACAGTGTCCCACTGGTTATCCTCCTTCCACCAGGTCTCAGAGATGCCTATTATATCTAATTTTTCATTTAGTGCAATATATTCTAACTCTCCCATCTTATTTCTTAGGTTCCTGGCATTCACATATAGACATTTCAAAGTATGTTTGTTGTTCCTATTTACATCATTCTTAGTACTTGACAGTATTAATTTGCAATCTTTTGTCTGTTTTTTATTTTTATTTAAGGACACCTGATCTACTATAATCTCTTTTTCAACCTCACTATCAGGATACCCTGTCTTCCCTGTTTTGGTGATATCTTTGAAAGATACCTTATCCCGAACCATGTGCTTTTGAGCAACTGTCGGCCTTCCCCCCATTTCTAGTTTAAAAGCTGCTCTATCTCTTTTTTAAATGCCGACACCAGCAGCCTGGTCCCACCCTGGTTAAGGTGGAGCCCATCCTTTCTGAATAAGCTCCCCCTTCCTCAGAATGTTGCCCAGTTCCTAACAAATCTAAAACCCTCCTCCCTGCACCATCTTCTCCACGCATTGAGACTCCGGAGCTCTGCCTGTCTCTTGGGCCCTGCACATGGAACGGGTAGCATTTCAGAAAATGTATATTCCTTTCCCCTCTGACCCTCAGTCCCTGTTCAGCCTAGTTGGTATCCAGTTCCTGCCCTGTCCTGTAAGTCCTGCCGGCCGCCTGCACCCAGGGGCTCAACTCCTGGGGAACGGCGGTCAAGGGCAGGTGAAGTCTAGCTGTTCCTGTCAGAGTTCTGCCTTGTCTCTGGTGTGGTGTGGTTTTGCCTGCCGCTCCTCGGCAGTGGTCCAAGGGCTCACAAATCCAGTTTCTGCCTGAAAAGCCTAACACCCCTTAATACTAAACTAGGTCCTGCTTGCTTTTCCCTCTCTCTCTTTTTATTTTCCCTTAATACTAAACTAGATCCTGCAGTGCATGCTAGATTCTATCTGTTAATGCTATGGTACAAAGTTTTTAAAACTAAGTGGAAAAGACTATGGAGATTAGTTGATAAAATGCTTTTTATATTTTTATTTGGCTAACACTAACCTACAATTCCTCCTTTAAACCCCAATCTTTAAGTTCCCAAAGCACAAAGCAAAATAGCGTTCACTTACCAGAGAAATGTCCTCTTCTGTCAGAACTTCTTCTTTATATTTGTATTCATGTGCTAATGTTGCCATTAGTGCGTGGCCATTAAAAGATATTAGCAGCCTGCCCCCCACCTCACCCCAGGCACACTCTCTCCACTGAAAAATAATAGTAATTTTTTACCACATGGTGTACACATGCTAACCTGTAACTTACTGCAGGATACCTGCGAGTGACCCACGGTAAGCACGCGCTAGTGCTTACCGCAGCTTAGTAAAAGGACTCCAAAGAGTCAAGGGTGTCTCATGCCTTGAATAACATCTAGAGGCATCTTCTAGGCTTATTCAATTTCAAAGTCATTTAAGTTTAGCAATTTAGGTAGTAAATCTTCCAAATAACAAACAGGTCATTCATTACCTTTGCTTTCTTGAACACCTAAAATGTACAGGTTGTTTTACTAATTCACATTGTCCATATCCTCAATACTCTTTTCCAACATGTGTGTGTGTGTCTCTCTCTCTTTGTTTTTTCATCCCAGTGCAGATAATTTCAGATACAATTCAGTTGCATGTTGCTGCAATTGTTCAGTTTTTTCCTTAATATTAAAGATTTCCATCTTGAACTCAGCTCAGTGGCTTCTTGTTTCTTCTGGAACAGTGCCTTTATATCATGTACTTGCTGCGCAATGGCTTAGAGACGGATTCATTCAATGTTGGTTAACACTATCTTGTACAGAAAGGCAAGTTTTGTTTGGTACATTTAACTCCATGAATGATGAGATGCTGTTGTTCATTTCTAGCTGATCACGAGGAGGCCATGTTCACGGATAAGGTGCATGATTCTCTTTTACTTTTGTTCTGTTTTGGCCTCTTCTGACTATCGGACGATTTTGTACTCCTTTAAAGAGCTCTCCTCTGAGGCTGCCATTCAGTTGCTGCTGTCTGGCACCCCGTCTAGGTCAGCTGATCTTCTACTGATGTATTTTTAATGACTTTATTTTGAGGTAATGTAATCCTCAGTGAATCAGTATCTAGTAGGAAGCACACACCAACCCCAAAACTACCATGGGACACCTGAGCGCACCCTGCTATAGTGGTTTTTAACTTGCAGTAAGAATGTGTTTGTGCCCTGAAGGTAGTTTTTACGCACTGGAAGCAGGGGTCTGCATGGGGCCACAGGGGCCTGGGCCCCCACAGATTTTGCCCTGGCCCCCTCCCACCGCCAGCCCTCCCCCGCTGCCATTTCTTACTTTTGCGCCGAGGTCCGCTTCCTCCTGCGCCTTTAAAAATATTTCTTCAGCTGGCGGGGGACCCCAACCCCTGCCAGACAACCCGAGGTGACGTCTTTCAAGTTCTTCATCCGCCGTGGCCGACGTGCTGGAGTTGAGCGGCTGAATCCAGTTCGGAGTCTGACGTCGTGCGACGTTCGAACGTTGTGCGATGTCAGACTCCGAACTGGATTCAGCCGCTCAACTCCAGCAAGTTGGTCACGGCGGACGAAGAACTCAAAACTTTCAAGTTGAAAGACGTCACCTCGGGTTGGCTGGTGGGAGTTGGGGTCCCCCGTCAGCTGAAGAAATATTTTTAAAGGCCCAGGAGGAAGCGGACCTCGGCGCAAAAGTAAGAAACGGCAGCAGGGGAGGGCTGGCGGCGGGAGGGGGGTGGAGAGAGTCGTTGGTGGCGGTGGGGGGGTCCAGTAATGGCGGCGGGGGGGGGGGGTCAGTGGTGGTGGTGGCGGCGGCGGCGGGGGGGGGGGGGCTAAAATGTGCCCCCCCTCTGGCTCTGGCCCCCCCTACCACTGGAGGCCAGATACGCCTCTGACTGAAAGACTTTGAACCAAGCCACACATCAAGACTGGTGGAATCTAGTGTTTCAAACTTCTCTGTATATAAAAGGCACCACCAACGTTCTAAATGAAGCCTCCAGCCGAAAGTGTGAAGGGGGAGAGATATCCGGTTTCCCCATGAGTGTCTGCCCCGCCCTCGCTCTCTCTGTAACACAAACAGTGAAGGAAAACACAGCAAAGCATGAAATCAAATCGCTCTCTCTGTAACAGTGAAGGACTCAGAGGGGGAGGGGAGAGAGGGCAGAAGCCCTCACTATCTCTGTGACACAAACACAGCACAGCAGGAAACCTAACACTGAAGGACTCGACTCCGAGGGGGGAGGGGACAGAGAGCAGAGACAGACAGCACAGGGGAAGGGAGAGAGGGCAGAGGGCAGGGACACACACACTCCCACATGCACACAGAAGAAAACCTTGCTAGCCCCCGTTTTATTTGGATCAGAAACGGGGCTTTTTTACTAGTATAAATATGAAACATGCCTTGCTAAAAAATCACCTCGTTTTATCTTATATAAGGAGAAGTGGTCTTTGTTGCTGACTTACTTTAAAGATGCATGTTGAGAAATGTTTTTTTCTTTCTTTTCTTTTCCCCCTTCTTTACGCTTTTTAAAATATGTACATTATTATTATTACACTGGTTTGTATTATGTTGTTCTGTAATTAAATCAATAAAAATACTGACGCTAAAAAAAAAAAATAATGTGTTTGTGCTTACCACAGATTAGTAAAAAGGTGCCTATATTTTTATATTCACCCAGTCAGTCTATTATTTTCATTTGCCAATTTCTTTGAGCAGGGCAATTTTCAAAGGAAAAATGGTAAAGTGGCTCTCCTCAAATGCATCTAAAAGTACATGTAGGTCTAAAGTATATTGATTTTTAGTCATGTGAAAATGAGGTATAGTCATCAGTTTCCTTAGGGTGGGAAAGGAAAATGGTGAGCACCTATTCCATTTTCAAATGTGTGTACAGACTGTGTTGTCTTCCTTTGGCTGCCTGTACAAAGAGGAGGTGTAAAGTATGAGGGTACTTTTTGCATGCATACTTTACATGTACTAGTTTTCAAAGGGAAACATATGTGGTAAGGAAGAAACCTGAAATCATTTGTTTTTAAATACGTTTGTTCCTAAGAAATGTGATTTGTCAGTAACTATAATGGGAAAAATAGAGCCATGTTGAAAAAGGAAAATAATGTTATAATTCAGTCAATTAACAGGTCATGCAGTCATGCGAAATAGAACTTTTCCTCTACTGCCATCCTGTGCCTGAAGAGACCCATTTAACCTATTTTTTTTTGTATAAATGGAGGGTGTGGGCCAAGGATGATTGCTGCACTGCCTCACAGAAACATGGGCATTCTATGAAATAAGAACAGTTCCTGCAGTTTCTCATGTTATAAATAATAATAAGGTAACTACCATGTGTGGTTGCTATGGATACACTGACACCATTTGCCAGAGGTGTTTCAATGCTTTAGATACCACCAATATACTGATTGCAATTATTTTTCTTTACTTCTACACAGTTCTATTCAGCATAATCCCACTTGCCCTTTGAGATCATCCCAGAAGGATTGTTTTTCCAGCTTCCTCCTTTACATTTGGTTTCTACCATTTAGATATTTAGGTCTTTCCCTATGGAACAAGCTTCCCCAGTAACTGAGAGATGAAAATAACTATTTGAATTTCTGAATTCAGCTTAAGTCTTGGTTGTGTGAGCACTATTTTGAAATGGAGTTAATGAATGGTAAATAATCAGAATTTATTGATGTTCATGTTTTGCTTCTCCATCTCATTATTATAGCTGGAAGTTTCCAACATGATTTATTCCAGTCTGCAAACAGCTTGAAACATGTTGTTGTTATGCTTTCTAACATATATGTAAGAATATAAGAACACTAGTAAAAAAAGGCCCGTTTCTGGAGCCAATGAAACGGGCGCTAGCAAGGCTTTCCTGTGGCCCCCCCACCGAACGCACCTTGGTTGTTAGTGACGGCATTGCGCCGCCGTGGCCGCCGTCGATGTGTGACTGTGGCCCCCCCACCCAACGCACCTTCATCATCAGTGGGTGGCCCATTGCGGCGCCATGGCCGTCGTCGATGTGAGTGAATAGCTCCGCCTCTGCCCTCAACGTCATTACGTTTGACGCGAGGGTGGTGCCCCAAGGCTGTGATTTTCTTAGCTTCAGAGCTTCGAACTTACGAACCTTGGCTTCAGTGACGTCATCAGACATAGAACTTTGAGGTTGAGTTTTTTTATATATAGATAAGAGTAACCACACTGGGTCAGACCAATGGTCCATCTAGCCAGCATACTGTTTTCCAAACAGTGGCCAAGCCAGGTCACAAGTACCTCGAAGAAACCCAAATCGTGTCAACATTCCATACTACAAATCCCAGGGCAAGCAGTTGCTTCCCATGTCTTTCTTAATAGCAGACTATGGACTTTTCCTAGAGATGGGAGTAACTAGTGAGGTAATTAAATTTGCTGATGACACAAAGTTATTCAATTTGTCCAAACCTTTTTTTAATCTCAGATAAGCTAACTGCTGTTACCACATCCTCCAGCAAAGAGTTCCAGAGCTTAACTATTTGTTGAATGAAATATATTTCTTCCTATTTGTTTTAAAATTATTTCCATGTAACTTCCTGGAGTGTCCCCTAGTCTTTGGAACAGGTAAAAAAATCGATTTTCTGCTACTCGTTCAGGATTTTGTAGACCTCAATCATATCTCCCCTCATCCATCTCTTTTCCAACCTGAAGATCCTTAACCTCTTTAGCCTTTCCTCATATGAAAGGCATTACAACCCCTTTATCATTTTGGTTGCTCTTCTTTGAACCTTTTCTAATTTCGCTATATCTTTTTTGAGATACGGTGACCAGAACTGAAAGCAATGCTGAAGGTGTGCTCACCAATGGAGCGATATAAAGGCATTATAGTTTGCTTTTTTGGCTGCCACTGCACACTGAATAGAAGATTTCAGCATATTATCTACAATGACACCTAGATCTTTTTCTTGAGTGCTGACCCCCAAGGTTGACCCTAGCATCAGGTAACTATGATTCGGATCATTCTTTCCAATGTGCATCATCTTGCATTTGTCCACATTAAATTTCATCAGCCATTTGGACTCCCAGTCTTCAATTTCCTAAGGTCATCCTTCAATATTTTACAGTTCGCACGTGTTTTAACAACCTTGAATAGTTTTGTATCATCTGCAAATTTAACCACCTTACTGATTGTTCCAATTTCTATATCATTTATAAATATGTTAAATAGCACCAGTCCTAATACAGATCCCTGAAGCACTCCACTGTTCACCCTCCCTATTGAGAGAAATGACCATTTAGCACTACCCTTTGTTTTCTGACCAATAATCAATTCCTAATCCACACCAGAACCTTGTCTCCTATCCCATGACTTCAATTTTCACAGGAGTCTCTCATGAGGAACGTTATCAAAAGCTTTCTGAAAATCTAGATACACTACATCAACCAGCTCCCCTTTATCCACATGTTTATTCATGCCTTCAAAGAAATGAAGCCAATTGGTGAGGCAAGGCTTCCTTCACCTGAACCCATGCTAACTCTGTCCCATTAAACCATGTTTGTCTACGTGTTCTTTAATTTTATTATTTATAATAGTTTCCACTATTTTGCCAGGCACCGACATCAGGCTTACAATTCTGTTATTTCCTGGAACACCCCTAGAACCGTTTTAAAAATCAGTGTCACATTGGCCACCCTCCAATCTTCAGATACTATGGATGATTTTAAAAATAAGTTACATATTACTAACAGCAGAAAATCAATTTCAGGTTTGAGTTCTTTGGTTATCATTGGATGTATGCCATCCAGTCCAGGAAATTTACTACTCTTTAGTTTGCCAATTTGGCTCAGTACGTCTTCCAGGTTCACTGAGATTTCTTTCAGTTCCTCTGCATCATCACCTTTTCAAAACCATTTCTGGTACAGGCAGATCTCTTACATTTTCTTCCATAAAGACAGAAGAAAAGAATTCATTCATTTTCTCCACTATGAACTTGTCCTCCCTGAGCACCCCTTTTGCTCCTTTGTGGTCCAACTTTCCCATGGATTCCCTCACAGGAAACCGGCCAAAGAGTCGGTTGGGCCACTGGACGAAAATGGTGTTAAAGGGGCGATCAAGGAGGACAAAGCCGTAGCGGAGAAATTAAATGAATTCTTTGCTTCGGTCTTCACCGAGGAGGATTTGGGGGGGACACCGGTGCCGGAAAGAATATTTGAAGCGGGGGAGTCGGAGAAACTAAACAAATTCTCTGTAACCTTGGAGGATGTAATGGGTCAGTTCAGCAAGCTGAAGAGTAGTAAATCACCGGGACCTGATGGTATTCATCCCAGAGTATTAATAGAACTAAAAAATGAACTTGCGGAGCTACTGTTAGAAATATGCAATCTGTCCCTAAAATCGAGTGTAGTACCGGAAGACTGGAGGGTAGCCAATGTTACTCCGATTTTTAAGAAGGGTTCCAGAGGAGATCCGGGAAATTATAGACCGGTGAGTCTGACGTCGGTGCCGGGCAAGATGGTGGAGGCTATTATTAAGAATAAAATTGCAGAGCATATACAAAAACATGGACTGATGAGACAAAGTCAGCACGGATTTAGTGAAGGGAAGTCTTGCCTCACCAATCTAATGCATTTTTTTGAGGGGGTAAGCAAACATGTGGACAATGGGGAGCCGGTTGATATTGTATATCTGGATTTTCAGAAGGCGTTTGACAAAGTGCCGCACGAAAGACTCTTGAAGAAATTGCAGAGTCATGGAATCGGAGGTAGGGTATTATTATGGATTAAGAACTGGTTGAAAGATAGGAAGCAGAGAGTAGGATTGCGTGGCCAGTATTCTCAGTGGAGGAGGGTAGTTAGTGGGGTCCCGCAGGGGTCTGTGCTGGGTCCGTTGCTTTTTAATGTATTTATAAATGACCTAGAGATGGGAATAACTAGTGAGGTAATTAAATTCGCCGATGACACAAAATTATTCAGGGTCGTCAAGTCGCAGGAGGAATGTGAACGATTACAGGAGGACCTTGCGAGACTGGGAGAATGGGCGTGCAAGTGGCAGATGAAGTTCAATGTTGACAAGTGCAAAGTGATGCATGTGGGTAAGAGGAACCCGAATTATAGCTACGTCTTGCAAGGTTCCGCGTTAGGAGTTACGGATCAAGAAAGGGATCTGGGTGTCGTCGTCGATGATACGCTGAAACCTTCTGCTCAGTGTGCTGCTGCGGCTAGGAAAGCAAATAGAATGTTGGGTGTTATTAGGAAGGGTATGGAGTCCAGGTATGCGGATGTTATAATGCCGTTGTATCGCTCCATGGTGCGACCGCACCTGGAGTAGTGTGTTCAGTACTGGTCTCCGTATCTCAAAAAAGATATAGTAGAATTGGAAAAGGTACAGCGAAGGGCGACGAAAATGATAGTGGGGATGGGAGGACTTTCCTATGAAGAGAGGCTGAGAAGGCTAGGGCTTTTCAGCTTGGAGAAGAGACGGCTGAGGGGAGATATGATAGAAGTGTATAAAATAATGAGTGGAATGGATCGGGTGGATGTGAAGCGACTGTTCACGCTATCCAAAAATAATAGGACTAGAAGGCATGAGTTGAAGCTACAGTGTGGTAAATTTAAAACGAATCGGAGAAAATTTTTCTTCACCCAACGTGTAATTAGACTCTGGAATTCGTTGCCGGAGAAAGTGGTACGGGCGGTTAGCTTGACGGAGTTTAAAAAGGGGTTAGATAGATTCCTAAAGGACAAGTCCATAGACCGCTATTAAATGGACTTGGAAAAATTCCACATTTTTAGGTATAACTTGTCTGGAATGTTTTTACGTTTGGGGAGCGTGCCAGGTGCCCTTGACCTGGATTGGCCACTGTCGGTGACAGGATGCTGGGCTAGATGGACCTTTGGTCTTTTCCAGTATGGCACTACTTATGTACTTATGTACTTATGCTTCTGATGTACCTGAAAAAGTTGTTACTGTAAGTTTTAGCCTCTGCAGCAAGCTTCTCTTCATATTCTCTTTTAGCCTTCTTTATTAATACTTTGCATCTGACTTGCCAGTGATTATGTTGCTTCTTATTTTCTTCATTTGGATCCTTTTTCCATTTTTTGAAGGACAATCTTTTGACTGTAATAAGCTCTTTTACTTCAATTTTAATCACGCTGGCTGTTGTTTTCTCTTCTGTTCACCTTTTTAAATACTTGGAATCCATCTGGACTGGGCTTTCAAGCTGGCAGTTTTGAATAACGGCCATGCCTGCTGTGGAGGGGCATTTTCGATAGAACGTCTAATTCAGAATTTGGACATTTTACAAAAACGTCCAAATTCTGAACATCAAAGAAGGTCATTTTTGAAAAAGGTAGACTTCTATCTTTTATGTTCAAAAATGCCATGGACGTCACATGATTTGGACATCTTTTTTTGGTCCATTTTCAAACAAAAACGTCCAAATGCAAAGCATCCAAAACAGAGGAGGAGTGGCTTCATGATTAGTGCAGCGGACTTTGATCCTGGCAACATGGGTTTAATTCCCACTACGGCACCTTGTGACTTTTGGCAAGTCAAATGCACACGGGGCATTTTTGGATATGACATCTAAGTCTGAATTTGGACGTTTTTTGTAAAACATCCAAAATCAGAACAGGAAAGGTCATTTTCTACAAAAAAAAAGTCTACCTTTTCCTTTTGAAAATGCTGTTTGGAAAAATGTTTTGTGATTTGGATGTTTTATTTTTTTGGTCCATTTTCAAACAAAAAACATCCAAATGCAAAATGTACAAAATACACAAGAAAATCCACAATAGAGTGAAACCATTCACATGTTCTAAGTGTGGTAAAAGCTTTGGTTGTAATGTAAATCTCAAAGTGCATCAGAAACCATTTGCATGTATAAAATCTGGTAAAAGCTTTGACCAGAAGGTAAACCTCACAATTCACCAGAGAATACACACAGGAGTGAAACCATATACATGTCCTGAGTATGGTAAAAGCTTTGGTTGGAAAGAAAGCCTCACATGGTATCAGAGAATCCACACAGGGATGAAACCATTTACGTGCACTGAGGAGGTAAAAGCTTCAGTTGCATTGGGACAGGTAATTAGGGAATTTACCCTCTTGCTATGAAGTATGGAAAATAGCACTCTGGTATTTAGATATATGTAATGAGACCTCCTTTTCATCTATAGATCTGAATTCAAAGCCCAAATATCTAACGATAAACAATATACACAAGACTCAGATGTTATAGAAAGCTTGGCATCAGGTAAAATAGCGGAAAAGTGACATTCCAGGAAAGTAATAGGGCCTCCTTAGGGGCACTGCTATGGACTTTATAAAATGTTCCCAGGTACACATCTGACCATTGCACCCTTACCTTGTCTACTGAGCCCCCCCAAAACCTACTACCCCCAACTGTACACCACTACCATAGCCCTTACAGGTGAAGGGAGCACCAACATGTGGGTACAGTGGGTTTCTGGTGGGTTTTGGAGGGCTCACAGTTTCCTCCACAAGTGTAACAAGAAGGTGGAGGTAGAAGACTGGGTCCATCTGTCTGCAGTGCACTGCACCACTACTTCTTCCTTGGTGGTCAAAATAATCTGGTGAACATGGCTGCACAGGAGGAGGCCATGTATTGAGGCTCAAAGGAACCCTCAGATCATCCTTTAATTTGGTCCAGTACATGCAGGCACATCTCTATGTATGTCCAACACAGGGTTTGGCAGCTGCTTGGGAGTACTTTGGCTTCTGTCCACTTACCTTTTAATCATGATAGAAGGTAAGGAAACAAGAAATGCTTCAGGTAAGCAAGTCCAGCAGCATCCTAGAACAGGTCCGCCATCTTGGAATAAAGTTTCATTTTATGTATACTGCTTTTCTAATTTTCGGCCCCATTTCTTAAAGAGTCTTACACATTTACTACCCAATATCTAAAGTGATTTAAATGGCCCAAATATGCTTCTGGCTGTTTAAATTTCTTGTCTGTGGCTAACCATGAATATTCAGCAGTATTTAACTGGATAGTGCCACTGAATATTCACTGTTAACACTTGAGTTGAAACCGGCAAACTTGGTGGGCGCTCCAGGGGCCCACCGGAGTTGGCAATTATGCAGTTAAGTGCCAATATTTAACCTTTAACTGCACAAGATAACCACATAAAAAGCAGTCCTATCTCATATAGTTCATCTTATGTGATTAAGGGCTGAATATTGCACTTAACTACATAAGTTATAGCAGCCAACATATAACTGTACATGGCCCGACATTGAATATCTGGAAACACAGCCGGTGGTGGACATAAAAATGCTGACTGCCACCGGCTCAATATCAGGAAGTTAATGCATGCGAATGGCATTAATTCAAAATATTAGTAAATAGGGCCATCAAATAAAATGGAACCTGTGTTAATGGTATTACTGTGCATTAACCCCATAGTGCACTATCAGAAATGAGACTGTTTTTATGTTTCATTTTTACGTTGTTACCTGCTGAGAGAAAGTTTGTGTTTGAAACAGCAAGCTATAAATCTACACTAAATAAAAGTACACTATGGGGCTCATTTTAAAAGAGAAAAAGATCCACAAAGTGTCATAAAGCATTAATTGGACGGATTTCTTCTTAAAACATCTAAATCGGTATTTCTGAACCCTGTTTTGCAGATGTCTATCTATGCATTTCATCTTCAGTGTGTCCAAATCACAAGGGGGCATGTTGGGGGTGTTTTGAAGGTGGGGTTAGGGCAGGCTTAGGGTGTGCCATAATGGAAGAAAAACAAAAATGTCTAGGGCAAAAACTTAGTTTGATCTAGACCTGTTTTTGTAATGAATAAGACACAAAAATTGCCCTAAATGACCAGATGACCACTGGAGGGATTTAGGTATGACCTCCTTGCTCCCCCAGTGGTCACTGACAAAAATGTGAATGAAAATAGTACTCACCAGCCTCTAGACAACCTCAGATGATAAAGCCAGGTCCCCCTTCATCTATAAGGGCTATTGTAGTGATGAACAGTTGGGGATAGTGGATTTTGGAGGGCTCAGCAGATAAGATAATGGAACAATGGTGAGATGTGTACCTGGGAGCATGTATAAAGTCCACAGCAGTGCCTCTAGGGTGCCCCATTGCTATCCTGGGATGTCTAGGGGACCAGTCTGCTAAAAATGCTGACCCCTCCTACATTAGAACAAAAGGAGTGGGAACAGAACCAGGCTCTTCAATGAACAAACCGGAGACGTTCAAAGGTACAAATATAATTTATTGAATAGAGACTCTACATGGCACTAGTGGTGTCTAGTTTTACAGCCTGCATTGCACTCCAAAGATCTCTTTTAAGACCAGCACGCCACTAACCAGCGACTCTATTCCGTATGCTTTGTCTACAAAATATTCAGACTCCTGCGGAAAGCACTTATAGTGCTGAAACAGGGTACCTTGTAGAGCCTCTATTCATTAAATTGTATTTGTACATTTGAACTTCTCCAGTTTGTTCATTGAAGAGCCTGGTTCCATTCACACTCCTTTTGTGCTTCTGAGATTATCCATGGGACATTGTTGTTCTTTATCCACTCCGGTGGATTTACTCTCTTCGGCCCCTCCTACATTCCAATGGCTTGATTTACTACATTTTTCACTTGTGTAGTTTTTTTTTCTCCAAAAATGGCCTGAAAAGTTAAATGCACAGAGCACAAAACCTTGTTATAAATGGTATTTTCGGAGAAAATAAAAGATAAACGTTTTGCTTTTTCAAAAATGGTTACATTTGCTATTAGTATTTGTGATATTTAGCGCAAAACAGCCAAAGTCTGACTTAGTCTTCATATAGAAAATGTCCCTCCATGAGTGACAGAATGTCAGTGAGCCTGCTGAGAACTCTAATTACTGTTTGATGGCCATTAATTACTTTCTCCAATTCCTTTGCTTGCTAGATGCCTACAGCAATGGTGTCAAGCTAGAAGGAGATTTTAAATCCTTTCAGTCTTCCATTCTAGCTCTGCCCTATTTTACTTTTGGTTTTCCTATCATTGTTCCTTGATTAGCTGGTACCTGTCATTCGTCTTTCCCACTCCCAGTCATGCCACACCAAATGTTCCTCTTCAGAGAAAAAAGGGCCACCATGGGAGCCTAATGGTATGTTGGTGATGTTATACAGTCTCCAACATTTAGTTATCAGGAGCTATTCTGAAGCATATGACGTCTCTCCCTAGCATAGATATGCACCAAAAATGAAGGCTAGGCGACAAACAACTTCAACTGTCAGTTCAAAAGTAACATAATAATGAACCACTATAAACACATATAATCTGTGGAGCTAACATTATAGCTTGTCTGTGGAAATCAGAGCTTTTCTTTGGGCTAGCTAAAGACTGATGACTATTTGAAACAGACACTAATGTAAGTCTGAAGAAACATCTATATTCTGATGTGTATGAAAATACATGAACTTAAAAATATGATGAATGCCATATATTCATTACAGTGTCAGTATTCAAAGGCATCAGTCAACAATTTTGTAAACGGCAGCTGAAGAGTTCAAATATATTTTGTAGATTCAACATCACTATCCAGATAATGAGTGAAGCTAAATATACATGGATAATGGTGGTAACCACTAGCTGTACTGATACCAGCAGTATTCAGCAATTATCTGTAAAACTGTGTAGTTTAAGGGGTCCTTTTACTAAGGTGCGCTAACAGATTTAACGTGTACTAAATGATAAGATGTCAATAGGAATATAATGGGTGTGTTATCATTTAGAGTGCCCTAAATCCATTAGCCCCCCTTAGTAAAAGGACTCCAAAATTAGGATAGTCCTTTTGTTCTCCTAAATTCATATATAGATAGAAGCTCAATATTACCAACTATCAGTAGGCTTAGGCAGAATACGTATGGTCCACCCTAGTGGTATCCCAATAGAGCTGGGGCAGTCTATACGAATTTTCAGTGGTACTTTCTGGACAGTGATTCTGCAAATTGGTAGGCAGGGAACTTACCTGTATAGGGCTGCTACTCTATGATAAGTACTTTCAACTATTGATCCATATATATATTTGCCTAACCATGAACTGCTGCTATCTTCAGAAATACAGTAATTAATATGTCAATGCACAATTGACATATTAATTACTGGAAATATTACAAAGTGGAAATATTACAAAGTGTCATTCTGCAAGACAAAAAAAGGATATACAAGAGAGCTTTGGCCCTCATGTGGACTTCCCTTCTTTTTGAAGTGCAGTTCAGATGTTTAACAGCCATCCACTTCATTCAGCAGCTGCTAGAACTTACTGCGTAAAAAAAATAAATCCCTTTATAGCCCCTTTATACAGAGACAATCTTCCTAAATTCATTAGAAAACTAACCCCTTAATTATCTTGCATGAGTTAATTGGTCCTTATATAAGTAACAACAACATACTAGCCACTGAATAAATCATGGAAACTGCCTGTTTGCAGAAAATCATTAAACCAATCAAACTCTTTTAGTACTTGCTTAATGTCTACATTAGTTTCTTAATGACTGTAAAACAATGCTTATTTAGAGAGGTAGATTTCATGCACAATTGCTTCCTAAGAAGATGCCTTCTATTATCAATCTTTATTTTTGATATGTTATGAAGATTCTTGGCTTGTTCTAGAATTTTAATTCTTTCCCATGTTTCTTATCTGTTGACATATTTGGTTTGTTCAGAAATTAAGGGGCCCTTTTACTTAGCCGTTTAAACATCTATGTACACCCAACATGCACCAAAATGGAGCTACCGCCCAGCTACCGGGTGGCTCTTGCGGAAATTTCATTTTTGGCACGCGTCCGATACGTGCGTCTGAAAAATTTATTTTTGGATGCACATATCGGATGCACGCCAAGTGGCATTTGACACACGTAGTCATTACTGCCCGGTTAACATGTGAGACTTTATCGCTAGGCCAATGGGTGAAGGTAATGTCTCAGACCCAAAATGGACGCATGCCAATTTTGATTTTGCCGGACATCCATTTTTGTCAAAAATTTTTAAAAAAGACATTTATTGCAGGCGTGCTGAAAAATGGATCTATGCACACCCAAAACACACACCTACTCTACCGCAGGCCATTTTTCAGCGCACCTCAGTTTAAGGATCCCTAAAACATGATGGCAGATAAAGACCATGTAGCTATTGAAGGCTGCCCAACCACAGCAGCTGTTCAGTTCTCCCATCCTTTCTTCTTTCTCATATATTCTCTATGCCTTTCTCATGAGTTCACAGACTGACTTTTTCTCTATCACCTCCACTGGGAGTCTGTTCCTTTGTGTAAAGAAATATTTCCCTAGATTATTCGTCCATCTAACTCCTGTTCACTCAAATCCTGTGACCTTTCGTTTCAGTTTCCTTTTCATTTGAGAATCCTGCTGCTTGCACATTTGAGTGGCAGAATAGCTTAGTGGTCAAACAGTGGGTTAAGAGCCAGTGAAACCAGCATTCAAATCCTATTAGTGCATCTTGTAATTTTGGACAAGTTACATAACCCTCCATAGTCTCAAATCCAATCTTGGATTGGAAGATCTCAGGAGATGGGGACATATTTACTGTACTCACGTGACAATTAGGATCAAAGAGACTACCCAAATTGTGCTATCAGTCTCTAATATAAACAAGCAACCACTCAAAAATTCAATTTCATGCTTGAAGACTTGGAAATTTAAAAAAATTGGAGGAAAAGGATCTTAGAAACCCTACAGACCTCCGTTTGAAAAACTCTGTCTGTTTTTTGGGTCCACTTATCTTTCATCAATCCTAAAATAAATCGTCAGTTATTTCAATGACATCAAATTACTGCGCACTTTTTTAATGCTGTATTGTCCCCACCTCTCATCTACATTGGCTCAATCACAAAACAACTTTAAAGGCATGTGAAAATTCCACACAATGTTCTACCAAAGGATTATTCATTTTAAGCCTCTTGAGATTTGATTTATGCTCTGACATTCTAATCATTAAACTTCTAGTGGTTATTCCAACATAAAGCTTGCAACATGGGCACACAATTACATAAGCTATGTACTCTATTCTACAATTAGTGAACTGCTTTAACTTATAAACTCTGCGATCCAATGGGTTTTTAAACTACTTGATCTGTAACATCATTTGATCATGACATACATTTAAACTGCCCAAAAGGCAACACAGATTTTTCTACTGCCTTCCACTTGAAATAGCTGAACTTAAAATCTCTTTTAAACATAATTGTGTTTGATTAAATAATAGAATTAACTCTACAGTCCCTCAGTGTATTTTTCATGATTTTTGTAACCTCAGAACTAGATAATGACAATTTTAAAATACACATTTCTATTTGCTCCTATACCATGTGCTTCCTTTTTTCTTCTGATAGTAATATCCAAATTATAATATCTTGCTCTCTTATAAGCTCTATGAACCACTGGCTCAGGATAACCCCTTTCTTGCAATTTTTCCATCATGATTTTAGCCTGCATTTTAAACGATGAACAGTTTTTTCTAACTCTTAACAATTGGGAGAGGAGTGGACTGTACTTCAACTTTCTCAGATGACAACTGTCATATGAAACAATTGTATTTCAATCAGTAAGTTTGACATTAACTTTTCTGTCAAATGACCATGGTAATTGTGTGATAAAAACATCTATAAAGCTAATGTTCTGATCAGAAACATTCACAGTGAAAAATAAATGTTCATCTGTGTTCAACCATCTTACAAAAGAATTGAGTTCTTCAACATTACCTTTCCATAAGACCAAAATATCATCAATGTATTTATACCATTTCTATATCTTTTCAACAAATGGAGAACACTTTACCCAAACACTTACAAATTTTGCCATATACAACAACTGAAGGGGCAAATGTAGCCCCCATGCCCCCATAGCTACTCCAGACGTCTGTAAATAAATTTTACTATAAAACAAAACTATATATTTTTTCATAGCCAAACAAGATAGCTTCATTACAAATTCTATGGAAACTAAGGGGTCCTTTTACAAAGGCGCACTGAAAAGTGGCTTGTGGTAGTGTAGGCACAGGTTTTGGTTGCGTGCTGATCCATTTTTCAGCGCCCTTTTCAAAAGGCCTCTTTTTTGGGGGGCTGAAAATGGACATGTGGTCAGTGCAATCCAGTAAGTTTGTACTGCTGCCTGGCAGCTCACAGTTCTAGCCCCAGCTCCAGGCAGCTCTTGGTCCCCACCTGCCCGCCCTCAGCTCCCCGACAGCCCTCCTTTCTGTTCCTGCTGCCCTGCCTTTAAATCTTTTATTTTACCCCAAGATGCAGCTGCAGCGGTGGCAGTGAAAGCAGCAGGCTTGCCTCCAGTCTTGAACCTTCCTTTCCCTCTCAGAGTTCTGCCTTTCTCTGATGTAATTTCCTGTTTCCGTGCATAATTTGTGTGCACAATGTTATGCTTAGCATGGAAAGTTTCATGTGCTAGTTATACAATAGTGTCAGTTATGTGTGTAACATTATTTAATAGTTAGCTGATGATTAGTTGATCATAGATATTAACAACTAATTATTGGCTATAATTGGTATTAACTGGGACTAATTGGTACTAATTTGCAGAAATTGAAGGGCCTTTTTACTAAGGCGGGCCTTAAAGTGGCCTGCGCTGGTGTAGGTGCATGTTTTACAGCATGCCTGAGAAAAAGGGAATTTTTTTGTGGCCGAAAATGGACATGTGGCAAAATTAAAACCAGCGCGTGTCCATTTTTGATCTGAGACCTTACCACCACCCATTGACTTAGTGGTAAGGTCTCGCGTGCTAACCAGGCAGTAAGCAGCCAGTGTGTGTAAACTGCTGATTACCGCTGAGTAAGCACCATGCCGTAGAAAATAGAATATATTTTCTACCGCGTGTTTTGGACGTGCATCAAAAATGGAATTACTTCCCGGGGCACGCAGTAGTCAGGTGGCAGTTCCAATTTGGCAAGTGTTGGACGCACATAGGCGCCTAAGCGCCTTAGTGAAAGGGCCCCTGAGGGCTTTATTCTATAAAAAATATGCTCCTAATTTATGAGCATAATTTAGGCTCCTAAATTAGGAGCTTAATCTATTTTGGAGCATAGAGTATGCTTGTAATTTAAGAGAATAAATTTAGAAGCTTAAATTATGCTCATAAATTTAGGAGTATAAATTTTAGAAGCTGAAATTTATGAGCATAACCTTTATAGAATAAGGCCCTAAATGTGCAAATTCCGTACTGCACAAATGCAAGGGGGTATAGACCTGGGAGCGGAATGGGCAGGTCAGGGTGCACATAGCACTTTAGCATATGGATTATAGAGCACTAACTGTAACATGCCTAACTCACGCCAGTAAGATGCAAACTTTTACACCAACCTTTGAGCTGGCATAGTGCTCACACCTAAAGTTACATGTAGAAATGTGAACTTACACTAGTATTCTTTATCGGCAATCATGTGCATAATTGTGGATATAGATTCTGAGCTTAGTACACAGCATCCTAGGTTTAGGTGACCTTTTGAGAATTACCCCCATAGACAGAATCTGCATATACCGCACATTAGGGACCTTTTCCTTCTCCAACCTTTGGTTCTGAATCACTAATCCTGGATAAAAAACAGTGGAGAAGAGATGCTGTCTTCCAATCGATATAGAAGTTGTAACACAAAAGAAATGGCTATGTAGATGGGGCTAGGATGTAGATCTAGTAAAGAGCTAGCTGGAAACCTATGTCTTGCATAGTTTGTGAGCTAATAGATGACAGATGATTTTGCCCTTGCCACCTTGATAGTGCCTTATCCATCACTGATACAATATCATGGAACATGGACGGGCTAGAGTGTTCTGTAAATATCTGAAGATATTATTAATTTCAAGGGTGATAAGGAGCTGCATAGGGTTCCTCAGGTATATCCTGCTGTTTGATATGGCCAACTGACTGACTGAATACTGAGAAAGAGCACACAAGAAAATCCTAGGTACATAGAGGAGGCCTATAGGGATGTTGTAGAGACGTCCCATCTCCAGTCTGGCAGCCACTGTGCTGCCTTGGAGGATGGAGGTCTCCTAAAGGGAGAACATCACACTGGTGAAATAGAAAGTTATCCTGTAGCCAGGACCAGCTCGGGATGCAATATTCTCTCACACTGAGGATGTGTCTCCAGGAGCTTCTACCCAGGAGGGTAAATAGTAAAATATGGGAGGGAGGTTCTGGAAGCCAAATTTAGGCTTTTAGGTAGAAAGCTGAAATCCAGGTGCTCCAGGGTAGCATTTTCAGAAATGTTTGCTGTTCCTTGCATAGAACGCAGGAGGCAGGCAGAACTCTGAAGTCTCAATGCATGGTTGAGACGATGGCGCAGGGACAAGGGATTTAGATTTGTTAGGAACTGAGCAATATTCTGGAAAAGGCGGAGCCTGTTCTGAAAGGATGGGCTCCACCTTAACCAGAATGGAGCCAGGCTGCTGTTGCTAACATTTAAAAAGGAGATAATGCAGTTTTAAAACTAAAATGGGGGTGGGGAGCCAACAGACACCCAGGAGCACATGGTTCAGTGTGGAGTATCCTTGAAAGATAGTATTGAAAGAGAATCTTTATGGAATCCCAATAGAAAAACATCAATAATGGGGAAAGAAAGCCAGGTGTGTTCAATGTAAGAACAAAGTAAATGATGCAAATTACCACTCTCAACTTCAAAGTAGCTTGTAGATGCAAGGAAAAAAACACAATTTGAAGTACCTATATAAAAATGCAAGACAATAATAAAAAGGGAGAGATAGCAGTAAATAAACAGATAGATATAATAGGCATCTCAGAGACCTGGTGGAAAGAGGACAATCAATTGGATACTGTGTTATCAAGGTACAAATTATATCTCAATGATAGAGTGGATCAAATTGGAAGAGAAGTTGCATTATATGTTAAAGACGGAATTGAGTCAAACAAAATAAATATTCTACATGGAACATACAGAAGCCTGGAATCCTTGTAGTTAGAAATTCCATGTGTGAAAGGAAGGAGTATACGTGTAGGGCTGTACTACCATACACCAGGACAGAAAGAACAGACAGATGAAGAAATGTTTACAGAAATTAGGAAAGCTTGCAAATTGGTTAACATTATAATAATATGCGATTTCCATAGGCATCAGAACAGGGGGAGCCACGGGTGCTGTGAACCCCCCCCCCCCCAAATCTCAAGGGAGCAGGAGCCATTCAACAGGTTCTCCCCACTCCCACCCAATACCCCCTCTGAGTGATTGAGGTCATGAGTATGGAACAGCCTGAATTAACTGACACACCTATTAATCAGACTGTTGACCCTGACTTGTCAGAGTCACCAGCAGAGACCCTTCCAGATATTAATATTGATATAGGACAGATACATGCTTTTCAGGAAGCACAGCATGCTGATCCTGATCTGGAAGCCCTGAGACAGAGGGCTGGTCAAGCAATCATTGAGATTTTCAAAGATCATATCCTATGGAAAAGGGGCTTGTTGTACAGAGAGACTGATCTGGTTGATCCTAATAGGCCCTGGACAGCAGTCAAGCAGTTTATAGTGCCCAGGGCATATAGAGAACAACTTATAGAGATTGCAAACAATATTCCACTAGCAGAACATCAGGGGTGACACACACCTAGATTGACATAGAACTTCTGTTGGCTGGGAGTATCTCAAGCCATAGCTGACTAATGTCGAACCTATGATGCGTGCCAAAGATTGGGAAAGACCTAAGATAACTCCCGAGCTCTCTTGAAACCTTTACCCATTATCAGTGAGCCCTTTGAGAGAATAGCTGTGGATATAGTGGGGCCTCTAGCTGTCCCTAACCGGACTGGGAAAAATTATATATTGGCATTGGTGGGCTTTACTAAAAGATATCCTGAAGCCGTAGCCTGAAGCAGCAGATGTCAGAAGCCTGATCTATTTAAGCTTACCTCTCCCTACAGCCCTTGCTTTAGCATTTGATTCCTGTCATCTGAAGTCTGCTTCCCTTTCTCTCAGTCTGTGCTGTAGCACACTGTGTGTTTGTTGGAGTTTGCCTACTCTCCTCGTAGCTTGTATGTTCTGTGTTTGCTGGGTGCTCCCAGCGTGAGCTTGATTGTTTCACTCCCCTGCACCTGAGTCTATTCCCTGCTTCGCTGATGTAGTATTGTCTATGGTAAACCTGTCCCTTGTATGGTTCCAGTTTGTTTGCTTAAGTTTCCCTTTTCTCAGTGTAACCCTTTAAGTGCTGAGCTTAGTATTTGCCTGCTTTAGTCCTGCCTCTGTTGGCAGCCTCCCTGTCCTTGTATTGCTCCTGTTTGTTTGTTTAAGTTTTCCTTTGTTTGTCTTACCTTTGTCTGCCGTGTAAGCCCTGCTTCCTGCAATTTGGTGTCTCAGAAGCAGCCTTTCCCTTTAGCTTGTTTTTTCCCTTTGTTTGCTGAGTCTGTCTCCTGATTTTGGTGAGCATTGCTCGTTATCTGATCTGTGTATGTTAAGACAACTTTCTCTGTTAGCGTCCCTTTACCCATGTGTGTGTGGGGCCAGCATTGTGCATTCCTGTGTGTGGATTCCCTCTACCCTTGAGCGCGGTGTAGCACAGCCTTGTGTATTCTTATAAGCAGCTTCCCTTTACCCTTGTGTGTTGTGGGGACAGCCTTTTGTATTCCTGTGTATGGATTCCCTCTACCCTTGAGCGCTGTGTAGCACAGCCTTGTGTATTCCTATAAGCAGCTTCTCTTTACCCTTGTGTGTTGTGGGGCCAGCCTTGTGCATTCTTGTGTGTTGATTCCCTTTACCCTTGTGTGCTGTGTGGCATAGCCTTGTGTATTCCTATAGGTGGCTTCCCCTTACTTTTGAGTGCTGTACAGTACAGCCTAGAGTATTCCTTTGGGGGGGCTTCCTTTATCCTTGTCTGCCGTGTGGCACAGCCTTGTGTATTCCTATAGCAGCTTCTGTCTGTCTGTCGCCCTTTCCCTTGTGTCACTAGCTAGCACTGTGTGTGTTGCTTGTGCTCCACTCCCTTGGGGGACCCCAGGTTATTCTTTCTCCCTTTCCAGTGTATGAATTGGTTCCTGTTCGGCCGTGAGGCCTGCACACTTGGACTCTGTACGAGTGGGTTCCCGTTCAGCCATGAGGCCCGCCTGAATGGTCTATCTCCCTTTTTCTTGTGGTGATAGTTGTCTGTCCTGTGTGTGTGGGGCTTGGTGGCTGGGGTTGTGCATAGCACCTGTTTGGTCTACCCTAGGCCTTGGCCAAAATCCTTCCTAGACCTCGGTCTGGGCTCAAGAGCTCATGAACAGATTAGCAAGACTCTAATGAAAACTCCCCACTTATCCTAATTAGAATAATTGTCTTTAATTTAAGTCTATGATGATGGCAATTAGGGGAACAGGGAAGATATTAAAGAGATCCAGGGCTAGAATGGAACCTTGAGGAACACCAGACAGCAGAGGAAGAGAGTTGGTGGAGGAACCATGAAAACAAAGGTAATAGGAGTGAGATACCAATAGAACAAAGGCAATGAAGGAGAATAGTATGATCAACAAATCAAAAGCAGAGGATAGATCTAAAGAGATAAGGACAACAGAGCAGTGTTGATCAGTTGTAGAGTAGATGAGGTCATAGAGTGCAAGAAGAAGTGTTTCAGTGCTATGAGATGTGTGAACATCAGATTGATAGGGATGGAGGAAGTTGCTTTGTTCAAGGTGTTGGATAAGTTGTATGTGAACTAGTTTTTCCAGGGCCTTAGAAAAGAAAGGAGGTTGGATATAGGGTGAAAACTTGAGGACAGGGAGAGATCAAGATGGGGCTTTTTAAGCAGAGAGTGAATTAGGGCATATTTCCAGGAAGCTGGGACAATGCTTTCAGACATTGAGGATGAAATAAGAGGACGAAGAAGAGGAATGATTTGATTGGAAAAGCGCTTGACAAGAGATGCTAGCCATGGGTCAGCAGAGGAAGAGGAAGAATTAAGTGATGAAAGAATTTTAGAAAGGAAGTAAACTGAGGGGAGGTTGAAAGAAGACCATGTAGAGGATAGACAGGGAGAGAGGGGAGGGGTAGAGTTTGATGGGGAGGAAGGAGTAAAAGATGGTGGAGGAGAAGAAGGAAGGGAGGTTAGGAGAGACAGTTAAGAGAATTTATATTGGATTGCCATGCTGTGGCAAGAATGTCCAAGGGCAAAGTAGAGGGATCATAGTCAAGGGAAGTAGTAGAAAGGGGTGCAATGGAATTAATGAGATGGAAGTGTGTCTGTGAATGATTGTGGGGGATTGAAATCCTCCTATCAAAAAAGGTGCTTTTGACACAGAAAATTGTGAGGTGATATTCCTGATAACAGTGAGGCTGGAGGGTGAATGGGACTTGCACCATTTATGTTCAGTAGCACGCAGCGAGAATGGAGCAAGTGGAGGGCAGGGGTATAACAAGGTGCAGAGCAGGAATGGGGGATAGAGGTAAGAGGAGCATGTCAGTCAAGAGTAGCAGCAAGGGCACAGTTGAGCTGTGGAAGATGCTCATCAATAGGTAGTATGGGAGAAGAGGGCGTCAATATAGAAAGAGATGCGAAAAGGCAAGCTACGGATAAAACATTAAGAAGACGAGAAAGAGTAGGTTGCAATGAAAGGGAGGGAGGGGGTAGGGAGGAAGACAATTGGATCATGATGAGAAAATGGTCTGACCATGAAATGGGCAAAGAGCAAAGAGAATAAGAAGGGGTAGTGAGTGGAGGGGAGGTAAAAATGAGATCAAGACTATTGTCAGCTTTGTGGGTGGGGAAGGAAATGTGTTGATTCCCAATTTCTACATGCTACCAGCATATACATATTAATAGCGCCTGTTCTAAAATAACTACTTTTATGTGTATATATGTAAATTGACCCTTTGAATGTGTAAATATGTGTAATCCTTCTAAATGTGACAAATTAAAACATCAAACAAGGAACTGATGTCTTACAGGAAGTGAAGTTATACCTTTTAGCAATCCATATAAATAGAAGTATAATTCTATAAGTACTGGTCTGTGGTATTAAAAGTTTATTGTCCAGGATGGCTTTTAAATACTGAGCTTATGAGGTTGGAATGAATAGAATGTCTTGGACAATAGTTGGGTCAATAAACAATAAGTCTACACTAGCAAAATGAGAGGGAAACAGCAGTTCTTTTTTCTTATTTTAAATCAGAAGTGATGATTGCTTCTCCGCAGGGAAATGGTGTTCCAGCAATCAGCCAAGTGCTATAACATAGAGTCAAGAAGGTAATCAAAAGTAAAATGAATTTGCATATCATCTACATACAGATTATATGCAAAGACATTAAAAGAACTTGGGTATATAAAAAAAGCCTGCTAAAATTATACATTCAGATTTTAGCTCGCTTTAAGTATATAGACTGTGTGACTTGCCCAAGGTTAGAACAAGTGTTAGTGCGAAAAGTAGGTTTCAAACGAGTGTCCTGATTCCCAAAATATTATTATAATCACTAGACAATCCATCTCTTTTTTTTTCTTTTTATATCCTAGATAAAACTGGTCTTCTTGCGGATAAAAACACAGAGTTCCAGTTTCTAAGGATCAATGATCTAAGGATATGACACAATGTCATAATGGTAGGATAGATGAGATTACAGTAATTGATACCCTGCTGATTGAACTGTGAATAGGAGTGGAAGAATCGACAGACAGGGGCTGAGCGATTGAGAAAGACCCATTATAGCAATAATTTGACCAAAACAAGAGTAGGAAGTATTGGTTGAACAGATCAGGTGACAAAACCTCATCAGAATTAAACTGCATATATGCACAAACAGTCATTTACTCAGCATGCACTCATGTCTGTTCTTGCAGAAACATTAACTCAAAGATGAATGAGTGTCAGCACAAAAAATGAAGAAAACGATGAGCCCTGGGAATAGAAATAAGAGTTAGTGAACAAAATAAATGATAACAATTGTAATAATAACAAAAAGATAAAATAAGATTTTGGTAGGTGTTAGGTAATGGTAAAATATGTGGTTCCACAATGAGTGCAATCAGAAGAACAGTCATGGCATGAATGACAAAGAATTTTAGCATAGGAAAGCGAGCAGTAAATCTAATCTAATAGAGGAGGAATGGCCTAGTGGTTAGAGCACTGGTCTTGCAATCTAGAGATGGGCAGTTCAAATCCCACTATGCTCCTTGTAATCTTGGGCAAGTCACTTAACCCTCCATTGCCTCAGGTACAAACTTAGATTATGAGCCCTCCTGGGACAGAGATATATCCAGAGTACCTAAATGTAACTCACCTTGAGCTACTACTGAAAAAGATGTGAGCAAAATCTAAATAAATAAATATGACCCCCCCCCCCCCCAAAATAATTTCAGATTTTTCATGGTATGGCCTTATTGTAAAGATATGTGCTGACATGTGTGTGTGTATGTTTCTTTAAGATGTAGCAATTCAAGCTAGGTGAATTTTTCATCCAGAGAGCCTCTTTTTTAAAATAATTAATAATAATCTCTTGTATACTGTACATTTCTGTAAAAACAGAATAAAACAGAAATAGCTGACCTTATTACACTATCCAGCTTATTTTCGAAAGAGATCGCCAGCCATCTTCCGACACAAATCGGGAGATGGCCGGCGATCTGAACCCGGTCAAATTGGTATAATCGAAAGTCAATTTTGGCCACGCCCAGTGGCGTCGCGAGGGCAGCTGACACCCAGGACGGGTCGACGCTGCGCACCCCCCTCCCCGGGTGCAGCGCGACGCACCCTTCCCCCTCCGTAGCGCAACACTCCCCCCGCCCGCGAAAACATACCTGGAAGGCGGTGAGGGGCGGGTGGGCGGGCCAATCCGCCAAGAGCACGCCGCTGGGGGGGTGTCGGCGCCTCGCTGGTTCCTTGCTCGCTCTGCCCCGGAACAGGAAGTAACCTGTTCTGGGGCAGAGAGAGCAAGGAACCAGCGAGGCGCCGACACCCCCCAGCGGCATGCACCCGGGGCGGACCGCCCCACCGCCCCCCTTCCTACGCCACTGGCCACGCCAACTGCTTTCCGTCACAGAGCCAGGCAAACTTCAAGGCAGGGTACAGAAAGCGGGACGGGGGCGTGGTTACAAGATGGCCGGCTTCGCCCGATAATAGAAAAAAGATGGCCGGCTCTGATGAGCATTTCGCCGACTGCACTTGGTCCATTTATTTTTAGGACCAAGTCTCAAAAACGTGCCCCAATTGACCAGAAGACCACCGGAGGGACTCAGGGATCACCTCCCCTTACTCCCCCAGTGGTCACCAACCCCCTCCCACCCTAAAACAATAAAAACAAGCCAATCAGCGTTGTTAAGATCAATTAACATGAAATAATGAGCACTAATTGGAAATAATTAGAATGTAAGCGTACAACTCGCTAAGTGTATTGTGTAACAAACAGTGCCTAAATTCTAATGCATGGAGCCAAAAAGGGGTGTGGTTAAGAGTGGGAAAATGGACACTTCATGGCTGTTCCAAGATTTACACTCATACTGTTCAACTCTAATCCAACAGAAATCACTATTGCAATAACGACTAGTTTAAGCTTAACGGATGTCTGGGCATCGGCATTCAAACTCAGACTCAACAAGGAAAAAACTCACTGCTTTATTTTCTCTTCTCACCACAAAACAAACCTCCCTTCTTCCATAAAAACCTCAGAACATACTCTCCCAACATCGGACAAACTGAAGATCCTTGGAATTACTATTGACACCATGCAATGTGGAAACTCAAATGGATCAAACAATTCTTCCCAAGGGAAACTTTCCGTAACATAATTCAAACAATGGTACTATCACATGTTGACTACTGTAATGCCGTATATGCGGGATGCAAAGAACAGATCTTAAGGAAACTCCAGACTGCGCAGAACACAGCAGCTAGACTCATTTTCGGAAAGACAAGATTCAAAATTGCTAAACCCCTACGCGAAATACTGCACTGGCTACCAATCAAGGAATGAATAGCCTTCAAAATTTGCACTCTGGTCCAAAAAATAATCCTTGGTCTGGCCCCAACCTACATGACCGAACTTATCGACTTACCAACTAGAAACATCATTGAATCATCAAGAACGTTTCTAAACCTGCATTACCCAAACTGTAAAGGACTAAAATGCAAATCAACATATGCATCCAGCTTTTCCTACATTTGCACCCAGCTCTGGAATGCATTACCTAGAAACATTAGAACTGTGAACACCCATCTAAAATTCCAAAAAGACCTCAAGACTCACCTCTTCCGGAAAGCCTGCCCAGCAGACCCAAACTAATTCATGAACAATGCATCACATCTATCGAACTAAGAATTGAACAATACCCCTTCCACATAATCATATCACTTCATACTGTATGAATTTTATCACTCCAGTTATAATTAAGTGTACTTCTACCCTTATCCTACTCTGTATTGCTCACTAGAAACTGTAGTCCCATCCCCTGATAATTATCTGCCTCATTGGGATTACCGTATTTTTCGGACTATAAGACGCACTTTTTTCCCCCCAAATTTGGGAGGAAAATGGGGGGGGGGGGTGCGTCTTATAGTCCGAAGGTAGAGATTTAGCAGGCCGCCCTCCCTCCGAGTTCGGGATCACCCTCCCTAGGTTTACCTCCCCTCCCCCCGGCCCTGTCACCACCTCTTCCCTTACTCACGCGATCTTCCTTGGTGGTCTAGTGACGTTGAGGCAGGAAAGAGCCCCCTCTTTCCTGCCCAGCGCGCTGCTCTGCATCCTCCTGTATGCTGCCTGTGATGACGGTCTCGGCGAGATTCAAAATGGCTGCCGAGACTTCAATTCTCGGCGGCCATTTTGAATCTCGCCGAGACCATCACAGGCAGCATACAGGAGGATGCAGAGCAGCACACTGGGCAGGAAAGAGGGGGCTCTTTCCTGCCCCAATGTCACTAGACCACCAGGGAAGATCGCATGAGTAAGGGGAGAGGTGGTGACAGGGCCGGGGGGAGGGGAGGTAACCCTAGGGAGGGCGATCCCGAACTTGGAGGGAGGGATTCGGACAAGACGCACCGGAGCACCTAGGTTTTAGAGGAGGGAAAAAGTGCGTCTTATAGTCCGAATTTTTTTTTTCCTATTTCCCTCCTCTAAAACCTAGGTGCGTCTTATGGTCCGGTGCGTCTTATAGTCCGAAAAATACAGTACTTCTCTCTATATGCTACTATATATTCGTCCCATAGTTGTATTCTCTTTTCTGGAACCTTATCAACTTCCTTGCATCTATTGTTACTCTATTTTCCACTGTATATATTCCCGGAGTTGATATTCTCCTCTCCGGAACCTGTAAGCCACATTGAGCCTACTGCTATGCAGGAAAATGTGGGATACAAATGTAATAAATAAATAAATAAATCTACGTGCCAGCATTTATACCACATTTTCCTTGGTGTAAATGGATGTATGTAGTTCTAGGCACTGGGATATCAACTAAGCATATTCTAGATACCAGGCCTAAATCTAGACGCCGCTTATAGAATACGTGGATTTTTCAGCACCATTTATAGAATCTAGTCCTTAGTGTATAGATTTGCACACATGAAATATAGAATAGTGCCAGTTATATGCATAATTGTTAAATTAGCTGCTAATTGGCCATAATTGGTGTTAATTGGTGCTAAATGGCACTGATTTGCAGTTACATGCATAAATACCCTTAGTCGGTGTTCTACAAATTGAACATGAAATATCCATGGCAGGCAAATGCAAGGAGCATGAACCTGGGAGGGGCATAGGTGGGTCAAGGGCATGCCTAGCACTTATGCATACAGGTTGTAGAATATTATCAGTTGTGAGTCTAACTGATAGCCATTGAGCTACCATAAACGCTCATGCCTAAAGATAGTGTGTAACTGCAGACTTCCATTAGTGTTCTATAATTCACACTTTACGCGCATCATCCTGGTGCCTAACTTTAGGCACCCTGTGGAGAATTACTCCCATAGTGCCTGAGATTATTCCTCTTAGGGGCAATCTGTGTGGAAGAGGATCCCAGCCCGATATTCAGACCGTGGGAGATAACTGGGCTGCCTCCTGTGGTAAGTGCAGAGCTTGGATATTCAATGGCTCAAAAAACGTTATAGTGAGTGGAAATACTAAGTCCAAAATACTTTTTATATTAGTCCATCAGACCAACATGCTTTGGCACATAGTGCCTGCTTCAGAGGCAGAATTTTAAAATGTAAATTGGACAAATATTTCTCCTAGGCAGCTGCCTATAGTCCTTATAATGTTGCACTCATAGGAATCTTCAGCCCCTAATATAGAGCTCAAAACAGGTCCCCAGGGAAAATAAACTCTAAATAAAGTTAGAGGCGGAGTACATTTACAGAACTGGAGCAAGGGATCCCATACTATCTTGTACCTGGACAGGCAGTGGTCTCATTCTGCCAGATGATATTCATATTTAGCAATTAGACTTACATAGTTCCACCAGTGGGTATAAGTAATCACAGCAGTGTTTTTCCAATGTAACAAGTGCTATTGATGCAAGGAAATCATATAGCTTCTTGTGATCTTCATGAATTGTATCTGGTTACACAGCAGATTAGAAAATTATGAATGAAAAGGAACAAGAGAAAGAACAAAGAACAAAGTGTAATCTGTGATATGGTGTCCCAAACAGCAGACCAATAGCTTGACAAAAGCAAACATTCATACAACATTTGCTATAGGGCACCAGCTGCACCTTAACAGTTCCAGCATCTATTGGTTGCGGAACTCTGTGCCTTTTGACTTTTAACAGGTGTCCATATAGCTTTATGGTTATGTGAGGGGGGTTTATAGAATACTGCCTCTCACACATAGGAAAAGTCCCTTTGATAGCCTGGTCCCACCCCAGTAGGAAGTGAGCCAGGAGGGGTATAGTCCATACCTGTTAGTATAAAAGACAGGGCCAGGCTGAAGTTAAGGAGGTCCAGGGAGAGAAGATGTGAATCCCCAGCATATAACGCGGAAGCTACTGTCACATAATTGTGACCTGGCTGAGGTAAGCCATTTGATTTGCCAACTTGATTCTTATAATTTTTCTTTGAGGTCTGGCTGGAGCCAGACCTGAACCTCGGCAGAGAACTGAGAACTTAACGGCTGTGTTTGGGGCATGACAATCCCAGACGTTGAAGATTGTGTTTGGCCTACCGCCAGAGGCCCACTAAGACTGAGTGTACTGAACTGCAGAAGTTTCCCTACCCTATATCTTAGGCCCTGTGAGAGGAACAGCCCCAAGGTTTCTTCTGAATAAATATTTATTTTTGGTTTCACCCCATTGTCTGACTGTGTTCTTTTACGGGCCCACTTCCCAGCCCTCGCTTGGGATCTCACAGACTATTATAGTATTGGGTTTGTTAACTGGTCTGTTAATATGTGTCCAAAAATATTCCCATTGTGAGACTGTCAGTGTCAATCCAATTCAGCCTCCCATATAGATTGAATAGGTAGAGGAATACAATTGTGATGAGATAATAAATGATTAAAAAATTTAGAAGCTATATGAGGTACAAGATGTCCCACACACATTAGAGAATAGATTTCAGGCTCCATGTTTAATAACGAATGTAGGCATTGAGGATAAGATCTCTAGAGGCAATCCCTGAGCTGTAAATATTGGTACAATTGTGAATCAGTAAGACCTTATTGAGACTGTAAGGAGAAAAAGGTAAGAATTTGATCATCATTCATAACATCTTTTACATAATAAATACCTTTGTCTAACCAGTTTTGCCAGTATATAAGAGATTCCCTATCTGTATATGGGGGTTACCCCAGAGAAGAGCGATGCATGTGTTGGCAATAGAATGGGGAAATGTGTTATTTAAGTGCTATATAGCCTGAAGTGGTAATACTAATGAAGGCCAAGGCTTGATACAGGAGAGTACAGTTCCACCCAATAATTGTGACAGGGTAAAAGGGTTTAAAAATTCTCTATTACAAGCCAAACAGAATTATCTGCGGTAGAATGATTCTGATTCCACCAACAGCACTCCAAAGAGTAGTAGTGAGGGCATATCTATGAAAATCAGGGAAGCCCATACCACCTGATGTTTTGGGCCTCTTTAGGGTACTGAGAGATATCCTTGGAGGTTTCTGTTCCCAAAGAAAACTGCTGAGGATTCTACAAACTGCTTAAGCAAAGAAGCTGAGAATGGCAAGGGCAACATTTGTAAAACATGCAGTGCTTGTGGTGTGACAGTCATACAAATAGCTTCTATACACCCCCACAAAGTGAGCCAAAAGGGAGACTAGGTGGAACAGATATACTTTTCCTTTACGTTAGCCAGTAATAGCTTCATATTGAGTTGAGTAGTATCCTCACATGTAGGTCTAAATTAAATACCCAGATATTTAATTTCATACTGACACCACTGAAGAGAGAATGGTGCTACCAAGTCCTTGATACAGAGAGAGTTCAGTGGCATTAATTACCTTCATTTTTTTTCCCCAAATGACTGAATAATTATAGAGAAACCCAAACTTTCAGTAAATCTAGCACTACCATTATCGTCTAGGCACGGTGTGTTAAGTATAGTAGTACATCGTCTGCGAAGGCTGAAACTTTAACCTCTGCAGTACCAAAACATGCTCCTTTAATGGAATTGAGCAATTGGATGGTGAGTAAAATGGGTTCTAATGCTAAATCAAAAAGCAAAGGGGGACAGGGGACAACCTTGGTGGATGCCATAGGTTAAAGCAAAGGATAGAGTATTTTGGCCTTCCAGAAGAATTCTGGCAAATGGTGAATAATACAAAATGGCTATCACCTAGCCCAAACAAGGCCAATGTGGTTAGGGTGGTGGACTTTGGTCCTGAGGAACTGAGTTCAATTCCCAGCACAGGCAGCTCCTTGTGACTCTGGGCAAGTCACTTAACCCTCCATTGCCTGCCGCATGGAGCCTGCCATGAGTGGGAAAGCATGGGGTACAAATGTAACAAAAAAAAAAAAAAAGATGTTGCCACTCCACAAAATCAAATGCTTTTTCAGCTTCTAAGGCCATCACACACAGGGGGGATTTGGAACCCTGGGCAGCCTGTTGACCATGGCAAAAACCCGGATGTTATCTAAAGTCATTTTTTTAATTCTCAAAATCATTTTGGGAAGTATTTATCAAAGTAGGCATAACACAGGCTAACTGATCTACCAGAATTTATAAATGAAATTGGCCTGTAATTCTTAGTAAATAATGGGTCTCTTCCTGATTTGTGGAAGACAATTATAGTGACCTCCGTATATGTTCCAGCACTAAAATGACCCCGTTGGAAGGTGTGATAGAGGTGGAATAACTTGGGCACTAAGAATTCTTGAAATGTCTTGTAAAAGTCCCCTGTGTGCCCATCATTGCCTGGTGCCTTATGGGATTTCAAGCCTTTGATAGCAGAATTTATCTCATTGGGTTGAATGAGCTGATTAAGAGACCCGCCAATGCGAAGTATTGAGGTGAGGTGGAGTAACTCACCTTAAGAAAGTTTGAATGTCTTCTCTAGTTAATGTTACCCCTCAGGTTTAAAGTTTTTGATAAAATGCTTGAAATTTGCCCCTATATTTTGGGATGTAACAAATAAATCTGTCTCCTTGCTGTATGGCTTGAATTTGTTGTGCTTCTGTGTTTTAGGTAATTAGTGAACAGATATCCTGCTCTGTTACGCCCTTCAAAATTATAAAGCACTATCTCTGTAAATTAACAAGCCTTCTCTTTCTGACATGAGAGAGTTATAGTGAAAACTTTTCCAAGTTTAGGAGTAATGAGGATGTCAGATGTGACTGGTATAATCACTCCAAAGTTTTAATTTGACTGTCCAACTCCAGAAGAGATCGTCTCTGAAGCCGATGTTTTTTTTCCCAGTATAGCTAATGATTTCTCTTCTGAGATACGCTTTGAAGGCATTGCAAGTGATGTGATAGGGAAGCTTCCCTGTATCATTAAGGTGACAATATTCATCAGTCCAGACGTTAACCTGCTCACAAAAAGCTGAGTCTTCTGGCAGAGTTGAATTAAACCTCCATAATTTATTTATTGGGAAGGGGAGGGGAATAAAATTTAACATAAGCATGTTGTAGCTCTCTGCTAGAATCATATACCGATGCTAGTAATGTGTTAGAGATGAAAAAATAATCTAATCTCATATATGAATTGTGGGGAATTGAATGAAAGATATTATCCTTGGTAGTGAGGTGTATAAGGAGCCTTACATCAACTATCACTTGCTTTTTCAGAAGATGACAAAAGGTGGAATGGGAGCGTGAGGGTCTATATGAAAATGAGGATTTTCTTTCTATGAAAATATCCAAGGGCAAATTAAAATCTCTCCCCACTATAACAGGATCTGTATTTATCCTAGTAAGTTGGTAAGCCAAGTCAGTAAACAACCGGGGATCATCTATATTAGGACTATAAACATTCAACAGAGTATAGCCCTGAGAAGCTATAGTGAGAGTCACCTATACTCATCTTTCTTGATCATCAGCAGTATGGGAGAGAATTGTATAACTGAGGTGTTTGGACAAGAGAATTGCTACTCTCCTCTTACATACAAGCACCGAAGAATAGAAGCAATCTTTGACCCATTCTCAATGTAATTTTAGGAATTTGGTTGAGCTTGAATGGATAAGTATTGCCATACTGGGAAAGACCAAAGGTCCATCAAGTCCAGTATCCTGTTTCAAACAGTGGTCAATCCAGGTCACAAATACCTGGCAAGATCCCAAAAAGGTACAAAGCATTTTATACTGCTTATCCCAGAAATAGTGGATTTTCCTCAAGTACATTTAATAATGGTCTATGGACTTTTCCTTTAGGAAGCCGTCCAAACCTTTTTCAAACTCCGCTAAGCTAACTGCCTTTACCACATTCTCTGGCAACAAATTCCAAAGTTTAATTACATGTTGAGTGAAGAAAACCTTTCTCCGATTCGTTTTAAATTTACTACATTATAGCTTCATCGCATGCCCCCTAGTCCTAGTATTTTTGGAAAGCATAAACAGACGCTTCACATCTACCCATTCCACTCTACTCATTATTTTATAGACCTCTATCATATCTCCCCTCAGCCGCCTTTATCTTAAAAGAAGATAGTGGCAGCCTTTACATGCTTGAAATGCAGCAACAATTTCTTCTACTTGATAGGGCTGCTGATTCTTTTGACATTTAAAGACACTAATTTATAGTCTCTCATAGCACTATAGAATAAGAACTAATAAATTAAAAATGGTAGATATTCAAAAACAAGACTCTCTGGTATTAATGGCATACACCATGCTATGAAAGATTAGAGCTAAACTTCCTATCCACTTAAAAATATACAATACGGCATTTTACCTTTTGACAGAAGTACAAATGCATGAAAAATTAAATCCCAAATCTGAGCCACCATGCCCGCCTCCACTCACATATCCACCCTCCCGGCAGCCAACAGCCACAACCAATACTATAACATGGCACCATTCATGGGGGTGTAAGAACCCATTAGAGGTGTCCCCAAATCAGACCCGCAACCAAGCATGTAAATAGGAATTAGGAATAGCAACATGAAACTGCAAGTTAAATTGCTTTCAACTGACATGGCCCAAACTGCAAAGGCTAGGCACCAAATTCTCAGATCTAGTAAAGTGCGGTAAAATGTAAAAACATGAATGGTGCCACCACAGGTAGAAGTCATTATTTAAGTGATCATAAAGCCTCTTGATCGTTGATAAACTTGAGTAACTTGGTGTGATTTTGGTACACAATTTTCATGCACCATTAGATCATATCTCACCTCAAGGGCTTTCAAAGTTGGTCTAAGTGCCAGGAATCCACACCGCTTTTCAGTAGTCTCCTTAGTAAAGTCTAGGGAAATATACACAGATTGGCCTTGCCATGATACTTTAAATAAAGTATACTTTATACTCATTGTACTTCATATAAAAGTATAAAATCTTTATATAATTTTATTTTCAGCAACATTGCTTCAACTTGAGGATAACATAGCAAGTTTAACACTATCACTTGAGGTCGTTGAGATCCTGCAAAAACACGGGCCAGGATCCTATGCACCCCTTCATTTTCAAATGATCTCCAAAAATTTATATTTAGAAATTTAGGCAGCCAAAATTCCAAAAACTTTACTAGATCAGCACCTTCCACATTTTCATGCAGTCTTGTTATACGTAAATTGTTATAGTGGCTTTGATTCCCCAAGTCTTCAAGTGCTGTCTCAAGTTTTTGAATGATTTTGTGATCCATCCGCTGCTGCAAGACTACTTCATCAACAATTTTATACTTCTGCTCTAAGTTAATTAACCTCACATCTCCTGCCAAGATCGTGGCTGCAAGGTGTGTAATTTTAGTTTTTATATCCTTTATATCATTCTTACTTTATGGCCGGGACTAGGATTTCCCTAGGAGGCCAAGCAAGCATACATCAGACTTTAGTTCTGCTCCAAAAACACAGTCCACATCAAGTCTCTTTGTCTGAACCAACTCTTTACTAAGTCAATTCAGCTGATGAATTAACAGTTCCCTTCAGAATACATGTGGCCAGCAGTTTACAGGATTTGGCATTTTTTTTTCCTCTCTCCTCCACTAACACATAGGAAGCATTTAAATTATTCATTAACCTTCACACCGGACTGGTGAGGGTCCTATACACAGAGTCCTCTTTCTGCTGTTCTCTCAGACCTCTATCAGAATCAAGTTAGCAGATTAATAAGATGACAAGCTTACATTTCATCAGGCTATGTCAGAGGCAGGCACTTACTGGATAATGGTTTTATCAGGTCACCTGTACTGGTACACAGGCTCCTGGTTCTGGATATTATTTATATTTCCTCCCTTGACCCTAGATGGAACCTGCTCTGTAGATGTTAAGGGCACGGCGCCTGGTTGTTAAAACTGAGATCCTAAGGACTCTATTTCTCTACTGACAGTTTAGGGGTTCAGGGGTTCCCCATATCCATGCACTATACAAGGCAGCAATCTCTCAGGTTCTATTTCTCACCCCTGAGTTTTTTATCCTCTTGTTTCATGAGCAAGTGTCATATAATTCTAATACATGAGGATATAGCAAACAGGATATTCTCTCTCAGGTCTTAAACTACAGGCTTTGGCATGAAGGTGCCTCCTTTGTGGATGCAGGTTGCAAGTCAGATGTAGGAGATTGGAGATGGGACCTAAGACAATTTTAGGGAGCATGAACTGAGCTTAACTACTCAAAGGGGGGGGCTACTGCTGCCACCAGACCCTCAGAACTGCCAAGTCTCCCGCAAGAAACTCCCGCTTTGGTGGGTCATCTCCAGCCAAAGTGGGAAAGTCTCCCGCTGAGAGGGGTGGTCCTGTGAGGAACTGAGTCTTCTGCACTCCTCCAGCATCTTTCCCTTCCTGCCACCACCGCAACTGCCCTTCCCACCCGGACCAGCATCTCCTCTTTTCCTTCTTCCCTCCATCAACCCTTTTCCCCTGAGTGCTACCTTTAATTTGTTTCAAAACTTGCCAGGTGGCGGCAGCAATTCACAGGCGCTGCCCTGCTGCCAGCCTGACATTCTCTCTCTACTTCGGTGGCCCGCCCTTTCTGAGGTAACTTCCTGTTTCTGCTGGGGCGAGCTGCACAGCAGAGAGAGAAGATGTTGGGTCGGCTGCAGGGCAGTGTCTGTGAATTGCTGCCGCAACCCGGCAAGTTTTGAAACAAATTAAAAGTAGGCTCAGCGGAAGAAGGTTTAGGAAAGAAGAGGGAAGAAATAACAATTGAATATATCACTAAAACAGCTTAAAAAGTTATTGCAGCTGATAGAGAAACAGCAGTTATAAACTGTATTTTGTGCTCATTTTTCTACACTGTTCTATACAATGCAGATGGCCAAATTTCAGTGGGGATATCCTGTTTCTTGATGGGTTCATCTTAAATGTTGTTGTAATCTGCCTTGGGAAGCCTGGTGTTATAAAGATCAAATATATTGAAATTAAATGGAAGTAAAAATAAACTCCCCTTTCATTGGGGAACATGGAATCAAATCTGCATCTGTTTTGTAGAAGTTTACATTTTAGATTCACAAATTGATTATTCTGTTTTGAACATATTTCAGGGACAAGTGGTTTTATAAGTCAGAATAAAAATAAATATTTTGTTTCATGCAGATCTCTTACATTTAAACATAACTAAATGGCCATAAGCCCCTAATGCAGTCCATTGTTTTTCATATATCTTGTTTTTGTGATGACTTATACTGTACCAAAACTTATCTCTATCTGGTTGATAATAAACCAGTGCCACAATTTTGGATTGGGTTTAAACTGAAGTGAGGGGACCAAGGCCCCCTCGCGTTATATTCCTGGGGGGAATAGGTGCTAGATAGGGGGTGTAATAGAGTGAACTGAAATGCTCTCTTACCCATCCCTGCTGTCACTGGTGTAAAACAAAATATTTTCTGGAATGGCCGTGGGACTGAGGTGTGCCAAGGGACGGAGCCATGAGGAAGAGTGGGTGGAACCAAGGAAGAATGGGGCGGGGTTGGGGGCATATACTAAAAATCTCCCTCTTAAAAATCGGGACCCCTTGGCAGCTCTGGACCCTACCCCTGATTAATAATAAGGCAGCATTAATAATGGTGGTTCTACGAGCTTCCAGAAACCCCTCAACTGTTCTATACAGCTAGTTCTTCTCTTTTCTGGAAGCTTCTGTTGCCTTCTCTGACAAGTGTTGGAAATGCCAGAGTTCAGCAAGAGGTCACATTTAGGATGGGCCTCAGAGATACTGCTGCTGAAAAAAGCAGCTTCTTATTATTGGCTAGCTCACATCAAAGAGGCCAACAGTGTGGAAACTCTGACACAGAAATTACTTAGGGAACAACAGTGAGAATTTAGGCAGCTTTAAACTGCTGAATTTCTCATAACGCTGCATAGAATTGCCTTCCTAGTATATTTTGTGGATTACATCTTTCCAATCATGAGAGAAAATAGACTGCATGTCTACCATACTAAAATTTTCAGTTGCAAATCATGTCACTTAGGAAGGACATTCTTTTAGTTACTGTAAACTGTATTCTGCAGGATGCTCAAAACCAAAGTGTAACACATTATGAAGTGATTGTAATTGTGTATTTATTCTAATGTAAATAGTCAGATGTTGATTCCATTGAAGGAAAGTACACCAAAATCACTGACTCAAACGAATTAAGTAGTGCAGGAAAGTACACTTCACTGATGAGTAAAAGAAAAAGTGAATGACGTTCCATATACCTTCCTAAAAGTCCAAACATAAGCAGCAAACATAATTAAGGAGCACTTTATCTGTAAAGGAAGAAAACCAGAACATTTAATTACCACTTTGATCTTGTATTATTAGAAAAGATGAAATGCTCAAAGGATGTAACTAAATTATAATTCAAGGTTTATGTTTCTTGCCATAAGGGATCATATCAGATTGCAGTAAAAGAGATCAAAATGTAAATGGAACCATCCTATAACATGCAAAACAAAAAAAAAAAAGCAGAAAAACAAAAGTGACAACAGAAGTTACAAATTGGCATTAAAAAAAAACCTCACAGGTCATTATTCAAAGGCTTTTACAGCAATCATCTATATAACCCTTGCCCTTATATGTATAAATGCTGCATATACTGTATATATGAGTGATATTTAGCTAGCAACAGTTCAATGGATATTGTTACTGATTGTTGATCATTATAAATAAAAATGTGGGTGCATTCCAGCACATGGCCATGTGTCCTGTGCGTAATGGCAATTTTCAGCACAGCAGAAGCAGTTTGCTAAGGACACTTATAAATAAGACCATAAGAATAGCCATACTGGGTCAGACCAATAGTCCGTCTAGCCCAGTATCCTGCTTTTCACAGTGGCCAATCCAGGTCACAAGTACTTGGCAGAAACTCAGTTAGTAGATGTACATTTGCTACATTTTTGGCAGTTTTCTTAGCAGCACTTTGAATGTTCATGTACAGCTTCAATGGCCTTACTCAGCCATTCAACTTTCATTTCTGTGCAGAAGAGGGTGAATAGTGGAGTGCTGCAGGGATCTGTACTGGGACCGGTGCTATTTAACATATTTATAAATGATTTGGAAATCAGAATGACAAGTGAGGTGATTAAATTTGTAGATAAGGGAAAGGGGAAGGGAAATGGGACTTGATATACAGCCTTTCTGTGGTATTTTGCAACTACATTCAAAGTGGTTTACATATATACAGGTACTTATTTTGTACCTGGAGCAATGGAGGGTTAAGTGACTTGCCCAGAGTCACAAGGAGCTGCAGTGGGAATTGAACCCAGTTCCCCAGGATCAAAGTCCACTGCACTAACCACTAGGCTACTCCTCCAACAAAACTAGCAAAGTTGTCAAAACACATTTGGATTGTGAAAAATTACAGGAAGACCTTTGGAAACTGGAAGACTGGGCATCCAAATGGCAGATGAAATTTAGTGTGGTCAAATGCAAAGTGATGCAGATTGAGAAGAATAATCATAGTTACTTGATGCTAGGGTCCACCTTAGGAGTCAACACTAAAAAAAAAGATCTAGGTGTTATTGTAGACAATATGCTGTGTGTGGCAGTGGCCAAAAAATCAAACAGGATTCTAGGAATTATTAGGAAAGGGATGCATAATAAGACCAAGAATATTATAATGCCTCTGTATCTGTCCAAGGTGCAACCTCACCTTGAGTACTGCATTCAATTCTGGTTGCCAAATATCAAAACATATATAGCATGTAGCCCCCCCTTGTTGTATAGGTTACTGAGAGGATAGAGCCCTGGTAGAAGGTTACTGGGAGGAGTATCCTGGAGGTCCCTGGGTAGGGAGTAGGCCCAGCCTTAGGGGATGGGTTAGGAAATAAAACACAGCAAGATGATGCAGAAAAGGGGATGAGTGACATGTTGGGAGGAGATAAAAGTGTTACCATGTACTTGCACATGGTCTTTTGGTGGTCCAAGATTCCCTTGTCTTAGATCAGTGGAGAGAGCAAGGAGAATCCCTGGCTAAGGACTGTCAACCCATGGCTTAAGGGAGAGAGCAGTCATAGTCCAGGCAGACAGAGGCTATCAGTGAGCTCTGGAGAGTGGGTTGAGGGGATCATTTCCAGGAGCTGGAGATGGGAACTAGGAAGAGTTCCATCTCATAAAGGGGTTGGGACCTTGGAGGCCGGAACCCACGTGAAGAAGTATAGCTCGTTTGGGGTGATTGCCATTTTGAAGGGATGGACGAGGAGAGGCGTTGTATAAAATGTACATATTTTGGATCTGTATTCCTGTAAATATACTGCGAAATTCAAGTCAAATTTAAATTGGCCTGTTATCTATTTCACGGGTTTGAACTGTCTGAACTGCTGGTTGCAGAAGTTAATAAAAATTCCAGTTGTTTTCATATAAATCACTGGACTGTGGAGTGATTTAATCGTGGAAATTGCCTTGGGAACCAAGGGCTGTCAGGGGTCATTCTAACTAACTGCCAGCTTGCACCCCACAGGGGATTTGGAGCAGAGACTGAGTTCCTGGGAGGAGAAGAGGATGTTTCAACCTACTAGCCACTTCTTTTTCCTAGGTGGAGGCACTGCACATTGACTGAGAGGTGAAGGGGTCCGATGGAGTCTGCCTGTCAAGGAGGCTCCTCGCCAGCTCGGACCCCGGACCAGAGGAAGCGCCGGGAAGGGAGCGTTTTATGGAGGCACTGCTGGGATGTTTAATGAGTGTAGAAGATAGACTTCCTGGTGTTAAACTGGCATTTGAATGTGCTGGAAGAGAACTCTAAAGTGATTGAGAAAAAAACTGGTTTCCAGCGACAGCATTACTTTGTGGATTACACATTTGTTTTCACTAATGAATTGGATTAACATTTGATTTTTCCTGGATTACAATTTATTTGGGCCTGTCACTAGGCCTGGGATTACAAATTTTGCTACCAGAGAGACTGTGGAATCCAGCTTGGTAAAATTTCAAAATTCCCACCCAATGACAAGCCGCACTAACAGACAGAGTAAAAGCACACCAGAACGGTGAGTACCTGGGAAAGAGGCAGGAGGACCCGAGAGGTGTCATGGTAGAGTTTTCTGCATTGATGGTGAGGGGAGCAGAATCAAACGCCAGTTCGCAGCACGTTGTGTGGCACACTGGAACTAGATTGTGATTGGACATTTGTCCAAGATGTTGTTGAAAGTGAGAGAGGATCCAGGGGAGCGTGCAAGTGGATACGAGAAACAGTCACGTTGAGGCAAAAGAGAGAGCGTACCAGGTATAAGGAGGAATCAGTGAAAAGTTTTCTTCACTCAACGTGTAATTAAACTCTGGGATTCGTTGCCAGAGAATGTGGTAAAGGCGGTTAGCTTAGTGGAGTTTAAAAAAGGTTTGAACGGCTTCCTAAAAGAAAAGTCCATAGACCGTTATTAAATGGACTTGGGGAAAATCCACTATTTCTGGGATAAGCAGTATAAAATGTTTTGTACTTTTTTGGGATCTTGCTGGGTATTTGTGACCTGGATTGGCCACTGTTAGAAATAGGATGCTGGGCTTGATGGACCTTTGGTCTTTCCTAGTATGGTAATGCTTATGTACTTACGAATTAGAGTTGATTATAATCAAACAACTGGGAACTAGAAAAGAAGAAAAAGATCAGCAACTACATGGAAATTGAGGCTGAGCCAGTGATGGGTCAAGTGGTTCATCCGGCGTGTCCTCCATGGGACTGCCTGGATGACCGATGGGCAGAGAGGGACCGGATGTGCAAGTGGAGGCTATTATGACCCTGGATGCAGAGAGCTTGGGGGCAGGGGAGAAGCGCCCAGAGATCCCATCCATGACTGAAGTTGAAGCACTAGCCTTAAGTTCTTCAAGGGACGACCCCGCAGGGAGGGCAGCAGCTGTCCTGGACTCGTCCCTGCTGGGGACATGCAGCTCTATGTAAAGCCTGAGGATGTGAACCTGCTGGAAGCCCTGAGTAATAATGATGGGGCCAATTCAGTATGGGAGGGGGAGATGGATGGTAGAATTCCTCCTAGGTTGTCCATGCTTGCTATGAGAGAGACATTCCGGGAGGATCCAAGTAGTTAGCCCGGGAGTGTGGTGACCATCCATAAAATGGAACCGGCACTCTGTGGAAAATTTCAAGGGACAAAAAAATGGGTATTCCCAAGCCTATTACCATGTTGGGATACCTGTGTTTGCCTATGGGGAAATTGGAGATGCCCAGCCTCTGAGCCTCTGCTACTTAGTGGGCAGTGAGAAGTCCAAAGGTCAACTGTTCAGGAGCCTTAACCTTGAAACTGTTGTAGTTGGAGGGTATGGAACAGTAGTTTTGAGGTCGATGGAGACAGCAAGCCAGTAGCTAGGAGAGCCAATGCTGTAGAAACCCTTGGAAAAGCCCTGAGTGAACCAAGGGGGAGCGGTGGCTACCAAACTTCCCAGAATGAGTACGATGGATTTATATTTAAAGAGAGCACTTTAGTAAACAGGGCCCTAAGTGACATGCATAAAGATAGGACTGTGTTATATGCAGTCTATTTTGACCACTTAACTTAAGTGCTGAATGTCTGCACTTAACTGCATAAGCGCCAACTCCTTCTCCATACCACACACAAAATAGCTACCATTCAGTTTAACAGTCTTTGGTGATATTTAGTGACACCAGCTGGTTAGGTGCCACTGAATATTAGCAGATAGCCCCACACAGGTAATTTAAGCAGCAAAGAGCCTCTTCTGGCCACTTAAATTGCTTTGAATATCAACCCCTATATTCTCAATTGATGGTGGTCTTATTTTCTAAAGCTGAACTATTCTTCATTTATATGTTCAACTTTTAGTTACATGAAAACAATGTTTGAAAAATCTCATCATACAGAATGGAATTTCTGATTCTTAAGAATAGTTCACCATTACACCTCTTTCGATAGTATATTTGCCTGCTTATTTTTGAAGGAGAAGGGCGTCCATCTTCCGACACAAATCGGGAGATGGGCATCCTTCTCCTAAGGTTGCCCAAATCGGCATAATGGAAAGCCAATTTTGGACGTCCTCAACTGCTTTCCATCACAGGGATGACCAAAGTTCAAGGGGGCGTGTTGGCAGTGTACAGAAGGGACGGGGCGTGGTTAACAGATGGGCGTCCTCGGCCGATAATGGAAAAAAGAAGGGTGTCCCTGACGAGCATTTAGCCAACTTTACTTGTTCCTTTTTATTTCACGACCAAGCATCAAAAAGGTGCCCGAACTGACCAGATGATCACCGAAGGGAATCGGGGATGACCTCCCCTGACTTCCCCAGTGGTCACTAACCACCTCCCACCCCAAAAAAACAACTTCAAAAACTTTTGTCTTTCTTTTTTTAGAGTATGTCCTTCACTATGCCTCCGTCCGGCAGCTGAGAATGTCCTTCCCTGTGACGGCAGTTGAGGATGTCCAAAATGTGGATGTTTCTGTGAGAAGGACATCCATGCCTTTGCTATGCCTCTGACACCCTTTTTATTTATTTATTTGGATCACAAGTAGCAGCAGCGGGATTTGAACTGGCCACCTCTGGATTTCAAGACCAGTGCTCTAACTACTATGTGGAAGTCCTTCTTTCAAACATTTTGGACATTCTTAACTGCCCCCCCCCCCCCCACAGGGATTGCCAAATATCAAGGGAGTAGAGTAGAGAGGAAGAGTGGCTTAATGGTTAGAGCACTGGTCTTGCAATCTAGAGATGGCTGGTTCAAATCCCACTGCTAGTACTTGTCATCCAAATAAATAAAGAAGGTGTTAGAGGCATAGCAGGCATGGATATCCTTCTCACAAACATCTACATTTTGGACAACAGGGAAGGACGTCCTCAACTGCTGTAACTTCCCCTCTTTAGGAAGGAAATCATGTGCAAATGAGCTAACAGCAAGCAGCTCATTTGTATGCAATTTCCTTCATGCATGCCCGTTTTTTTCCGGATCAGTAAGGGAAAGGCTTTTTCTATTCAGTTAGTGGGACCAGTGCACTACAAATGCTGGCTCCTCCCACAACCAAACGGCTTTGATTTGGTCGTTTCTGAGATGGGCGTCCTCGCTTTCCATTATCGTTGAAAACCGGGGATGACCATCTCTAAGGTCGACCTAAATTTCATGATTTGGGTGTCCCCGACTGTATTATCGAAATGAAAGATGGACGTCCATCTTGTTTCGATAATACGGGTTGCCTTGCACCTTTACAGGGCCGTCCTTAGAGATGGGCACCCTTAGAGATGGGCGCCCCCGTTCAATTATCCCCCTCTTGGTGATTAAAGCTCCTGGCCAAATGTTCCCAGACTCAACATATTCTTCGACTGTTTCTCCTCTGGCCAGGCACTAGAAAGAACTGGTTCGCCTGCCTCAGCATGATACTGGCCAAAATTAGGCATTTGTGCTCAAGCCCCTGTTTTGTCTATGTCCTTGCACCTGCCACGTCACTGCATATGTCATATAAATGTAAGCACTGGATGCATAACTATGCATGGATAGTCACATGTGCCTGCCATGATTAGGGATGCACTTTATGCCCCATGTACATGCCTATTTTTATAAAGTATATACCCACCTACACTTACTTTATAAATACTGGCATATATCTTTTGGACTCAAATATGACCTAATCTTCCCTGCTCCCAGGCTGATGCGTGAGAGTTGCTCGGAGACAGAAATCTAACCTGTCCCCGCTGAAATTTAACCCATCCCCATCCGTCCCTGCTGGAATCTTACCCTTCCCCGCACGAATTCAACCCATTCCCACCTATCCCCGCAAGAATTTAATTTGCCCCCACCTGTCCCCATAAGAATTTAATGGTACCTAAAAAAAAACCTTAAAAAACATTCCAGTCGGCTCACTGTCTCTCATTGGGTTTGAGCTGCAGCACAGTAGGCAAGGAAGGAATGGAAGTTTGAACTTGGAACACTCTGGTGTGCACATGTGAGACTTGTCTTTGATTTGCTGGCACTGTGTAATGAGAGGTTGCCACTTGCATGCACCAGTAGGTCAGGTGCTCTCTGATGCTCATGCCTATGTCAGAGCTGAGGCCTGTGCATCAGCCTGGCAGCAGAGAGGATTAGTGGAAGACTTGCTGCATCTGTGCTGTTAAAACAAGGAGGAGGAGGCAGTACTCAAAGAACTTGGTACCTGGTAGGTGAGAGGCTTGCGCAGGTATAGTTTACACTTCCATGAAAACCCTGCAGGAAGTGCTTCCATCCCCACAGAAACCCCACAGAAAGTGCTTCCAACCCCATGGGAACCCTACAGGAACTATTTCATCCTCATGGGTACCCCACAAAACTGCTTCCATCCCCACGGGAATCTCACAGCCCCAGAGTGGATTTCTGCAGACCCTGCAGGATACCTGTAAACCCCGTTTCCATATTGGTCTCTAGGTCAGAAACATGAATATTCAAGATATATTTCACTGTAACAACATACCATAAAAACCTGGGAGAAAAAGGCCTCAGAGAACAACTGGGTAACCTCAATAAGCAGGTTGTACTTCTTCCTTTTAATCACAAGTATCTCTTTTTCAATTTATTCAAATTCAAACTTGAATCTTGAATATTCATATTTCTTTTGACCCATCTTTAGGCATGCCCATATATTTGGGAAACCTATATAAAATTACCATCCATGTGGGCTACGGGTTTTAACACCCCATTTCTTCCTACACATTTCTTGGTGCAAGAACACTTTTGGATTGTGGGATATACTGGCCATTATGGTCATATCTTCTTTGTAAATTGCACCTTGGGGTGTATTATCACAACTTGAACTCCTAAATATTGCCTAATACGTGAGAAAAGTATAGGGTACAGAGCTATTGTTTTGGGTGTGTAGGTTGGACCCTTTATCTCCTATCAGCTATCAAACTATAGGGTAAGATGGCAGAGTTTGGTCTGGTAGGTTTACAGAAGCCTAATATTGGTTATAGTTAATGTGGGTGTGTTGTCTTCTCTCCTCCTGTTCCTGTTGTGTTGCTCTCTTTACCCTCACTTTTGTCTTCCATTTGATCCAGCACATACCCAGAGGTCATGCCCTGCTGCCTATATCTAAATGCATTTGTCTTTACAAGAGGATCTGAAACCCTCTGCCTTCTCCCACAGGCCCCTTCCAAATTTCAGTCACAGAACAATAGCATGTTGTGGGATCATTCAATCACCCACACATTAAGGAAGAGCACCAGTCTACAGACTAGCAGCTAGGAAGAGATGATGCTGGTGGGAAAGGCTTCATGTAGTTCCATAAATGAGGGGAATGTGACATCTACATCACTGATATATATTCACATATTCTTGTTACATTCCTCATAGGCACACTGGTCTTCCCCATTATGGATATTAATCACTCAAGATGAGCACACCTATGTCATCTTCTCCATGCAACTCTTTTCTGTACTGCTTGACTGTGTCTATGAGATAAAGCTGTTGGTCTAGAGAATTTTATGTGCTAATGTATCATACAATGTAAATATGTACATAGTACTTCTCATCTGAGTTTTTTTTTCAACAATAAATACACCACACTTGAAGAAAAATAAACTGATATAATTTTGTATGTAAAAAAACACACCAGAAAAGACACAACAGTATATATAAAAGAGCAAAAACAATAATAATAACAATAACAGGTAAACAAGTAAGTTCTTAAAACCTAAAATAAAATGCACTACAACTATTCTCCAGTGTCAGAGGTGGCCTGGTTCTGTCTGGCCTCTCTATTGACCTTCACATTGGAACTTAATGTGTCTACCGCAGATGGAAGCCAATTTATACTGTCCCCTGGGGACTATATTTCTATGAATTGCTCCTGCACAATAGGCAGAACCTGAGGGACTGCACCCTCAAGGCCTAGCATTTACAGTACAACCAAAGGGGCTACTGCAGGAGGAGGAGGTGGGGCCAGAGGTCTCTCACCTGACTACAGTCCACACAGTCTACTTCCTCTTTGTGTACTACAACATCCATCTCTTCCTCTTCATGTTCTTCAGCCTTTTCATATAGGGCTTCTTTTACAAAGCCAAGCTACTGATTCTCGGTGCGGCAAATGAGAGAAAGCCCATTTAATTCTTATGGGCTTCCTCTTATTTGCCACATGGGAATCGCTAGCGTGGCTTTGTAAAAGAATCCCATAGTAAAGATAAGAAGGAAAAATAAAGCCAAAAGCAACAAACAAGATAACGGAGAAAGATACACTTGGGTCCCATGACTGTGATATAGTTCAAAATCACATAATCTTTCTCTGACATTAATTGCCAAATGCAGTTATATTTGGATGTTAAGAGAAACAGCTGTGCATAACATGTCTAGCTTTTTTTCCTCTTAGATTCTGTGGAACTGTTACTAGATGATAGTGGGTACTTTGCATAACATTAGTATATGGCGTATTTGCTTTTGTTGTGCAAAAACTTATCAATTGATATTTGACACAAAAGTAGACAGTTGCATACAGCTCACAGTAAGTAGCACTTAGAAAGAAGCAGGAAAGGAGCACAAAAGCTTTTTTTATCACTAAAAGTGTACCTATTGTATCTGCAACATGCAAGCCCAATTATATCATATTGATAAAAATTGAATAACAGAAAGATGCCTATTGCTTCCTATGCCTTAATAATAGAAACATAGAAACATGATGACAGATAAAGGCCAAAGGCCCATGCAGTTTGACCATCCATAGCATCCACTATCTCTTCCTTTCCCTCTAGTCAGACAGATCTGATTGATTTCTTTGACTGGGTGATCAAACATTTGTATATGGAAGGGGTATGCAGTGTACTTGGATTTTAGCAAAGCCTTTGACATGGTTCCACATCGACGACTGATAAACCAAGTGTCCTCAATATGGGCCCTAAAGCTACTGAGAGGGTTAAAAACTGGTTACATGGAAGGAGACAGAGGGTAGTGGTAAATGGAGTTTACTCTGAGGAAAAGGATGTTATCAGTGAAGTACCACAGGGATCTGTCCTTGGGTCGGCTCTTTTTAATATCTTTGAGAGTAATAATGTGGAAGGACTATCTGGTAAGGGTTGTCTCTTTGCGGATGTTACCAAACTCTGTAATAGGGTAGGAACCCCAGAGGGTGTGGATAGCATGCTGTGGTGTGCAGTAACATTTATAGCAGGGGATTCAGTAGATGTGCTAAAACAGATGTGTTCATCCTCAGCCTTCACTAGGTCGGGTTTTCAGGATTTCCACAATGAATATGCATGAGATCTATCTGTATACAATGGAAGCAGTGCATGCAAATAGAGCTCATGCATATTCATTAGAGAAATCCTGAAAACTCAACTGGATTGGAGCCCTGAAAGACTGAGATTGGACATTCCTGTGCTAAACATTAGTGCAATGCGTAGCCTTAACCAAAGTTAATATACTCATCGTTTGTGCTGACAATGTCATATCTTGGTCTTTTTCTGAGAGTCATCTATAAAATTTGCCACTTCTCCTTTTGACTTCTGTGCTGATATGAAGAAAGAAAAGTTCTGTATCACCCCCATCTTTCTGAAATCTGTCCTTTAGAGTTATACACAGACTGACATTTTGTGGTTTAGAACTGCAGATTCCATGTAAAAATACTGAGAGCAATACAGACTTTCTGTGATATTCTAAGGCTAAAGCAGCAAGATGTTGTGCACTCCAAAACAAGACACAACAGTTGAGAGCAGCAGACACATGATCTCCAGGGTACATGGAAAATAAAATAAAAATAAGCTTTGCTTTGTCACCCATTCCTTCTTCAGGGCATACTCAAATAGGAGCGACAGTAGACAAAGTCATTGTCACTTTGGGCCAAACCAATGGCACAGCTGACTGAAACATTCATGAAAATTTCCTTAACACTGGAAATAGAACCAGTTAACAAGACTGTAAACATTGTATCACCCCCAGAGATACACCAAGATGGGCTCGGCAGACCCAATATATCACCTCTCACCCCCAGAGAAACAGCAAGAGGGACTCAGCAGCTCCATCACATCATCTCTCAGTGATAAGTTGGGACTGCCAAGCCCCTCTTGTTTTTCTCAGGTTGAGATGCCCCCACCCCCAGAGAAACAGCAAGAAGGACTCAGCGGTCCCAAAATATCACATCTCTCACCCTCAGAGAAACAACAAGAGGAGCTGAAATTGACATCTACTTCAAATTCCCCACTCTCCACCTTCTGCCTTCTCTGTTGTGTTTCCTTGTTCACCAAACTTCCTTTGCTCCATGCTCTTGCTTTATTCTGTCTTCCCTCCTGCCCCATTCTCACTTTTCCCTCCTTTTTCAAATGTGGCCTAGTGGTTAGGGTGGTGGACTTTGGTCCCAGGGAACTGAGTTCAATTCCCACTTCAGGCACAGGCAGCTCCTTGTGACTCTGGGCAAGTCACTTAACCCTCCAATGCCCCAGGTACAAATAAATACCTGTATATAAGCTGCATTGAGCCTGCCATGAGTGGGAAAGCACAGGGTACAAATGTAACACAAAAAATACACTCATACTCTTTTCTATGCTGTCCCTTTCCTTCTTCCCTCTTTAACCCACCTCTTCCTGTCCTCACCATCCCCATTCTCATTGTCCCCTTCATCCATCGCTACCATCCCAACAACCCCAACAGTTAAAAAAAAAGATTTTTTTTCTGCCCTCTGAACCCTCACCTTTCCTGTACTCACCATCCCTTCTCTCATCTTGATCCCACCCTCTCGCTTTCTATCATACCCCAAGTTATTTTTTCTCACCTCTGTACTCCCATCCTTCCTGTCCTACCATCCCTTCTGTTTTGTTGCCCCCACCCAGTCCCTATCAACAACCCCAACAGTAAAAAAAATAATACTTTTCTCTCCCTTCTGTACCTCTCCCTCTCCTCACCAACCCTTCTCTCATTGTCCCCAGCCACTGTCTCCCTCTCTAGCATCCACCAAAATATTGTTGTTTTTTTTCTCTGCAGGTGCTGCTGTGCTGCCTGTAGCTTTTACATAGTAACATAACATAGTAGATGACGGCAGAAAAAGACCTGCACGGTCCATCTAGTCTGCCCACAATAAACTCATATGTGTATACCTTACCTTGATTTGTACCTGTCTTTTTCAGGGCACAGACCGTATAAGTCTGTGCAGCAGTATTTCCCACCTCCCAACCACCAGTCCCGCCTCCCATCACCGGCTCCGGCACAGACCCCGTATAAGTCTGCCCTCCCCCATCCTAGCCTCTCAACCACCAACCCCTCTTCCCTCCGCCACCCAATTTTCAGCTAAGTTTTGTGCCTGCTCCAAACAACAACAACAACAACAACAACAAAAGCACAGTTTTGAGGGATTCACAGACTCTCCTAAAGGCTCTAACATCATGGTTGCCCTGCCCACTCCCTACTCCAACCTAATTGTTTTTTTCCCTGGTTGCTCCATCCTCTCCCTCTCCACCACATTACTCAAACTGAAGAAAATAACTTTTTAAAACTTTCTGTACCCCACCCAGCCATCCTATCATTCTGTCCCTTCTCTTGTTATCCCACACCCTACTGTTCCAATGACCCCCAACAATAAAAAGTTATTTTTCTCCTCTAGGCATTCACTCCAAAACTCCCCCACCCAAAAAATAATGTTTATTTCTTCTTGCCCCACCCACTCCCTTAATCATCATTATTCCAAGGACACCTCAAAAAAATAATGTAACTTACCAAAATGATGAACATGGCCCACAGGCAGGCAGAGCCAAATAGTGGAACCAGCTTAGCTGTTCTACTCTGGAACTGCAATGTACCTACCAGGGTCCCACTCTGATTCCAAACAAACTTTGGGGAAAGCCCAGCAGCACTAGGCTCCCACTAGCAACAGCAGGCATCAAGAGGACTTTGTGGCAGGCTCTGATGATACTCCTCTCTCTAGTCAGTGGTGGCACTAGGTCCTTGGCTTCTTTTCCAAAAGCTTCCCATATGTAGATATATATCTTGAAATAAGATTAAAAATCACTAAAACAGCATACAAAATTATTGTAGCTGGTAGAAACAGTAATAATAAACACTTTGTATTTTGTGCTCATTTTTCTACACTAAAGAATACAGTATTGCATGGCCAAATTTCACTTTGAGGATATCCTGTTTCCTGATGGATTCATCTTAACTGTTGTTGACCGATGAAAGTTAATTCCATTCTATAACCCCTATGTCATAGTCACATAAAAGAAAAAAGGGACATTTTCCTAAAAATTAAAAAAGAAACTGTAGGACATATCTGAATTTTTTTCTTTTATGTGCCTATGACCAACACACCTACCCACATAATGAGGGAAACCATAAGTACATAAGTACATAAGTACATAAGTAGTGCCATACTGGGAAAGACCAAAGGTCCATCTAGCCCAGCATCCTGTCACCGACAGTGGCCAATCCAGGTCAAGGGCACCTGGCACGCTCCCCAAACATCTCTGGTTTATTAGTCAATCTGAAGACATAGGAGTGCTAAAGAGAAAGGCATTGCTCATCTCCTCTCTGTTTCTCTGCTGGTTGAATCTGTCAAACAAATTATGTGTGCAGCATAAATAAACTGAAATCATATGTCATATGTCATGCAAAAAAAACTTTCACATGTATCTGAGAAGCCAACCAAAGTTGTTAAGGATTATTCATTCTTCTGATAAGTACAATTGGGCTCAGACTCAGTCAAACTCAAATCCAGAAGTTTTTGGAAAGTAGATTATTAACTACTGCTGTACTATAAGTCAGTCATTGATTAATGTGTTTTCATTAACTGACAGCCATTTACACACTTGCTACAATTAAATATTTATCTAGAAACCATTTTTATTTTTTGTGTCCTCTTTTTTTGACTCCTACAAAAATTGAGCCTCCCACAGCTCCAAAAACAAGTCTGCTGCTCTAGAGCACCCGCAACCAAGGTGGGACCACAGCTCATGTGGCCCTCACCTACGGGCACCAATAGGAGTCTCCTCACCCCCCAGGACCCTCTCAGAGCTAAATAATAATAATTTAACTTTGGGTTGAAGTTCTGACGGTTCCTGTATGTACATCCACATGCTGCAGAAGACGATATATTTCTATAACTGAGATTAAATAAAAAGATGCAGACCTAATCAGACTGAAAACTGTGAGAGCAGGTGAGGGAAGAACGGAAAGGAAAGATTTAAGAATGAGCTGATATTTTGTTAAGGGCTACGCGGGGAAGAAGGCTTCAATTTTTTGATGTCATGCCGTCCCCTGATACTAGCAACCAATCACTGACCTGCAAATAGTAAACAACAACAATAAAAACAACAATAAAAAAAGCAGCTAGGAATTCATTAATTCTACTGAGGGTGCTTAGGGGAGTTCAGGAGGCGGAATTGCATCCCTGTTGCAATGCCAGCAACCAATCTGCTGACATAGAAAACAAAAATAATAAGTTAAAAAAAAAAAAAAAAAAGCATGTGTGGAGGGCAGGGGATTCACTGAATATACTGAAGGCCCCAAGTGAATGCCACTGATAGCATGAGGAGTAATATTGACAGACAGTAGCAAGTCTGTACATAAATATTGCATACTTAGACCACTCAGAACTATTCTCTCTGAAAATACTAGGTCACTGTTTGAAACTAAAGACCATCAATGTATGTTGGAACCCCTGCCAAAAAGCATGCATTTGTTTTCCCAGCATCATATGCTGTAGTGTATAGATGTATATATGGGTTTTCCTCTGTTGATTTAGGTAATACCCCAGTATATAGGGGTGGGTATGTGGAAGCAGATTTGTCCATCTATGAACAATGATTCTTATCTGTAATGGCCTCCATTTTATGCCTCAGGCACAGCAGGCAATCCGGCTTCTCTCTACGCAGGGTTCTGAATTTGATTTTCAGGACCTCCACCTCATGCTAATGTTCAAACTATTAGATACAGGACCATTAATTGGGAAAATAGTACAATAACTACTTCACTTGTGTAAACCAGCTTCCATATGATCCTCACCCCCTAGTAAATATTTCCTATCATATCACTGAAGAAGCCCAACTCTTCATTAACGGAGTGGCCTAGTGGTTAGGGTGGTGGACTTTGGTCCTGAGGAACTGAGTTCAATTCCCACTTCAGGCATAGGCAGCTCCTTGTGACTCTGAGCAAGTCACTTAACCCTCCATTGCTGTAAGCAGCATTGAGCCTACCATGAGCGGGAAAGCACGGGGTACAAATGTAACAAAAAAAAAAATCTGTCCATCTCAGGTTTTCACCCACCATTATTGATTGACACAATATGGGGTCAATTCTACAATTGAGAGTCTCCCAAGAACATGTGATACCTAAGTGCCCAGGTTCTGTTATAAAATACTAACATTAACCAATTAGTGCATGCTAATCAGAAAAACACAGACATGCTAATTACTTCCAATGGCATGCCACCTTCTAAAATAGCAGATTAAAATTTCATTGATGCACACTTAGCATGCAGAAAAGGCAAAATGCTTTAAAGCATTGTGCGATAAGAGTTTTCCTTCATTCTGCATTAGAGCTTGTAAAAGGGCCCTCAATCATGAATTTGTTTCCTAGCTTCCTCTTCTTTTATTGATATTTTTTAAATGTTTAAAATTGTATGTTGTTTTTTCTTTTTTTTCAGATTTGGATATAATCTCTCGGTCTCTACTCCTCCAGACAGCTGCAAATAAAGTATATGGTCAGTTTACACAAGTAAGTTACTTATTGGTATTCAAAAATGAAACTGGGCATTAACAATGCAGTAACAGAGATAAAACATTTCTCCATTGCTCTGAAGCATGCTGCAGTAAAATCCCAAAGTGCACATGCAAACCACATGCTGAAAAACTTCCTAATTTTTTCTCGGAGAGAGCATTCCTGGGGGTGGAGAGTGAATCAGCGCAGCCACATTACTGCACACTGATTAAAGCAATATTAGCACATGACCCTTTACCATCTACAAAATGAGTGTCGGTAAGTGCACACTGCAAATTTTTACTAATGGCCATACGCTAATTACAATATTAGCTCGTGGCCATTAATTGGGAAAATGGAAACTAGACCAGTTTCTGGCTGTGGTAAAAATAGCCTTAGTGTGCGGGAAAGGCCGCTTTTTACCACAGCTTAGTAAAAGGGCATTGCAGTGGACTTCAGAAGTTGCTCCCAGGTGCATAGCTCCCTTACCTTCGGTGCTGAGCCCCCCAACCCCCCCCCAAAACCCACTCCCCACAACTGTACACCACTACCATAGCCCTAAGGGGTGAAGGGGGGCACCTACATGTGAATACAGTGGGTTTCAGGTGGGTTTTGAAGGGCTCACATTTGCCAGCACAAGTGTAACAGATAGGAGGAGGATGGGCCTGGGTCCACCTGACTGAAGTGCACTGCACCCACTAAAACTGCTCCAGGGACCTGCATACTGCTGTCATGGAGCTGGGTATGACATTTGAGGCTGGTATAGAGGCTGGGAGGGGGTTGGTGACCACTGGGGGAGTAAGGGGAGGTCATCCCCGATTCCCTCCGGTGGTCATCTGGTCAGTTTGAGCACCTTTTTGAGGCTTGGTTGTGAAAAAAATGGACCAAGTAAAGTCGACCAATTTCTCATCAGGGACACCCTTCTTTTTTCCATTATCGGCCGAGGACGCCTATCTCTTAAGCATGCCCCAGTCCCGCATTTGCTAGGCCTCCAACACGCCCCCATGAACTTTGGTAGTCCCCGCGATGGACTGCAGTTGAGGACACCCAAAATTGGCTTTCGATTATGCCGATTTGGGCGACCTTGAGAGAAGGACACCCATCTCCAGATTTGTGTCGGACGATGGGCGCCCTTCTCTTTCGAAAATGCCCCTGATAGGGGCTCATTTTCAAAAGAGAAAAACATCTAAAAAGTGATATAAATCAGTATTTAGACGTTTTTCTCACAAAAACGTCCAAACCGGTATTTTTTTGAAACCTGTTTTTCATACTTTTTCTATGTTGTTCATCTGCAGTGCAGGGATATGGGTGTTCCTAAGACTTTTTAAGCTAGACCTGTTTTTAGAACAAATAAGGCACAAAAAGGTGTCCTAAATGACCAGATGACCACTGGAAGGAATCAAGGGTGATCCCCCCAATACCACCCCAGTGATTACTGACCCCCCCTTCCACTCCCCAAAAATGTGAATAAAAATATGACTTACCAGCCTCTATGACAGCCTCAGATGTTAAAGCCAGGAATATTAGAGCAGCATGCAGGTCCCTGGAGTAGTTTAGTGGTGGGTGCATTGCACTATGCAGTGGGGGACTGAGGTCCCTATCTCCATCTACTTGTCACATTTGTGGTGGAAACTGTGAACCCTCCAAAACTCACCAGAAACCCACTGTACCCACATATAGGTGCCCCTTTCACCCATAAGGGCTACTGTAGTGGTGTACAGTTGGGAGTAGTGGGTTATGGGTGGGTTTTGGAGGGTTCAGCAGACAAGATAAGGGAGTAATGGTGAGGTGTGTACCTGGGAGCATTTATTTGAAGTCCACTGCAGTGCCCCATAGGTGGCCCCATTGCTGTCCTGCGATGTCTGGAGGACAAGTCTGCTAAAAGTGCTGGCCCCTCATACATCCCAATGGCTTGATTTTGTATGTTTTTAACTTGTGCATTATTTTCAAAAATGGCCTGAAACGATAAACATACAAAGCACAAAACCTTGTTTGAAATTGTATTTAAAAAAAATAGACGTTTTTCTTTTTTCAAAAATAGGTATATTTTGTATTCGGATTTTAGACATTTAGCTCAAAATATCCAAAGTCCGACTTAGATGCACTATCGAAAATGCCCTTCATAGACAGATAATATAAAGTAACAGGAGTTAGAGAATAAGAGGACTAAGGTAAAGAAATTGCACATGAAGTCTGAAAGGTGCTTGAATATAATCTCTGCTAGGGTAGGAGTGGGTAAGTCCTGCTACAGTACATGCAATCAGTATTAGTCATTGTGTGTGTATATATGGGTAATTGTGTGTGTCATTGTGTGGGTATGTAATATGATGCAGTATATATATACAGTGCAATCCGCTTAAGTGCAAGGGTCTGGGACCAAAGTAATGCATGCAATTAACTGGAGCGTGCACTTAACCGTTGTGACCCAAAGAAGCTTGACATCTGATAAACATATGTACAGTACTGTTTATTATTATACATACAGTAGACAGTGTCCGTTAACTGATGTTAGACTTACTTGAAGTAATCAGTTATAGTCCTCTGTATACTCTTGTGTCTGTAAGTTCCATAGACTACATCTGCCAGACAGTAAAAACTGTCATAGCACTGACATCCAGTGGCCTCCAGATAGGCCCGCATGGTGTTGAGAGTCTCCAGCGCTCTTGCAAAAGTGACAGGAGGAGGTTGTTGAATTTCGTCAGCATGTGCCTCACTGCTCATTTCTTCAACTGTTTCATCATCAGCCTGTGTGCAGCACAATTATCACAAAGCAACATAATCTGATGCTTTTGTGCCTGCATTCTAGTGTCTAACTTCTTTAGCCACTGCTTCCAAATTTCCACAGTCATCCATGAATTTGCGTTTACCTCGTATGATACTCTTTCCAATGACGGGGGGGTTCCAACTTCTCACTCCCATCCATATTGCAGCAAAGGAGGATCGTCAGTCGGTCCTTCGACGTTTTACCTCCAGTAGTTTCGGCATGTTTGAATGCAAGTGTTCCATCAGGAATCACTCACCAGTAGAGACCGTTTTCGTCAGCATTGAAAATGGCCTGAGGTGCAAACTCGTTCAAGATGGTAGGAAGAACTGAAACAACCCAATTTTCAGCACCAAAGTCATCAGCATCTTGTTTCTCACCATGCTGTTTCTTGAATTTTATGTTGTTGTTCTTCTCCTTCCATCTTTCCAACTATCCAATAGTAGCTTTGAATTCAGTTAGTCCAAGACTTTCAGCTAGCTGGTTAGCTTTCTCCATAAGCAGTGGACCACTGACAAGAAACTGCTCCTGACTTGAGAAAACCACCGAAGAAGAGCATCTTCTACCTCCTCAGCTTTTCCCACCCATTTTCATTTCCGTTGTGGATTTGTATTGTTTTGCCAGTCTTCCAGAAGCTGGTCTTTCTGCTTCAAGACACGTGAAATTTGACTGGGATTGACACCATATTCTTTAGCAATAGATGCTTGACATTGTTTGTTTTCTAATTTTTTAAGAACTTCTATTCGTTCAGCCAGTGTTAGTCTTACAGTTCCGCTGCGACGATGACGACCCCAGTGTACACTATAACAACATTCTTTCACTTATTCTGCCTGTGGCAGTTAAAGGGGCAGTACATTTGAAATCTCGTTGGTTGTCACGCGCCAATCGGCTTCCATATTCCATGTGCACGCTTATGCGGAGTCTTTCCTGCAGAGGAGCGGTGTTAAACCATGCATATAAGCAAATCTTGCACTTATCAGTGGTGCACTAAACCAAAGCTTGTCCCCATAGAAATTGATGGTGCCCAAAACGGGACCGAAGTATGGCATGCAGTTAAACAGAGCATGCGCTTATCCGACGTGCGTTTAAATGGAGTGCACTGTATATATATGTAATGAATGCATTTGGCCATAGACAGAAGGTTGCTAGGCTGTATAGACAGAGATGTGACCAGCAGAAGAAAGGAGGTGTTGATGCCCCTGTACAGGTCGTTGGTGAGACCCCACCTGGAGTATTGTGTTCAGTTTTGGAGGCCGTATCTTGCTAAGGATGTAAAAAAAAAATTGAAGCAGTGCAAAGAAAAGCTACGGAAATGGTATGGGATTTGCGTTACAAAACGTATGAGGAGAGACTTGCTGACCTGAACATGTATACCCTGGAGGAAAGGAGAAACAGGGGTGATATGATACAGACGTTAAAATATTTGAAAGGTATTAATCCTCAAACAAACCTGTTCCGGAGACAGGAAGGCGCTAGAACTAGAGGACATGAAATGAGGTTGAAGGGGGGGTACACTCAGGAAAAATGTCAGGAAGCATTTTTTCAGGGAGAGAGTGGTGGATGCTTAGAATACCCTCCCGCGGGAGGTGGTGGAGATGAAAATGGTAACAGAATTCAAAAATGCATGGGATAAACATAAAGGAATCCTGTTCAGAAGGAATGGATCCTCAGAAGCTTAGCGGAGATTGGGTGGCAGCGCCGGTGGTTGGGAGGTGGGGCTAGTACTGGGCAGCCTTCTATGGTCTGTGCCCTGAAAATGGTAGATACAAATCAAGGTCAGGCATACATATAAAGTAGCGCATATGAGTTTATCTTGTTGGGCAGACTGGATAGACTGTACAGGTCTTTTTCTGCCCTCACCTACTATGTTACTCACGTTACTATGTATGTCCAGCAAGTCAGTTGCTTGGGAGGAAAGCTTTGTGCTTTAATAAATGGTCTGGGAGCATTGAGCCTTGGCTTCATCGGCAATGCTCCTGAGAAGGTAAAATAATACTGCTTGCTAAATTGATTGTAAACAGCATCATTCGTGTACTGCACAAGTGATTAACTGATGATGCTGAGCTACCGCAGATTAGTCACTCCCATGGTAAGTTGAGGTGCGGTAAAAGACTGACTTTTACCCCACCTTAATAACTACCCCTCATAAGTTTCAGTAACTTATATTCTGTGAAATACAGAATATAGAGGTGTGACAGAAATCTGCATAAGAGTAATTGCCCATGTGGCAGAGCTGATTATTTCCAGAGTTAGTTCAATTATCTTTTGTTTCAGCATGATTAAACATGCAGCTGACTGAAGATTTTCAAACATTAAACCATTTATGAACCTCGAGAATTTAGAAAAACTGAGGCCATTCTGATTTAAATAAACTGTATCACAAATCATAAAGAAAAAAAACATGTTGCAGTTTATATTTCCATCATAGCTTTTTTGTGTTTCTGTTATTGTGGGATATGAGGTGGTAAGGCTCTGGATATGGAATATGGGATGATGGCAAAATAAGACTGAAATAGTCCTTGTCATTGATCTCCCACTGTGCTGCTGTTTTTATATATTTAATTATGTTTATATATTATTCCAATTTATTTTGCTTTACAGAACTTTGGATGGCAATGTCAAGAAAACATTTTAGAAAGTGCTTAAATAAATCAAATTAATGCAACTATACAAAGTAGGGATATGCATTCAATTTCAGACAAATGTAAAAAGTGATACATAAGGGTATTTTAATATCATGTACCTTTAAATGAATCAGATGATCATGAGGCTGCAATCAGCTGAATCATTATTCATTCACATTCATTTTCAGCACCACTGCAATATAGTCCAGTCCTGGAGAACCCCTTGTCAGTCAGGTTTTCAGGATATCCACAATGAATATGCATGAAAGAGACCTGAGCTGTGCTGGGGATAGACCCTTTAATTGGCCGTGGGGTAACCCCAGGCGGGTGGCAAGGCATTTCATGACAGACCTTGTCCTTCTTTTGTTGTGGCAGCAGTGGGATACCAGCCCCATAGAAGGCGGTTGAGTTGTCTGCCATCTTCATGGCTAACCGTCCCTGGTTGGCAAAGAGAAGCCGTCTTTATCCACAGCAGCCAATATCTAAGGGAAAGTCATTATACAGTTCTTTGCTTGGTTGAGATTCCTCCACAGTTTCACACAACACTAAAGACTACTTGGTCCCATGTGTCTTCCATTTTCTGGCTTGGAACTTGGGCTTCCTTCCTTGTTGTTTCCTAAAGAATTATGCAATTTTAGAACTGCATGTGCTGTGGCAGGATTCCCTAACTGAATAGGATAGACTATCATTGTGACAACAGCAGTATGTAAGCAGTGTTAAGGAGCAGTGATACTTAAAAGAACAGGGATGGGACAATTTCACAATGACATGTAGCAGCAAAGTATGCAGATAATTTGATAGCACCATACATTTAGCAAATTCTCAGAGTAACTACCCTGATACCCATGGAATATTCAGTAAAGACAAGCAGTTTTCTCCCCTAAACCAATTTATACCCCTGAGAACACCAACATTTTGGATCAGTTACAGACAGCTGATAAATCAAGGTGGCTATATTTAATTGTAAAACAATGGGATGATTTTCAAATAAGATATTTTGCTAGATAATTATGAGGAGATTAATTTTATTGTGGAACACTTTACCTGTGTGGAAGTATGCATATAAACTATATATTATCTGCCAGATTCTGTATAGGTCATCTAAACTTGGGTATGGATCACAGATCTGCACATAAATTAATTAGCAAATTAGGTGATAACAATCAATTATTGGTGTTAGCAAGCACTTAATTGGCAGCAATTAGGAGTTATGCCCAGATCTGCCCTATGCCCTATTCTATAGCATGCATGCTCCTATATTTATCCACCTAAATTGTGAGCATAATCCATTTTGGAGCATATTCATAATTTATGAGCATAAATTATGCTTATAAATTTAGGAGCATAAATTTTAGGAGTGTAAATTTAGGAGCATAATCTTTATAGAATAAGGCCCATTGTGATAGTAATGATCCTCACTTCTAACACATATATGTGGAGTATTATCTCAGTATCTCAATTTTACTGCTAGTACTTGCTGTATACTCGCATTGTGTCACAGATAGCACTACACCCACTAAAAACTGCTCCAGGGGCCTGCATACTGTTGTGGTGGAGCTGGGTATGACATTTGAGGCTGACATAGAGGCTGGAAAAAAATGTTTTAATTTTTTTTTTTGGACGGGAGGGGGTTGGTGACCACTGGGGGAGTAAGGGGAGGTAATCCCCGATTCCCTCCAGTGGTCATCTGGTCAGTTTGGGCACCTTTTCGAGGCTGGGTCGTGAAAGAAAATGGACCAAGTAAAGTCAGCCAAATGCTCATCAGGGACACCCTTCTTTTTTCTATTATCGGCCGAGGACGCCCATCTCTAAATCATGCCCCAGTCCCGCCTTCGGTACGGTGCCGACACGCTCCCGTGAATTTTGGTCATCCCCGCGACTGAAAGCATTTGAGGACGCCCAAAATCGGCTTTCGATTATGCCGATTTGAGCGACCCTGAGAGAAGGACGCCCATCTCCCGATTTGTGTCAGAAGATGGGCATCCTTCTCTTTTGAAAATTCACCTGTTAGTCATTCATAGAAACTGAACTTATCTTTCTGTCAGTTTTCTCACTGACTCCATGCTCTGATGAGTCAAAAAGCAGAAATGAATATGAATATTTGACTGCTTTCCCCTGGAAGCGCCCGACACCACTGATTTCAAACTTCTTTCCTCAGGGACTCGGGTTAGAGAAGTTTGAAACCCGCAGTGTCAGGCGCTTCCAGGGGAAGGCGGTTGGATATTCATATTCATTTCTGCTCTTTGACTCATTGGAGCATGGAGTCAGTGAGAAAACTGACAGAAAGATAAGTTCAGTTTCTATGAATGACTATCCAGCTTATTTTCAAAAGTGATCACCGGCTATCTTCCGACATAAATCGGGAGATGGCCGGCGAGCTCGCAAAAGCGGCCAAATCGGTATAATCGAAAGCGGCTTTTTTGACAGCATCGCCGCTTTCCCATCGCCTCGCCGGCGAAAGTTCAAGGGGGCGTGTCGGCGGCGAAGCGAAGGCGGGACATGTGTGGGCATGGGCGTGGCTACCAGATGGCTGGCTTTCGCGGATAATGGAAAAAAAGCAGCGTTCAGCAGTATTTCGTTGGGTTTACTTGGTCCTTTTATTTTCACGACCAAGCCTCAAAAAGGTGCCCCAACTGACCAGATGACCACCGGAAGGAATCGGGGATGACCTCCCCGAACTCCCCCAGTGGTCACCAACCCCCTCCCACACTAAAACAATAAAACTAAAAACCTTTTTTGCCAGCCTGTATGCCAGCCTCAAATGCCGTACCCACCTCCATGACAGCAGAATGTGTTCTATCCTCTGACAGCCTTTCCCTGGTTGTGATGTGGCTCTCAGGTGAATGTGACACCTTTTCTGTTAGGTGCACTGCAGAGTCACATCAGCAATGCATTGTGGTGGGTGTAGGATAGTGGGCTCTACTCCCTTGGTGCTTTTCCCCCTGCTAACTGGGTCAGAGTGTGCCCTGTTTTGTTTCTGGTAGTCCATGAGGTAGTGGCCATTTTTGTAAGCCAGTTTTAGATCCCTTTCATGTGTTACCCATGTTAGAGAACTTAGTTCTTACCTTGAATGTTGCTGAAAGAGAGCAATGTACAGCATTCTGCCAGCTCTGACCTACTGCTAATCTCAGTACCAGGGAGAATCTTTGCCAGTGGGGCACAACCTCTGATCTGCAGTTAACTGTGTGTAAACGTGCTTATTCAAATAAAGGACTTTTTCAAAGAGATTACTCTTCAGGTGTCAACTGGTGTGCCAAGGTTATACAGCAGCAACAAGTCCTAGAGGCCTGCGTGTATGCAGGTCCCTGGAGCACTTTTAGTGGGTACCGCAGTGCACTTAAGGCAGGCGGATCCAGGTCCATTCCCCCCCTTCCTGTAACACTTGTGCTGGTAAATGGGAGCCCTGCAAAACCCACTATACCCACATGTAGTTGCCCCCTTCACCCCTAAGAGCTACAGTAGTGGTGTACATTTGTGGGTAGTGGGTTTTGGGGGGTTGGGGGGCTCAGTACCCAAAGTAAGGGAGCTATGCATGTAGGAGCGTTTTCTGAAGTCCACCGCACTGACCCCTAGGGTGCCCAGTTGGTGTCCTGGCATGTGAGGGGGACCAGTGCACTAGAAATGCTGGATCCTCCCACGACCAAATGCCTTGGATATCGCCAGGTTGGAGATCGCCAACATTTCTTTCCATTATCGCTGAAAAACAAGACCGGCCATCTCAAACCCGGCAACCTCTGGCATTTGGCCGGGCTAAATCCTATTATCGAAAAAAAACGATGGCCAGCCATCTTTTTCGATAATATGGTTCCGGCCAGCTGTAGCGCCACCGTCAAAATAGATCGCCGGCAATTTATTTCGCCGGCAACGTTTGATTATGCCCCTCCACGTCATTTTAAAGTATTGGTGAATAACTATAGTTGGTGCAGGTGTAGCAAATGTATCACTAAAAGACACTAATAGCACTTACACGGTGTTGAAAAGAAGAGTAGCCTGATGAATGAAGTGCTATGCCACCGGCCAATAGTTAAACTGATTGCCGAAGTTAGTGGGAAATTCTGAGGGTACTCTTTCAAAAAATAATTCAAAAAAACATTTCAATATATATGTTCGGAAAGTTTGGTATTGAGAAATGATTAACTATTTGTCTAGGTAGTGGTTGTCCTGATTTTAGTGGAGAATAATCTATAGACCTCGGACACAATCATAACAGCTTGATAAAGATCTTGTTGCAAATGGTCAAAAGTTGGGAAAGAAAGGGAAAGTGCTGTTACTGGGAGATTTCAACCTACCAGATGTGGACTGGAAAGTTTCATCTGCGGAATCTGAAAGAAGTAGGGAGATCGTGAATGCCCTGCTCAGACAAATGGTGACAGAACCCATGATGGAAGGAGTGATGCTGAATCTGGTGCTCACAAATGGGGAAAGTGTGTCTAATATCACAGAAGGTGCCCACCTGGGCAGTAGTGATCATCAAATGGTTTGGTTTGATATATCAGCTAGAGTGGGGCAGCCACTCAAATCTCAGTCCTGGATTTCAAATATACTGGCTTTAACAAAATGGGAACATACCTGAAGAAAGAGCTGATGGAATGGGAAGATATATGAGAAGGGGAAAGACAGTGGTCCAGGCTGAAAGTAAATAAAAGCAAGAAAAAAAGGAAACCAATATGGTTCTTCAAATAAGTGGCTGAGAAAATAAAGGCAAAAGAGATGGTGTTCATAAAATACAGGAAAAGTCAAGAAGAGGAATACAGAAAAGAATACTGGATGAAACTGGAAGAAGCTAAGAGGGATTTATGTCTAGTGAAAGCAGATGTGGAAGTACAAATGGCTAGAAATATAAGGAAGAGGGAGATCATCAGTTTTTCAGGTATATTAGTGAAAGGAGGAAGACTACAAATGGTACTGTGAGTCTGAAAGGTTCTGTGGATGATGTGAAGATCGATGAGGAAAAAGCAAATGTGCTAAACAAATACTCCTGTGTTCATGGAAGAAAATCCTGAAGAAGGACCATGATCAGCTGGTAAAAGTACGTATGAGAATGGAGTGAATATTGCACTATTCATAGAAGAACGTGTTTATGAACAATTGAAGGTGGACAAAGCCATGGGACCGGACAGGATCCATCCCAGGATATTGACGGATCTTAGAGAGGTTCTGGCAAGTCCTTTTAAAGATTTGTTTCCATATTTGTACTACAGCTTTAACCCCTGATGCAGCCTTTGGGTGAAACATGACCACTTAGAGAGTTTGTTTTAATAAACTGCATATCTTTTCAAACTCTTGGTATGTTCCATGTTCTGTTGCTTTGCTTTTCCAGATCATGGCACAAATGCAAATTTATGCCATGAATGTTCATTGTGGGTACCCTGAAAACCTGACTGGGTGTGTTCTGAGGATTGGGTTGAGAACCACTGGTCTAGAGCTTTTAAAGATACTAGATGCTATCAAAGGCTTTATGATTGCCAGAAGTCACTGGATCTTCAACTAGATCTTGGTAATTTTCTTCAGAATTCTAAGAAAACCTGAAAATTAGAAAATTCTCAGAGCAACAAGTTCTAGAGCAACAAGTATATCCAAATACTTCTCCATGAACCATCGTCATTGAGTTCAGGGTTTAAGGATAACTCTGTAAGTCAATCTCTGCTGGGATATTTTCTTCAAAATCTCTGCTCTTGAGGTTTGGTATTCTTCCTGGTGTTATTTCACCTTTTTGGATTCTTGTCTTGTTCCTTTTGTGATTTTATCTTCATGGATTCCTGTCATATTACTGAGGTGCTTCTGCCTTCCTATATTTCTGCTTTTTCTTAGTGTTTCGCTGTTTTACCAGGGCTGACATCATGGCTTGATTTAGATTTTAGATTTAGATAAAACCATGTTTAAGATGAGTTACATCTACAGAAGATTGTAACCTAAGAGACCCTTTTACTAAAGAGTGAAAAGCAGCTAAGATAGTATTATCAGCGTAGTAGACGGTAGTGCAGGCCCACACTACTGAATGCTGAGCTACAACAGGGGCCATCTGCAATATAAATGTCACGATAGCTGCCTAATACAGGAGTGGGTCGGGTCTGGATATGATGGGGCAGGAGAACATGTGGCCAGCTGTGACAGCTAGTGCATGGGTTTTTATCATGCCCTAGCTATCCCAACTGCCAATAGCACAGCTGATCTTACCTCTGCCTCAAGAGAAGGGAGTACGTCCAGTTGCACTACTAGCAGTCTGTTAGAACAGCTGCTACAAAGTAATACAAAGACTGATCCCTCAACATAACTCACAAACCCTGATCCCTCACCATGTACTATACATAAGCTCCAACCCCCCCCCCCCCCCCACAATACCATAGGCAAGCCCCCAACAGCCATGCTGTATGCTAGGCAAACTTTGACCCAGCCCCCTAACATAAAGCTCACTCCAATAGCTGAATACTGACTCTCTATAGCCCTACAACCCCTCCCCCCCAACCCAACCTCTGGGCCTATTCAGGGGTCTGACCATCTAGAACTGTTGTGGCATCAGCAGTCTCTCTCTGTTGCCGCCCAGGTTGCTGCCTTCTTCAAAATAGCCCCTGCCTCCTAGCGGTAGTCTCCTGGTATATGGTGGTAAGAGAAGATTTAATATGAAGTTAAAGAATGAATTTATGTGCTTTTTAATGTGAAGCCATACATGTTTTGATTGTCTTATTCACAGGAGTACTGAAAAGCTGTCAGCACACAGTGTGTAGAATTTGACATATTACAGGTTGTACATGTCTGTTTTATGTTGCTATTAACCTACATATTGTTCCTTTCATATCACATACAAGCTTACATTTTGATTTATTGTGGTCATTTTTTAACTTTATAATTTCAATTATTATGTTAAGTATTCTTTCTATGTTATATGTGTCATGCAGTTGTGGACTCCAGACAAGGACAATTTACTCCAACACCATCATGTTGGGCCATCATAAGTAACATGAATCATTTTACTATCATATTTGGAGATAATAAACCTATTGAATCCTGGTGGACACCTAAGTTGCTTATCATCACTCCACTTGGTTGTCATCATTCTTCTTTTTCATCTGTTTCTCTGCGGGGACTTTTCCTCTTTCACTCAATTGGAAGCTGAATTTGAACCATGGCTTTTTCTGATTCTCAACCCACTGTTAAGAGACCACTCTTCAACTCATTTTGCACCTTAGTATCGACTGGACTTCTGTTACTAACTCTCCATTGGGATTTGACAGAATATGTTTATGTGGATTAGCAGATGGTAGTCTGCTGGCCATCCACCGTCCAATTTGATTCTGACAATAACTCAGTCCTGGTTGGACATACTATAAAAGTTCTTGCATTCTTTGGTCAGAAGTCAGATTCAGCAGCCCAAGGCACAAAAGCTCTGGCCCAATAAGTCATAATATGAGTGATAGTGAAAGCAGAGGCATAGTTAAGGGAGGTGCAAAGGGAACAGCCACTCCCCCAAATGGATTTTAAATGAAATGGCATCTATGCAGACTGGGGCTGCAGCATCAGCACCTATTTTACAAAAGATCTGCTTCTCCTGCCATCAAAATCTGGCTACGCTTCTGAGTGGAAGGGTTTCCTCCTCGAATGAGAATGTGGTAAAACACCTTGAACTGCAGAACACAGCAGCTGTTTGATCTGCCATGTCTACAGTCACAGGAGAATCCTCTACAAGAGAGGTAACCTTGTGGACTCTTTTATAAGCAAATTAAATCTTGAAAAGAACCTAATCTAAAATTTGATTTGATGAAATAGAAGAATAAAACTAATCCTGAAAGGAATGTTAGACTGGCGAAAGAACTGGAATATGTCAAATTAGATGTTGCTGAGGTTTTTGATGTGGCTGAAAGTAACACAGCTGTTTCATCTGCTCTGAGAAAGGAAAATGTATTACTTTGTTGAGAGAAAGAAGCTTTTTCAAATACAATATGAGTTAATAATGTCTGTTTTATAGGCTTAATAGGAGAAACTAAAGAGGACTTTTTTGTCTCGAATCAAGTAAAATCAAGGCTTTATTATCCTACATTCTGGAATCACAATTTGATCAGCTACTACATATTGAAAATGTCTAACAGATTATATATGGTAAATCTAATAACATTTGTAGGTGATGCCCCTCAAGCCCTGATCCCTCTTCCACTCTCAATACTCCTTAGAGAAAGCGTTATTCTATAAGCCATATTTAAAATTAGGTGTGGATTATAGAATAGTGCTTACAGGAAATTGTGTCTAACTTTAGGCATGAACCAGAAAGAAAGAGAGACCAAGAGCACACAAACCAAACCATAACAAGTTTTTTGTAAAAAGCACACAAGAGCTTTGGCAGCTTTTTTTTTTAAGCGACAGTGTCATTTGTGATATTGGTTTTGCTAAGAAAGTTTTTCGCTGCCTGCACATGAGCAGCTATTCATCCGAAGAGTCTGTGTTTGGTTTTGCTTTTATAAGACCTGTCTGCAGTATTCAAATAGAGGTTCAGGACTTTTTATTGACCTCTGGTACAGGTGGACTATGGCGGAAACATGGCCCGTGTCAGGACTTTCATGAATAAAGTACTTGTCTCAGTCTTGAAGGCCCTTGTGTGCTTTTAAAAAAAACTTTAGGCATGGCCATTTGCACCAACTGAAATGTGGTGAGCATGTAGCGCCTACATTAGGTGCGTATCCCCGTTATTCTATAACAACCGCATTAATTTTATGAATGCCCCCATTATGCCCACGACCCTCTGTGCCCCCTTTTTCAAATCATGCATAAATTTTAGGCACGTATCCCATGCATAAGTGTATGCACATAAATGCCATTTACATCAAATTAGTGCCAATAATTATTTGTTAAAAAACAAATATTGGCTCTAATTAGTTCATTATTCAATTAAATTGAGCACACAAGTGAAGCAGCTTTTCTTACATATATATGCTCAATTGATATGTCCTATAGCCTACCCCTAGGCATTAACTCTGTCTGTGATTGTTCTTTTCATTTTATTTTATGAGTATGAAACATCTTGCTAGGTAGTTTGTCTGTACCTACAGAACATGGCTTTTCTTTAAAAGACATGCTCAGAATCAGTCAGTGCCTAATTGTTCAGAATGAATCAAACTCTTGGTGTGCAAAGCTTGATATTTCTGAAGAACCCCTTTTCACGCCGAAGCCTGCACCTTCCTTACACATCAATTATATAATTTAGAAGAGGTGAGGCTGGGATAGGCTTGTTTGGCTGCTTGTCAAAATATTTCACCATAATAGGTCATGACTCTAGTTTCTTCCTTCTCTTCCCCCAAAGTGGCCCCATACTATCTGGCCAAGCAAAGCAAGTGTTCTTTCTTGACGACATAAACTATATTTCTGCCAAAACTCATGGAAACAAATGATTTTTTTGACTATCCAGAACCTGTGCACATTGGTTTCATTTAAAATGAACCAACTGAAAATGGGATACTTTCCTGCTTATAATCGAAATAGAAAAACGCCTATATTGTGACCCAAATCGGGAGATAGACGTTTATCTCACAAAAAAGAATAAAGCGGTATAATCGAAAGCCGAATTTGGACGTTTTCAACTGCACTCCGTCGCAGATGCGGACAAAGTTGATGGGGGCGTGTCGAAGGCGGAACTGGGGCGTGGTTATCTGCCGATCAGAGATGGGTGCCTTTCGCCGATAATGGAAAAAAAATATGCGTTTTTAGCGAGAATTTAGGGCACTTTTCCTGGACCCTGTTTTTCCACGAATAAGGCCCCAAAAAGTGCCCTAAATGACCAGATGACCACTGGAGGGAATCGGGGATGACCTCCCCTGACTCCCCCAGTGGTCACAAACCCCCTCCCACCACAAAATATGCCGTTTCACAACTGTTTATTTTCACCCTCAAATGTCATACCCACCTCCCTGGCAGCAGTCTGCAGGTCACTGGAGCAGTTATTAGGGGATACAGTGGACTTCAGGCAGGTGGACCCAGGCCCATCCCCCCCCCCCCACCTGTTACACTTGTGCTGGTAAATGGGAGCCCTCCAAACCGCCCCCCAAACCCACTGTACCCACATGTAGGTGCCCCCCTTCACCCCTTAGGGCTATAGTAATGGTGTAGACTTGTGGGCAGTGGGTTTTGAGGGGGATTTGGGGGGCTCAACACCCAAGGGAAGGGTGCTATGCACCTGGGAGCTGTTTTACCTTTTTTTTTTTTTGTAAATGTGCCCCCTAGGGTGCCCGGTTGGTGTCCTGGCATGTGAGGGGGACCAGTGCACTACGAATCCTGGCCCCTCCCACGAATAAATGTCTTGGAGTTATTCGTTTTTGAGCTGGGCGCTTTTGGTTTCCATTATCGCTGAAAAACACAAACGCCCAGCTCAAAAAAAGATAAACGTCCATGTTTTTCAAAAATACGGTAAGGTCCGCCCCTTCACGGACCCGTTCTCGGAGATAAACGCCCATGGAGATAGACGTTTCCATTCGATTATGCCCCTTTTTGTCATTTTTACCATGCATTTCTAAATAAATGCAATAAAGGTCCTTATCGTGCAGGCAAACCTCTTTATATAATCCTCTTTATAATTAAATTAATACTAATTGAAATTTTGTGTAATATTTGCACACTATTCCATTATTTTATCTATGGCTTGATGAGTTTATTTACTCTTCAATTTAGCAAAAATATTTATGTTTTACTCAGAATACTCTGTTCTTTGTACATTACTGAATTTGTAGTTAGTGCATCTATTCTGAGTACTCCACATACTGCAGTATTTACATGACTGGCAAATCACCAGATTTGTTATGTCATTTTTTTACAAGAAAGATGCTTAGTAGCAGCTGCTGTAAATATTTTTTTTTTTTGGCAAAGACTCAGTCTAAATAGAATTCTTAGATTTTAAAAATTGAATTATAATCATGTAACAGCTGAAAATCAGTTGGTCTGAATATTTGTCTGGATTCAGTTGTTTCTCTGAGTCAGATTCTATGCATCTTTGAACACTGAAGAAAATCCTCTGCCAGGCCAGTCTAATCCAGGATTACATCTAAATGGTAACAGAACTGATCCTTATCTTCTGCCAGCTGAGATCTCATAGCACACTCTGGAAAAGTCTGTATTTAGATATTCAGAGGACAATCTTGAATATTATTTATCTGGGTAAATAGCAGCTGCATGCACCAGAGCACCTGTCAGAAAATCATCTTCTTTACCTATTAATAAAGTCCAGCTAATTGACGATTGTTATGGGAAACAAACCTGCACTGTATCTGCATGTTAGATGGAGCAAAGGGACAACCAAGAATGTTTTCCAGACCTCACCCTAAGCAGTAGCGATTGTAATGACTACTACATTGGAGGGCAATTTTCAAAGCCACTTATGTAATCAAGGGGTAAGTAATCAATGTGAGCTTCTGTTAACTCAGGTCATTTTAGCACAGGTCTCATTGCATAGAATGGGACCCTGTGCTAAAATAACCCAATTTATGGTAAAATAATCCAACATAACAGTAGCCCACGTTGATAACTTCCCCTCTAAATAGTAACTTATGTGCTAAAAATGTCTGAACAATGCCCTCCCTCAATATGATTATGTTGTGATATTTAATCACTGCAACTAGGCACCAGCAGTTATGTGTCACTTACCCACATCATTGTTGAGAAAATTAGTGATAACATGCATAAGTGAGCTAAGCACTGTTATGTAAGCTTGTATGTAAGTAATAAATTCAAATATGGAGGAGATATACGAAAAACAACATCAGCTTAATTTTCTGACCAAAAAATGATACATTAAATTGATTAAAGGAGATGTTGCCTCAAGAAGCCCCCGGCTCTATTATATATGGAGCTCATGAGGGCTGGACCGCTTCATCATTGGCAACACCCCCACATTTATAAAGCAGCCTGTCCCAAACATATGTTTTTATTCTTTTTTGTATAAATTTTTAGCATATGATGGGCAATCGTAAAGTTAATACGTATCAGCTACTTAGCTTTTACATGGTCCAATCCTTCTTTAGTTAGTTACATGCTGGACGCGACCAAGACCAACAATGGCCAGCGTTTCGTCGCCTGCGTCAGGGTCAGATGGTCTGCGTCTAACTAAAAAGGGAAAATACAAATGTTATAGTATTGGAACCTTCATACAGCTCTACGTTACTTATTTCTCTTCCGATATTCTTTACTCAACCACCTCAGCTGAAGGATCCAACATTTCCAACGGACCAACTTAAAATAAAGATGGCTTCTCACATTTAAAGGTTTTCTTACATCAGACGCCAATGATTAGCTAGACCAATCAGCTTGTGTTCTTACCCTACCTTCTAACCACATGGAACACAATTTTTCAAAAAGCTTTTGATAAATAGTCTAAGCACTCTAAATGAAAAAGTATGTTTCAGATAATGTTACCAGCTGTAAATAATGTTTCTAATTAGGAAAAAATATTTCTAATTAGAAAAAATGTCCCCATTCAATTTTTGCATTCAGACCCATTGGGGTTAATGAATTCAGATGGTATATCCACTTTTGTTCACTTTGAAATAAGATCCTCTTTCTGTCAACTCCAATGCGGATTCGGGATGCTTCTATTTGTTGTAAGACAAAACATCTTAATTCAGCAAAGGAGTGTTGTGCTGTATTACAGTGATGTACCAGAGGTGTAATCATTCTTTGTGTATTTAACACAGTGCGGTGCACTGTCTAAAGAAGAATGGAAAGCTTTAAACCATTTAAAGAATAATACCTAATTGGTAATACGACGGGCAGATAAGGGAGGTGCGGTGGTGCTACAAGATCGTTCTGCCTATGAACATGAAGTATATAGGCAACTGAATAACACGAATGACTATATACCTTTGGACATAGACCCTAAGGAGATGTTAAAAACTGTCATCTTCCAATTGACCGGTGCTGCTTATGCAAATAATTTGATTACTCAGAAAGAATTTCAATTTCTCAATTTGAATGCCCCTCACATACCTGTTTTCTACACGCTACCTAAAGTACACAAGACCTTATGCAATCCACCTGGACGCCCGATCGTTGTTAGAACCTCTCTCCATCTATATAGATACCTTCTTGCGTCCACTAGTTCCTGCAGTCAAATCATATATAAAAGACTCGACGCATTTTATGCACAAATTAAGCATGTGGAATAAAGACTTAGAGGATACTTTGCTAGTAACCCTTGATGTGGTTGCACTCTGCACATCTATCCCTCAAGACGAGGCTTTGGAAGTGATAGAATTGTCACTACTGGAGAAACATGGAACGGCGCTCACGTCCTTCATACTGAAATTAGCTACACTGGCTATGAAGAAAAATTATTTTCAATTTGATCAAAAGATCTTCCAGCAGATTTCAGGAGTAGCGATGGGTGCTACTCTAGCACATTCAGTGGCTAATCTATTTATGTCATTTTTTGAGGAGAAATTTGTATACACCTGCACTTTCTGGTCCTACATTAAGATGTGGTGTAGGTTTATTGATGATATATTTTTTGTCTGGGAGGCTGATATACATACTTTAGAACTGTTCATTGAGTTTCTAAATCAATGCCATCCCACGATTAAATTCACAGGACATCATGAAGTACACACCATCAGCTATCTGGATGTGCAAATTAGTAAAGCTAAATCATCTTTCGTCACTACAATATACCGGAAGGAGACTGATGTTAACAGCTTGTTACAATACACAAGCTGTCACCCAAGGTGTCTCAAGGATAGTCTCCCCTTTTCTCAGATGCTGAGATATCGTCGCTTATGCTCAGAAACTTTAGACTTTCAAGTACAAGCAAGAACACTCAGCAAGCGTTTGCATCGAAGGGGCTACCCGAAGAATATCGTGAGACAAGCATATCGAAGAGCAAAATTTAACCATCGAGAGACATTACTATGCCCGAATAACAACAATGAGAGATCTAGTGATGAAGAAGACTTTATCACTTGTGTTTTACGTTTTGATAAAGATGCACACAGGGTTAGTAAAATTCTTAGCAATCATTGGGGCATATTACAGACCCTTCCAGTATTTACTAATAAGAGAATTCGTTTTGCCTACAGCAGATCTTAGAACTTGAAGGAACTACTGTGCCCGTCGGTATTACCTTTAAATAGAGACGTGCTCCCTATTTTTGCAGGGCATAAAAAATGTGGTTCATGCTGTATGTGTGAGATAATGCTAGAGAAAAAGACCTTTATCCATCCTAAATCCTTTCGAGAATTCGATTTGAGAGTGAACACTAATTGCAAATCTGACCATGTCGTCTATTGTTTAGTTTGCCCATGCGGTTTACTGTATGTGGGACAAACTTCAAGGACTCTTTATGTCCGGTTGATTGAGCACCGCAGTGTGTTAAATACACAAAGAATGATTACACCTCTGGTACATCACTGTAATACAGCACAACACTCCTTTGTTGAATTAAGATGTTTTGTCTTACAACAAATAGAAGCATCCCGAATCCGCATTGGAGTTGACAGAAAGAGGATCTTATTCCAAAGTGAACAAAAGTGGATATACCGTCTGAATTCATTAACCCCAATGGGTCTGAATGCAAAAATTGAATGGGGACATTTTTTCTAATTAGAAATATTTTTTCCTAATTAGAAACATTATTTACAGCTGGTAACATTATCTGAAACATACTTTTTCATTTAGAGTGCTTAGACTATTTATCAAAAGCTTTTTGAAAAATTGTGTTCCATGTGGTTAGAAGGTAGGGTAAGAACACAAGCTGATTGGTCTAGCTAATCATTGGCGTCTGACGTAAGAAAACCTTTAAATGTGAGAAGCCATCTTTATTTTAAGTTGGTCCATTGGAAATGTTGGATCCTTCAGCTGAGATGGTTGAGTAAAGAATATCGGAAGAGAAATAAGTAACGTAGAGCTGTATGAAGGTTCCAATACTATAACATTTGTATTTTCCCTTTTTAGTTAGACGCAGACCATCTGACCCTGACGCAGGCGACGAAACGCTGGCCATTGTTGGTCTTGGTCGCGTCCAGCATGTAACTAACTAAAGAAGGATTGGACCATGTAAAAGCTAAGTAGCTGATACGTATTAACTTTACGATTGCCCATCATATGCTAAAAATTTATACAAAAAAGAATAAAAACATATGTTTGGGACAGGCTGCTTTATAAATGTGGGGGTGTTGCCAATGATGAAGCGGTCCAGCCCTCATGAGCTCCATATATAATAGAGCCGGGGGCTTCTTGAGGCAACATCTCCTTTAATCAATTTAATGTATCATTTTTTGGTCAGAAAATTAAGCTGATGTTGTTTTTCGTATATCTCCTCCATATTTGAATTTATTATTTTGTTAATAGAATTAGAAGGAGATTTCCTTCAGATTATCTATTATAGCTTGTATGTAAGTGACATCCTGTGTGTGCTGGAGCAGGCTCTCACAGGCTCGCAAGAGCAGGTTGTTAAGTTTTTAAGAATTTTGGGAGTTGGTTGTTAAAGTAGGGCCCTCCATGGCTACTTTAACAACTGGCTCCCAAAATGTGGGCTTGGGCCCCCTGCTGAATTAACTTTTACTTTGCTGGTGGGGATGCTGAGCCCTGCCAGCCAAGTAAATAGACTACTGCTGCTCCCCGCTCCTTGTTTCCAGCTCTGGGAAGCAGGCTGGGACTTCTCGAGCATGTGAGAGAAGTTCCAGCATGCTGCTCAGAGCAAGACATTGGGAGTGGTGGCAGTTCATTTATTGGCTGCCAGCAAAGGTATGCCTAGCGTGCCCACACGAAGGGAGGGAGGAGAGAGAGGCAAGTGTTGCCCCCCCCCCCCCACCCTGGCCACCCCTGACCCTTCCAAATGCAGAGCTGGCTACGTCCGGAGAAAGAGCCTCTTGTTAAAAATTTACCAGCACACCCCTGGTGACATCACGTGTAAGTGCAGGGGAGTGGAGCACAGGCAAGTCTTGGATGGGGTGTCAAGTTACAAGCAAAATTTACAGAACTCTGTAAGTTGCATATGCCCTTACCAGGTCTATTACACCCCTTTATACTCGTTTACACTGTTTACCAAAATGCTAACATATCTTATTTAAAATTTTAATTCTTACCCACAAGGCGTATTACCTAGGGTTTCCCTCTTACCTGGCCTCTAACATGATCCCATATATGCCCACCTGTTCTCTTTGCTCTTTAGATTCCAACCGATTGGTACTTCCTCACTCTAAGCAAGCCTATTATGAATCAAATAGGTATGGAGGGGCATTTTATATATGACGACTAAGTCCGACTTTGGATATTGTGCACAAAATGTCTAGAATCCTAATAGTGAATATACTGATTTTCAAAACTGCAAAATGTCTTTTTTTTTTTCCAAAAATGGCCACTTTCTGGATGCTTTTGTGCTCTGTGCATTTATCTGTTTGGTCCATTAAAAAAAAAAAATCCAAGTGAAAAATGCACAAAATCAAGCCATTGGGATGTAGCTGGAGCCAGCATTCTTAGTAGACTGGTCACACAGACATCCCAGCAGAGCAGTGGGGCATACCAAAGGGCACTGCAGTGAACTGCACCTAAAAGCTCCCAGGTACACATCTCACCATCGCTCCCTTATATTGTATATTGAGCCCTTCAAAACACACCAAAAACCTACTATACCCAACTATACACTACTACTACAATAGCCCTTATGGCTGCAGGTGTCACCTATATGTGGGTACAGTAGGTTTTTGGTGGGTTTTGGAGGGCTGATACTTTCCACCACAAGTGTACCAATTAGAGTGGATTATTGACCTGGGTCTCCTTCTCCACAGTGCATTGCACCAGTTACTAGGCTACTCCAGGGACCTGCTTGCTGCTCTAATAGGACTGGCTATAACATCTGAGGCTGTCATAGAGGCTGGTATATACTGTTTATTTCACATCTTTGGAGGTGGGAGAGGGTCAATGACTACTGGAGGACTAAGGGGGCTTATTCCTTTATTCCAACAGTGGTCATCTGATCATTTAGTGTATTTTTTATGGTTTAGTCATTATTAAAACAGGGCTAGCTCAAAACATCTTAGTTTTAGTCTTGGATGTTTTCATTTTGTTCCACTATGGCTGAAAAACGTCCAAGTCTTAATGGTGCCCAAATCCCACCCTTAACATACCCCCTTAAGATTTGGATGCACTGCAGATGAACAACATAGAAAAACATCTGGAAAATGGGTTTCAAAAATACTGATTTGGACATTTTGGTGAGAAAACATCCAGCTGACGGTCTATACCACTTTTTAAACATTTTTCTTTTTCGTAAATGAGCTCCAAAGTGCATTTTACTTTCTGTCCCCTAGACTATGGAATGACCTCCCTAGTTAGATATGTAATGAACAGTCTTTTGTTAAGTTTAAGTCACTTTTGAAGACACATTTTTTTCTATTGGCTTTTTGCACATTGAGGGGGAGGGAGGGGGGCTTATGGCGGGACTGTTTTGTTTATAAGGGTAAAACAAACACAGGGTGGAAGAAAGCCAAGTCCAAGTGACCAGCCCAAACACAGAAGTAAGAGCTCCAAACAAAGTTTATTGGGACCCTACACAGTCTGTGTTTCGGCGGGTCTAAAAACATAAAGTTTAAAATCAATATACAAATAAAAATAAATAGATATACAGCAATAAAAGCTACAAAAATTATACAGAAAATAAAATATGAAAATAAAACACACACAATTTAGAATCCAAAAAAGTCATATATAAAGATCACAATACAAATATAATATTATATTTAAAATATAAAATATAATGGTGATATTAATGACACACATAATTTTAATTTTTTTAAAATATTGTATGCGATAAACTGTCACAATTTAGATCTTATATCAATGTCATTTTTTCAAGGAGGAAAGCATATTTAAACGGATGTTTTTTGGCACCGCCATTTTCTACTGATTTACACGCCATTTTTTCAAGGAGGAAAGATTGAAGGAAGATTCATATTATCCAATAATTGGGTATCAATTCTCATCAGTGTATTAATTTACACTGCTACACCCAGATTGATCAAGACCCCTGGGGCAGGCCTTAGGGCCGAAACACAGCCGTGTCGGGTCGCTTTTAATCCTAATAAAGTTTTTTGGCATCCTCCTTGGTTTTTTCCTCACTGTTTTTTCTACATCTCATGGTCACATGAGGCATTTTACCTCCTTTTGTTTGCTGATGCTGGTTCAGGAAATCTCACAATCCTCCTCTTTAGAAGCGTTTCCATTAGCTTACTCACCACTGAGGTCAGACTGACAGGTCTGTAATTCCCAACCTCCTCCTTAGTTCCACTCTTATGTTGTGACATCTCTAAAAATTAGCCATAAGTACTTATGCGCAAATGGTTCATGCCATTTGTATGTGATATTTCTGTGCATGGACCATTGAGAGTAAAAAGGCTTGTGTGCATTTGAAAATTGTTAGTGTAAGTGGAAATATACTGTAACAAATTGGCCTATCTGAAAATTTCCCTGCTCAGTCCAGCTGTAAATTCCAGGAGAGGTCAAGTAATCATAAAAAGCTGATAGTTTCTTCTCTTGATATTTTCCCAGGCCTACCAACTTAAAAATGTAGCCAGCACATGTATAAAGATGCAATCCTTTATCTCTAATCTATTTAATTTTTACTATGTTTATTTTAATGTTAAATGGTATTATTTGATGACTTATTCATGCATTTTTGTTTATGGTGCTTATTTTATTGGAGTGGAGTGGAGGAGTGGCCTAGTGGTTAGAGCACTGGTCTTGCAAAAAAGGTTTGGACAGCTTTCTAAAGGAAAAGTCCATAGACCGTTATTAAATGGACTGGGGAAAAGCCACTATTTCTGGGATAAACAGTATAAAATGTTTTGTACATTTTTGGGATCCTGCCAGGTATACAGTATGTGACCTGGATTGGGCACTGTTGGAAACAGGATGCTGGGTTCAATGGACCTTTAGTCTTTCCCAGTATGGCAATACTTATGTACTTATGTACTTGAAATCCAGAGGTGGCCAGTTCAAATCCCACCGCTGCTCCTTGTGATCTTGGGCAAGTCACTTAACTCTCCATTGCCTCAGGTACAAACTTAGATTGTGAGCCCTCCTAGGACAGAGAAACTGACCTTGAGCTACTACTGAAAAAGGTGTGAGCAAAATCTAAATAAATGTACAATGCTTACATTATTGTTTGTATTTTACATGTTGTTTCTAGGTTTGTACAGATGACTTTCTTGAAAATATAGGCTATACTTGCTTGAATTGAATTAAATAAAATAACATATTAATTGATTGCAAAATAACAAATTAAATAAAAGAAGAAGACAAGTTTGAAAGACAAGAAATTGACAATTCACTTCCTACCTTGACCAGCTGAGATTTCATTTAAAAAAAAAAGATTAACCAGTCACGAACAGTCAAGACTGTGGCCATTGTTACAGCCTCTGGAGAAGTCATTGGTGTGCCCTACCATTTCTACTGCTATCTCCACCCCTTTGATGTAACAAGGGCACACGATTGATAGGAATGGGCTCCACACTGGAGGTGTTGTGCACCAGGGAGTGTGCACTGACAAAAGTGTTTGATTAAGGAGTTCCTTAGGGCTCTCCTTTGTGCGGACTTGGGGTGGATTGTGGTCGATCCCTGTAACTGGTGCTGTTGAGTGGTGAGTGCATTTGAAATAATGTCTGCTATTAGGGTGATTATTGGTCAGGACCCTTAAGGGTTGTTGGTGAATTTACATAGGAGGGGTCAGAGTTTTAGGCAGATGGAGGGTTTACGGGTTGTACCTATTGCATCTGGTTTCCACCTTCACACTGATATTGTAAGACTTTTAACTCCTAACCCTTATTCACTTGTTCAGAACCCTTATTTTATCATCCTCACTTTAATATTCTTTTATCTCTTGTTTGTCCTGTTTGTCTGTCCTAATTAGAATGTAAGCTCTATCGAGCAGGGACTGTCTCTTCATGTTCAAGTGTACAGTGCTGTGTACTGTGAAGGGGAGAACCAGGGGGTGCAGCAGATGGAAGTGGAAGGGGAAGAAGTGAGGAGGCTCAAGAGCAGAAGGAGACAGAACAGAGCCTTGCCTTTACTACTTCCCCAGAGAGAGAGAAGAGAAAGGGTAGTGCCCCCTGAAAAATGGAGGAGAGAAAAAGACTACACTACCCAGCAGCCCCGGTGCAAGCCCTGGTACAGAGATTACCTTCCCCAGTGGGCCATAGGGGAGAACTCTGACAAGGCAAGGGAGGGACCCCTGGAGGGTAATCAAGTGAAAGAGGAACAGCTGAAAAGTGGGTAGGACGAGGAGCCTATGGTGTGGCAAGAAGCCGAGGAGAGAGAGAGAGAGAGAGAGGAGAGCCCTGAGGAACCAATGGACCTCACAGCCTGGGCTCATTCCTTAGGAAAAAAGCTGAGAAAGCAGGTGAACTCGTGGTATGGCAGCTGGGATGCGAGGCGAAAGAGAAAGGGTCATGCGGGGAAGAAGGGTCAGTGTATTGAGAGAGTGACCCAAGAAAGGGTGGGACCTTTTTTCTCCCCAAAGCGAGTTCAGGCTGTTTTGAACTGTGTGTTAAAGAGTGCTGTTGAAGAGGGATTATGGACTCCCCCTGTGCGAACTGTTCACAGTGGGAGGAAGCTGTTTGTGGGAAAGTGTTTGCTCAAGCCTGAAGAAGTGGTTTATTGGGAACTGTTTATTGGGAACTGTTTGCCAAAGCACCCGGAGGAAACCGGGAGCAGTTTCTTTCTTTTTCTTGTGTTTTTTTTGACTGCCCTTCACGGACACTCTCTCCCTTTTCAAAGGGGAGGGGGAGAAGGAGAGCATGGGGCTGTAGACTGCTTAAGGTGGAACAAACTGAGTTCTGGAAGCAGTGGAGTGGAGTTGTTTTTTTCCCTGCTGTGCTGTGACCCGGAAAGGAGAAACAGTGGGGTTGTGGGTTTTTTTTGCCTGCTTTATTTCTGAACTGCTGGACTGTGAATCCCAAGAGAATAAAGATACTTACTGAGTTTGCTTTCTGGAGTTTGGATTTCTTTGAGCCCTGCCCTGTGGCTAGGAGGCTGAGACAGGTATCCTGAGTCTTAATCGGAGTGGCCAGGGCAGAGGCAAGATCCTGAGGACCCCGGGAGGAGGGACGGATCTTTCACATTACATCTAGTAGCGCTTTAGAAATGATAAGTAGTAGTAGTAGTAGTTTAAATGTAAGGTAGGTACTTAATAAAACAGTCAATCCAAAAAGAGTCCAAGGGAATCTTTTACTAAAATGTGATAATCAGGTAATATGGAAATTAGCACGCACTGTCACTGCTTAGGAACATCAATAGTATAATGAGAGGTTTTACATTTAGCATGCCCTAATTCTTGCACTAAGTACCTAAGGGCTCTTTTACTAAGCCGCATAAGCATCTACACACTCCCAACGTGCCCCAAAAATAGAGTTACCACCTGGCTACCGTGTGGTTCTTGCGGTAATTTCATTTTTGGCGTTGATACGTGCGACCAAAAAATAATTTTTAGTTTCAGACAGGCGTATCGGATGCGTGCCAAGTGGCATTTGACATGCGTAGGTCATTACTGCCTGGTTACCGTGTGAGACTTTACCGCTAGGTCAGTGGCTGGCAGTAAGGTCGCAGACCCAAAATGGGCACCCAGCAATTTTGATTTTGCTGCGTGTCCATTTTTGGCAAAACTTTTTAAAAGACATTTTTTACAGGCACGCTGAAAAATGGATCAGCGCACACTCAAAACCCGCACCTATCCTACCCTACCACAAGCCATTTTTCAGTGCACCTTAGTAAACGGACCCCCTAGTGTGGAATAGGGGGATGAGCAGGGATTGTACCTTGAAGATAATGCATGTAACTTACTGAACTTCACATTAACTGTTATTGCAGCAGATAATGCATATCACCTCGTACTACCTCAATAGGTAGTGTTAAGTGCATCCAGGGCCGTGCCTAGGGTCTCTGGCGCCCCCCTGCAGACTATCAGTTGGCGCCCCCCCCCCCCCCCCCGGTGAAAATGATTGCTCACCACTTGCCACACTGACAGGAAATGTCAGCAATATTCTTAGAAACAAATTGCTATACATTGCAAAATAAGATAGCAGATGTAAATTCTCAAAGTGGACATATTCCAAACGCTAAAATGAAAATAAAATGATTTTTTTTTACCTTTGTTGTCTGGTGACTTTCTTTTTCCGATCATGCTGGCCCAGTATCTGAGTCTGCTGCTATCTGTCCTCTTAACTCCATTTCCAGGGCTTCCTTTCCATTTATTTCTTTACTTTCCTCCTTTCTTCTTCATTTCTTGCTCTATATCCATTTCCAGCAATTTCTTCTCTCTCCCTGGGTCCTGCCCTCCCATCCATGTCCATTCTTGTCCCTCTCTGCCCTTCCCTCCTCCATCCATAGCCAGCAATCCTCCTCTCTCCCCTCCCCTCCATTTCCAGCAAATTGTCCTCTCCCTGGGCCCCCATATCCATCCTTGTCCCTCTCTGCGCTTCCCTCCTCCATCCATAGCCAGCAATCCTCCTCTCTCCCCTCCCCTCCATTTCCAGCAAATTGTCCTCTCCCTGGGCCCCCATGTCCATCCTTGTCCCTCTCTGCCCTTCCCTCCTCCATCCATAGCCAGCAATCCTCCTCTCTCCCCTCCCCTCCATTTCCAGCAAATTGTCCTCTCCCTGGGCCCCCATGTCCATCCTTGTCCCTCTCTGCCCTTCCCTCCTCCATCCATAGCCAGCAATCCTCCTCTCTCCCCTCCCCTCCATTTCCAGCAATTTGTCCTCTCCCTGGGCCCCCATGTCCATCCTTGTCCCTCTCTGCCCTTCCCTCCTCCATCCATAGTCAGCAATCCTCCTCTCTCCCCTCCCCTCCATTTCCAGCAAATTGTCCTCTCCCTGGGCCCCCATGTCCATCCTTGTCCCTCTCTGCGCTTCCCTCCTCCTCCATCCATAGCCAGCAATCCTCCTCCCCTCCATTTCCAGCAATTTGTCCTCTCCCTGGGCCCCCATGTCCATCCTTGTCCCTCTCTGCGCTTCCCTCCTCCTCCATCCATAGCCAGCAATCCTCCTCTCTCCCCTCCCCTCCATTTCCAGCAAATTGTCCTCTCCCTGGGCCCCCATGTCCATCCTTGTCCCTCTCTGCCCTTCCCTCCTCCATCCATAGCCAGCAATCCTCCTCTCTCCCCTCCCCTCCATTTCCAGCAATTTGTCCTCTCCCTGGGCCCCCATGTCCATCCTTGTCCCTCTCTGCGCTTCCCTCCTCCATCCATAGCCAGCAATCCTCCTCTCTCCCCTCCCCTCCATTTCCAGCAAATTGTCCTCTCCCTGGGCCCCCATGTCCATCCTTGTCCCTCTCTGCGCTTCCCTCCTCCTCCATCCATAGCCAGCAACCCTCCTCTCTCCCCTCCCCTCCATTTCCAGCAAATTGTCCTCTCCCTGGGCACCCATGTCCATCCTTGTCCCTCTCTGCCCTTCCCTCCTCCATCCATAGCCAGCAATCCTCCTCTCTCCCCTCCCCTCCATTTCCAGCAATTTGTCCTCTCCCTGGGCCCCCATGTCCATCCTTGTCCCTCTCTGCCCTTCCCTCCTCCATCCATAGCCAGCAATCCTCCTCTCTCCCCTCCCCTCCATTTCCAGCAAATTGTCCTCTCCCTGGGCCCCCATGTCCATCCTTGTCCCTCTCTGCGCTTCCCTCCTCCTCCATCCATAGCCAGCAATCCTCCTCCCCTCCATTTCCAGCAATTTGTCCTCTCCCTGGGCCCCCATGTCCATCCTTGTCCCTCTCTGCCCTTCCCTCCTCCATCCATAGCCAGCAATCCTCTCTCCCCTCCCCTTCCAGCAATTTGTCCTCTCCCTGGGCCCTGCTGCTGCCCTCCCATCCATGCCCTCCCATCCATGCCTGTCAGCAATTATCTCCCCTGCTCTGCCCTCTCCCCTCCTGTCCAGTGATTTCTTCTGTCTCCCTGCCCTGCATCCATACATGGCCAACAATTCTCCTCTCCCCTGCCCTCCCCCCTACATGTGGCAGGCTGCAGCGTTTTTGCGAGGCAGCTCTGGCTCTCCCTCCTTCCTTCCTTGGTTCCCGCTCTGGCTCCCCGATCAGCAGCCCCCCCCCCGCGTGTTTTAACCTTTACGCGATGTCAATCAATGAAGAACGCACACCAGACTCGTTTCCAGCTTCTCTCTTCACACAGTGTCCCGCCCTCGCGGGAACAGGAAATGCATCATCGCTGACGCTGAAGGCGGGACACTGTGTGAAGAGAGAAGCTGGAAACGAGTCTGGTGTGCGTTCTTCATTGATTGACATCGCGTAAAGGTTAAAACACGCGGGGGGGGGGGGGGCTGCTGATCGGGGAGCCAGAGCGGGAACCAAGGAAGGAAGGAGGGAGAGCCCGAGCTGCCTCACAAAAGCGCTACGCTTGTGAGGGCAGCAGGGACGTCCAAAGTCCACGATTGGGCTGGGGCGCCGGGGCGAGGGTAAGCACCGCGGCGGCGCCCTCCAGAGGTGGGCGCCCCCCTGCGGCGCTTACCTCGCTTACCGCATCGGCACGGCCCTGAGTGCATCCATATTATCTGCAGTGCAGATAATACTTTTTTTTTTTCTCTGCTGCCGGGAATGCCTCAAATCCTAAAACAGAGGCTTTGCAATTCCAGTGCAGTAATTTTGGCAATTACTAAACAGTAGCTGCAAAAGTTTACCACAGTTTAGTTAAAGGCCCCTCAAGTGTTGAATCAAAAGATTATGTTTATCTGAATCAAAGTTCACAACAAGATCTGAAAAGACTACAATAGCATCAGTGTCTGTTTACGCTTTCCAAAAATACTAGGACTAGGGGCCATGCGATGAAGCTACAAAATAGTAAATTTAAAACGAATCGGAGAAAATTTTTCTTCACTCAACGTGTAAATAATTTCTGGAAATCGTTGCCAGAGAATGTGGTAAAGGCGGTTAGCTTAGCAGGGTTTTAAAAAAGGTTTGGCCAGCTTCCTAAAGGAAAAGTCCATAGACCATTATTAAATTGGACTTGGGGAAAATCCACTATTTCTGGGATAAGCAGTATAAAATGTTTTGTTCTTTTTTGGGATCTTGCCAGGTATTTGTGATCTGGCTTGGTCACTATTGGAGACAGGATGCTGAGCTTGATGGACCTTTGGTCTGTTCCAGTATGGCAATACTTATGTACTTTTCTCCAGACATTTTTTGCACATCATCAATGAAATCAGCTTGTGCACTGTGACCCAATAAAAATCTCATTGAAGGTCATCTAAAAGATTATTATTGTCCACAAACTACAGACCCATATCCACCCTTTTATTTTTTAGGGAAGTTCATCAATCATGCAGGAATTTTACAACTTGAATTCTTGCTTGATCAATCAACTTCCCTAAAAAATAAAAGAGTAGATATTGGACTGTGGTTTACAGGCACATCGAACACCAACTTACTAGTTTGTTCTAAGGAATGGTTGAATCATAGCTTTTCTAAGTCTATCAGAAAACAAACCTGCCTGGAAAAAGGCATTAATCTCCTCACTAATAAGCTGAACCAGCTATATAACACAGTTTTTCATTAAGCAGGCCTAGAGAGGGATTTGGCTTAATAGTTTGCAATATATTTCAAACATCGGCCATTGAAAGAACAGAAGACTAATTTATTCATTTGACTGCAGTTTCCCCTACAAACTCAGGAAATTATTATGAGTATCAAATTGCTCTTGAATATCTATAATTTTCCTCTCTAAATAAGTATTTAATTCTTCTCCTTTAAGAAGAATAACAGAGAGGAGTCTATGGATAGGCTCTTAACATGCAACTGCAAACCTTTAACCACTGCAGCAGTAATTTCAGAGCAATTTTGTTTTCTTTTCCTAATTGATTCTATCCTTATAAACACACAGGAGAGCTGTATATTTGACTTTGTCTAATACTGATTTTGAACAATGTCATAATCTTTCAAGGCACCTAAGGGAACATTTTACTAAAGAGCTTTAAGTCAATTTGGGCTAGATTCTATATAAGGTGCTTAAATTTATCGCGCAGAATTAAATTTTGCATAAGTGTAATGGTAAAATTGTTGGAATGTATTGTATTTTACATGCATTGCCTGTCACCAATTTTTCTCTGTGATTACTCTGTGACCTCTGATGTGAATTACTTAGAGAGGTCACAGCTATGCAACTTCCTGTGGGGGTTAGGCACAGCACATGGAGCTCATGATCTCTCCTAAGCTGAGGATCAATGGTGGTGTGAGCATCCATTACCATCTAAGCACATGGAAAGAGCTGATAATCCAAATGTATAGTATTATGTATATATAAGCCTGTCTGAATATAATCTAACTACAAACTGTGAGTAAACAGATGTTTTGTTACTTCAACTTTAAAGTGACTCAGCAGTGAATTATTCTGGGGTGTATGAGAGAGAGATGAAGAAAAGAAATTAACATTTCTAAAGCTGAAGCTGTGTGTATAAAATCTGCTAATTATTTACTACAAATAATCCAACAAAAGGGTTATGGGCCCAGGGCCAGGAATTGAAAAAGAAGAGAAATATTACCAGGCAGTAAAAAAAAAAAAAGCCACATTTTTCTCTTAAGTTTTAAAAGAAAGATTCAGTCTGTCTCTCTCTCCCCCCACACACCAAACAGCAGGCAAGGCTAAGAAAATGGCTGAGGGAGGAAATTCACCATTTTTCTATTCTCTCAAGGTGCCTAAATTAACTGAATTTAATTATCAGCAGTGGGAACTAAGATTCATATGTCTCCTTCAAGCAAAGAAACTAAATATATGCTTAGACCAAAACAGAACAGCTGAAAATATGGCTGAATGGGACAATGCAAACTATTATGTGAAGTGCATGTTTTTGGAAGCTCTCTCAGAGAAACAAGCCATATTAGTGGAGGGAAAAGATACACCAAAGGACATTTTATATAAACTGAGAACTATGTATGCAACTACATATGCAAAGCAGCAACCAATTTGGTTGGCAGAGTTGAATGAAACCAAATTAAGGGATAAAAGTAAATGTAATGATCACATTATGCATCTTATGTCTTCATTTCAAAAGTTAGAACTTTCTGGAATTCCCATGTGTGATGCATTGAAAAGAGCATTTCTTTTTACCTCACTATCAAAGAAGTTTGATGTTTTTAGGTCTGTAAATGAAGCCATTGAAGGGCAATCTTTTGAACAGGCAACATCAAAACTAAGGCAGGAATGCATAATAAATGATTCTGAGGAGATGTGTTCTCAAAGCAAGTCAGAGAGAAATGAAACAAATTTCTTGGCAAAGAACAGAGGAAGGCGGAGCTATGGGAAAACTCCACCCAAGGGCAAGCTGATTTGCTATTCATGTGGAAAGGAGGGACATGTATCTAAATGGTGTAAGGAAACACAAAACACCCCCTCTAGCTCACCTAAGCCAATGGAACTAAAGAATTTTCCAAGCAGAAAATGTATGAAGGACAAAAATAACATAAGGGCTTTCTAATGGCAGAAAAATCTTTGACTATGGTAAATAATAATTCAAATGAAAGTACTTGGATTTTGGATTCGGGGAGCACATGCCATTTAACCAATTCTAAGGATTTCTTTCAGGAAATGTGTCCAGAAGAAGGTATTCTTAATACTGCAAACGCAGGGACTGCTAAGATCCAAGCAAAAGGCATTGGATTCTTAAAATGCAAAGTGTCTAATGAAGTTAAAGAAATTCCTGTAAGTGATGTCTTGTATATTCCCCAAGCAGTTTGCAATATGCTTAGTGTATCTACATTAGATAAGAAGGGATTTGTGATTCATTTTGAAAACAGTAAGTGCACAATCTCTAAAAATGATGAAGTGTATGCTGAAGCTTTTATGCATAATGATGTTTATAAACTGAGCATTTCAGGTGAAGCCTCACATATGGCGCAAGTAAGGAAGAATGATGGTAAATGTAGTCTGGAAATCTGGCATCGCCGCCTGGGACATCGTGATTTTAAGGTGATCCAGGATCTTCACAGTGGGCAACTAGCCACCGGCATTCAGATACGTGCAGATACTGGTAAAATGGAGAAATGCATAGACTGTGTTACTCAAAAGGGTGTGAGACCCTCATTTCCTGCATACACAGGAAATAGGAGTAATAAAGTGCTAGACTTAATGCACAGTGACTTATGTGGACCGTTTAATATCCCATCATTGGGAAATAACAGATTTGTGCTAATATTCTTGGATGATTTCTCTAGATACTGTGTGGCCTATTTGTTGAAAGAAAAAAGTCAAGTCACAGACATGCTGAAGAAATACGTAGCCATGGTGAGCAATAAATTTGAAAGAAAACCAAAGGTTCTTCAGACCGACAATGGTGGTGAGTTCACTTCACAAAGCATGCGCACATTTCTAGAACAAGAAGGCATTCAGCATATCACAACAGTAGCTTATACACCAGAGCAAAATTCTGTTGCAGAGAGAAAATTTAGGTCACTTGTGGAAATGACCAGATGTATGCTGTCAGATAGCAATCTCCCTAAAAGACTATGGGGGGAAGCCATTCTCACAGCAGTGTACCTACAAAACAGAATGCCAACTAAAGGCGCTGAGCGCACACCACATGAGACATGGCATGGTAGGAAGCCAAACCTGTCACACATAAGAACATTTGGAAGTACAGCATATGCTCATGTACCAAAGCAAAGAAGGCATAAGCTGGATTCCACAACAGAAAGGGGCATTTTAGTTGGCTATGCTCCAGGACACAAAGGATATAGAATTTTGAATCTGAAAACTGGCATTGTTGGCATAAGACATGTTACATATTTTGATGAAAACAAAAGGGTTGATAAAGGCTGGATTATCCCAGATGAGCCTTATCATCCAGAATATGAAACTAGAACCATAATAGACATGCCAGTGTATATAAATGCCATACCAAGGCAGATGTCTGAAAGCAACTCACCTGTATCTAACGAGGAACAGGCAGAGGAAGCAGACACAGAAAGGATCATTGAAGAAGACAGTACAGTTGGAGAAGGGGAATCAATTGGAGAAGGACTCTCAGATTTAGAGGATGCGGAAAGGTCAGACCAACCTGTTGTCAGACGCTCATCCAGGGAAAACAAAGGTGTTCCACCCCCAAGACTGTCTTACCTAACAAAGTCAGCAGAAGCTCAAGAGCCCTTAACATGGGATGAGATTGAGAAAATGCCAGCAGAAGAAGCTGCTGAATGGCGTAAAGCTGCACAAGAAGAAATTGATGCATTGGATAAAAATAATACTTGGATTCTTACAAAATTACCTCCTGGCAAGAAAGCTATAGGATGCAAATGGGTATTCAAGTTAAAAAGGAATGCACAAGGAAAAGTGGAAAGGTATAAAGCCAGATTAGTCGCAAAGGGATATCTTCAAAAATATGGAGAAGATTTTGATGAAGTGTTTGCACCTGTAGTGAAACACACGACAATTAGAACACTTCTGAGCATTGCAGTCTCAAAAGGCATGCAAGTCAACCACATTGATGTGAAAACAGCATTTCTTCATGGAGATATAACTGAAGACTTGTACATGGAACAGCCAACAGGTTTCATAAATACAAAACAAAGACAGCTAGTGTGTAAATTAAACAAAGGTCTTTATGGATTAAAGCAAAGTGCAAAATGTTGGAATGACAAATTGCATGAAATATTGACAAATTTAGGATTTAAACAAGGTGAAGCAGATAAATGCTTGTACACTAGGTGCAGAAATGGACAATATGCATACATTTTAGCTTTTGTTGATGATCTGCTCATTGCAAGCGAAAGTGAGCAAGAGTACAAGGACATTGTAAAATATTTAAACCTGAATGTTGAGATAAAAGAACTTGGTAATGTGTCATACTATCTTGGTATAGAAATTGAGAAACAAAATGATGGTTCTTATCTTCTAAGCCAGAAGCAGAAAATAAATGAGCTTATTGAAAGTTTAGGTATGCAAGATGCCCAAGTTGTAAGCACTCCCATGATCACTGATTTTCTGAAGGATGAAACAGTAAGAGAACCTTTACCAGATAACATCCAATATAGATCAGCCATAGGTAAGCTTTTATATCTAACTACCACATACAGGGCTGATATAGCAAATGCAGTAGGAATTTTGAGCAGAAGGGTCAGCTCACCTACCAAATCAGATTGGACTGCAGTTAAAAGGATGGTAAGGTATTTAAAGGGTACCATTGATTGTAAATTAAAGATTTCAGCCAATAGTAATCCAAAACTAATATGTTACTGTGATTCAGATTGGGCAGGGGATCATTCTGATTATAAATCCACAAGTGGATATGTGTTTATGTATGGAAATGTACAAATTTCATGGGCCAGTCATAAACAAAGTATTGTGAGTCTGTCTTCTACAGAAGCTGAATATGTGGCCGTATCAGAAGCATGCAGAGAACTGATGTGGATTGAAAAACTTTTGCTGGATTTTGGAATAGATGAAAAGAGACCAATCCAGATAATGGAAGATAATCAGAGCTGCATCCGACTGTCACAGAATGACAAGGTTCAGTCACGCACCAAGCACATCGCAACGAAATACCACAACGTGCGAGAGTTGGCAAAAGAAGGGGTCATCAGTCTAGACTATTGTCACACCAGTGAGATGACAGCTGACATCATGACCAAACCGTTACCCAGAGAACATTTTGTGAATCTGCGAATAAAGCTTGGACTTTGTGTGAATTAATAATTGCATGACAGTTATGCATGAGAAGGGGTTTGTTGGAATGTATTGTATTTTACATGCATTGCCTGTCACCAATTTTTCTCTGTGATTACTCTGTGACCTCTGATGTGAATTACTTAGAGAGGTCACAGCTATGCAACTTCCTGTGGGGGTTAGGCACAGCACATGGAGCTCATGATCTCTCCTAAGCTGAGGATCAATGGTGGTGTGAGCATCCATTACCATCTAAGCACATGGAAAGAGCTGATAATCCAAATGTATAGTATTATGTATATATAAGCCTGTCTGAATATAATCTAACTACAAACTGTGAGTAAACAGATGTTTTGTTACTTCAACTTTAAAGTGACTCAGCAGTGAATTATTCTGGGGTGTATGAGAGAGAGATGAAGAAAAGAAATTAACATTTCTAAAGCTGAAGCTGTGTGTATAAAATCTGCTAATTATTTACTACAAATAATCCAACAAAAGGGTTATGGGCCCAGGGCCAGGAATTGAAAAAGAAGAGAAATATTACCAGGCAGTAAAAAAAAAAAAGCCACATTTTTCTCTTAAGTTTTAAAAGAAAGATTCAGTCTGTCTCTCTCTCCCCCCACACACCAAACAGCAGGCAAGGCTAAGAAAATGGCTGAGGGAGGAAATTCACCATTTTTCTATTCTCTCAAGGTGCCTAAATTAACTGAATTTAATTATCAGCAGTGGGAACTAAGATTCATATGTCTCCTTCAAGCAAAGAAACTAAATATATGCTTAGACCAAAACAGAACAGCTGAAAATATGGCTGAATGGGACAATGCAAACTATTATGTGAAGTGCATGTTTTTGGAAGCTCTCTCAGAGAAACAAGCCATATTAGTGGAGGGAAAAGATACACCAAAGGACATTTTATATAAACTGAGAACTATGTATGCAACTACATATGCAAAGCAGCAACCAATTTGGTTGGCAGAGTTGAATGAAACCAAATTAAGGGATAAAAGTAAATGTAATGATCACATTATGCATCTTATGTCTTCATTTCAAAAGTTAGAACTTTCTGGAATTCCCATGTGTGATGCATTGAAAAGAGCATTTCTTTTTACCTCACTATCAAAGAAGTTTGATGTTTTTAGGTCTGTAAATGAAGCCATTGAAGGGCAATCTTTTGAACAGGCAACATCAAAACTAAGGCAGGAATGCATAATAAATGATTCTGAGGAGATGTGTTCTCAAAGCAAGTCAGAGAGAAATGAAACAAATTTCTTGGCAAAGAACAGAGGAAGGCGGAGCTATGGGAAAACTCCACCCAAGGGCAAGCTGATTTGCTATTCATGTGGAAAGGAGGGACATGTATCTAAATGGTGTAAGGAAACACAAAACACCCCCTCTAGCTCACCTAAGCCAATGGAACTAAAGAATTTTCCAAGCAGAAAATGTATGAAGGACAAAAATAAACATAAGGGCTTTCTAATGGCAGAAAAATCTTTGACTATGGTAAATAATAATTCAAATGAAAGTACTTGGATTTTGGATTCGGGGAGCACATGCCATTTAACCAATTCTAAGGATTTCTTTCAGGAAATGTGTCCAGAAGAAGGTATTCTTAATACTGCAAACGCAGGGACTGCTAAGATCCAAGCAAAAGGCATTGGATTCTTAAAATGCAAAGTGTCTAATGAAGTTAAAGAAATTCCTGTAAGTGATGTCTTGTATATTCCCCAAGCAGTTTGCAATATGCTTAGTGTATCTACATTAGATAAGAAGGGATTTGTGATTCATTTTGAAAACAGTAAGTGCACAATCTCTAAAAATGATGAAGTGTATGCTGAAGCTTTTATGCATAATGATGTTTATAAACTGAGCATTTCAGGTGAAGCCTCACATATGGCGCAAGTAAGGAAGAATGATGGTAAATGTAGTCTGGAAATCTGGCATCGCCGCCTGGGACATCGTGATTTTAAGGTGATCCAGGATCTTCACAGTGGGCAACTAGCCACCGGCATTCAGATACGTGCAGATACTGGTAAAATGGAGAAATGCATAGACTGTGTTACTCAAAAGGGTGTGAGACCCTCATTTCCTGCATACACAGGAAATAGGAGTAATAAAGTGCTAGACTTAATACACAGTGACTTATGTGGACCGTTTAATATCCCATCATTGGGAAATAACAGATTTGTGCTAATATTCTTGGATGATTTCTCTAGATACTGTGTGGCCTATTTGTTGAAAGAAAAAAGTCAAGTCACAGACATGCTGAAGAAATACGTAGCCATGGTGAGCAATAAATTTGAAAGAAAACCAAAGGTTCTTCAGACCGACAATGGTGGTGAGTTCACTTCACAAAGCATGCGCACATTTCTAGAACAAGAAGGCATTCAGCATATCACAACAGTAGCTTATACACCAGAGCAAAATTCTGTTGCAGAGAGAAAATTTAGGTCACTTGTGGAAATGACCAGATGTATGCTGTCAGATAGCAATCTCCCTAAAAGACTATGGGGGGAAGCCATTCTCACAGCAGTGTACCTACAAAACAGAATGCCAACTAAAGGCGCTGAGCGCACACCACATGAGACATGGCATGGTAGGAAGCCAAACCTGTCACACATAAGAACATTTGGAAGTACAGCATATGCTCATGTACCAAAGCAAAGAAGGCATAAGCTGGATTCCACAACAGAAAGGGGCATTTTAGTTGGCTATGCTCCAGGACACAAAGGATATAGAATTTTGAATCTGAAAACTGGCATTGTTGGCATAAGACATGTTACATATTTTGATGAAAACAAAAGGGTTGATAAAGGCTGGATTATCCCAGATGAGCCTTATCATCCAGAATATGAAACTAGAACCATAATAGACATGCCAGTGTATATAAATGCCATACCAAGGCAGATGTCTGAAAGCAACTCACCTGTATCTAACGAGGAACAGGCAGAGGAAGCAGACACAGAAAGGATCATTGAAGAAGACAGTACAGTTGGAGAAGGGGAATCAATTGGAGAAGGACTCTCAGATTTAGAGGATGCGGAAAGGTCAGACCAACCTGTTGTCAGACGCTCATCCAGGGAAAACAAAGGTGTTCCACCCCCAAGACTGTCTTACCTAACAAAGTCAGCAGAAGCTCAAGAGCCCTTAACATGGGATGAGATTGAGAAAATGCCAGCAGAAGAAGCTGCTGAATGGCGTAAAGCTGCACAAGAAGAAATTGATGCATTGGATAAAAATAATACTTGGATTCTTACAAAATTACCTCCTGGCAAGAAAGCTATAGGATGCAAATGGGTATTCAAGTTAAAAAGGAATGCACAAGGAAAAGTGGAAAGGTATAAAGCCAGATTAGTCGCAAAGGGATATCTTCAAAAATATGGAGAAGATTTTGATGAAGTGTTTGCACCTGTAGTGAAACACACGACAATTAGAACACTTCTGAGCATTGCAGTCTCAAAAGGCATGCAAGTCAACCACATTGATGTGAAAACAGCATTTCTTCATGGAGATATAACTGAAGACTTGTACATGGAACAGCCAACAGGTTTCATAAATACAAAACAAAGACAGCTAGTGTGTAAATTAAACAAAGGTCTTTATGGATTAAAGCAAAGTGCAAAATGTTGGAATGACAAATTGCATGAAATATTGACAAATTTAGGATTTAAACAAGGTGAAGCAGATAAATGCTTGTACACTAGGTGCAGAAATGGACAATATGCATACATTTTAGCTTTTGTTGATGATCTGCTCATTGCAAGCGAAAGTGAGCAAGAGTACAAGGACATTGTAAAATATTTAAACCTGAATGTTGAGATAAAAGAACTTGGTAATGTGTCATACTATCTTGGTATAGAAATTGAGAAACAAAATGATGGTTCTTATCTTCTAAGCCAGAAGCAGAAAATAAATGAGCTTATTGAAAGTTTAGGTATGCAAGATGCCCAAGTTGTAAGCACTCCCATGATCACTGATTTTCTGAAGGATGAAACAGTAAGAGAACCTTTACCAGATAACATCCAATATAGATCAGCCATAGGTAAGCTTTTATATCTAGCTACCACATACAGGGCTGATATAGCAAATGCAGTAGGAATTTTGAGCAGAAGGGTCAGCTCACCTACCAAATCAGATTGGACTGCAGTTAAAAGGATGGTAAGGTATTTAAAGGGTACCATTGATTGTAAATTAAAGATTTCAGCCAATAGTAATCCAAAACTAATATGTTACTGTGATTCAGATTGGGCAGGGGATCATTCTGATTATAAATCCACAAGTGGATATGTGTTTATGTATGGAAATGTACAAATTTCATGGGCCAGTCATAAACAAAGTATTGTGAGTCTGTCTTCTACAGAAGCTGAATATGTGGCCGTATCAGAAGCATGCAGAGAACTGATGTGGATTGAAAAACTTTTGCTGGATTTTGGAATAGATGAAAAGAGACCAATCCAGATAATGGAAGATAATCAGAGCTGCATCCGACTGTCACAGAATGACAAGGTTCAGTCACGCACCAAGCACATCGCAACGAAATACCACAACGTGCGAGAGTTGGCAAAAGAAGGGGTCATCAGTCTAGACTATTGTCACACCAGTGAGATGACAGCTGACATCATGACCAAACCGTTACCCAGAGAACATTTTGTGAATCTGCGAATAAAGCTTGGACTTTGTGTGAATTAATAATTGCATGACAGTTATGCATGAGAAGGGGTTTGTTGGAATGTATTGTATTTTACATGCATTGCCTGTCACCAATTTTTCTCTGTGATTACTCTGTGACCTCTGATGTGAATTACTTAGAGAGGTCACAGCTATGCAACTTCCTGTGGGGGTTAGGCACAGCACATGGAGCTCATGATCTCTCCTAAGCTGAGGATCAATGGTGGTGTGAGCATCCATTACCATCTAAGCACATGGAAAGAGCTGATAATCCAAATGTATAGTATTATGTATATATAAGCCTGTCTGAATATAATCTAACTACAAACTGTGAGTAAACAGATGTTTTGTTACTTCAACTTTAAAGTGACTCAGCAGTGAATTATTCTGGGGTGTATGAGAGAGAGATGAAGAAAAGAAATTAACATTTCTAAAGCTGAAGCTGTGTGTATAAAATCTGCTAATTATTTACTACAAATAATCCAACAAAAATTATGTATCATACCTGATAATTTTCTTTCCATTAATCATAGCTGATCAATCCATAGACTGGTGGGTTGTGTCCATCTACCAGCAGGTGGAGATAGAGAGCAATCCTTTTGCCTCCCTATATGTGGTCATGTGCTGCCGGAAACTCCTCAGTATGTCGATATCCAAGCTCCATCCGCAGGACTCAGCACTTAGAGAATTACACCCACAAAGGGACACTCTGCCCAGCTCACCACCGCCGAAACGGGGGAGGGGAATTAACCCAGCTCATCCCCACACAAGTGGGGGAGGGGAATCCGTCCAGCTCATCCCCGCGGAGCGGGGGAGGGACACCACCCCACCGATGCGGGGGGATCTGGCTTATCCTGCAACCGCAACCGCGGGAGTAGCTGACTGACCCTAACATCGCTGAAGCGGGAGGAGTACAAAGCTGCCCTACAGCCGCACGAAGCGGGAGGGAGCGCCGGCAGAATTTATGTCTCAATCCAGCCCCGTAAAACGGAGGGGAGAGGAATGCAGCAGCTCACTGTAACACAAACTCGTCTCAACTCTTGAAGAATCCAATTGAAAAAACTTGAACACGAAGTCCTCCTGAACAGGAACTGAAGACTAAACTTGAACCTGAAATGCAACCAGAATATAAACAGTACAGATATCTGGGAGGGGCTATGGATTGATCAGCTATGATTAATGGAAAGAAAATTATCAGGTATGATACATAATTTTACCTTCCATATCATCATGCTGATCAATCCATAGACTGGTGGGATGTACCGAAGCAGTACTCACCCAGGGCGGGACATTGAAATCCCTGACCGCAACACTGAAGCTCCAAACCGGGCCTCCGCCTGAGCAGCCACAGTCAAGCGGTAATGCCTGGAGAAGGTATGGGCCGATGCCCAAGTTGCTGCCTTGCATATCTCTTCCAAGGAGATGGACCCGGCCTCTGCCATCGAGGCCGCCTGAGCTCTAGTGGAGTGAGCCTTCAGCTGGATAGGCGGCACCTTCCCCGCGGCCACATAAACCGCTGCAATGGCTTCCATGACCCATCTTGCCACTGTAGGCTTAGCAGCCTGCAGACCCTTACGAGGACCTGCAAACAGGACAAACAGATGATCCGACTTCCGGAAATCATTGGTCACTTCCAAATATCTGATGATGACTCATCTCACATCCAGATATTTGAGAGCAGAGTATTCCTCTGGGTAGTCCTCCCTACGAAAGGAAGGGAGACAGAGCTGCTGATTCACATGGAAGCGAGAAACAATCTTGGGCAGGAAGGAAGGCACTGTGCGAATAGTCACTCCTGCCTCAGTGAACTGCAGAAAAGGCTCTCGACATGAGAGTGCATGGAGCTCGGAAACTCTTCTGGCTGAAGTGATAGCCACCAAAAAGACTGCTTTCAACGTCAGGTCTTTCAGAGATGCCCTCGACAAGGGTTCAAAAGGCGGCTTCTGCAAGGCTCTTAGCACCAGGTTGAGATTCCACGCAGGCACCACTGAGTGCAGAGGAGGGCGCAGGTGATTAACTCCCTTGAGAAAACGCACCACATCTGGCTGCGAAGCCAGGGAAGCACCCTTCAGGCGGCCCCTGAAGCAAGCCAGAGCCGCTACCTGGACTTTAAGGGAACTGAGCGACAGGCCTTTCTCCAGACCTTCTTGCAGGAATGCCAACACTGAAGAAATTGGAGCAGTTAATGGAGAAAGTGAGCCTGCTTCACACCACGCTGCAAAGGTATGCCAAACCCTGGCGTAAGCAGTAGAAGTAGAGCACTTCCTCGCTCTCAGCATAGTGGCGATGACCTTGTCTGAGAAGCCCTTCTTCCTCAGACGCTGCTGCTCAATAGCCAGGCCGTAAGACCAAAGGGGGAGGGATCCTCCATCACCACGGGACCCTGATGCAACAGGCCCTGCTCCACTGGCAGTCGCAGAGGGTCGTCCACTGAGAGCCTGATCAAGTCCGCATACCAGGGACGTCTGGGCCAATCCGGACCCACCAGGATTATCCAGCCCGGATGCTTTGCCACTCGGTCTAGCACCCTGCCTAACATGGGCCAGGGCGGGAACACATAGAGAAGCTCCTGTGTCGGCCACTGTTGGAGAAGAGCATCTACTCCCAGGGATCGAGGGTCCCGTCCTCTGTTGAAAAAGCGCGGCACTTGGCAATTGGCCGATGACGCCATCAGATCTAGGCTCGGCTGGCCCCAGCGCTTTGTGATGTCCAAGAACGCCTGAGCCGATAACTGCCACTCTCCGGAATCCAAGGTATGGCGACTGAGAAAGTCCGCCTTGACATTCATGACTCCGGCAATGTGGGCCGCTGACAGCTGCTCCAGGCTCGCTTCCGCCCACTGGCATAGATCCATGGCCTCCTTGGCTAGAGGGGCGCTCTTGGTACCTCCCTGGCGGTTGACATAGGCCACAGCCGTGGCATTGTCCGACAGGACCCGTACTCAGTGGTGTGCTGGAGCCGGCTCGCACCGGCTCGCAAGAGCCGCTTGTTAAATTTTGACAGCTCTTGCGAGCCGGTTGTTGTTGGGGGCGAGCCGGCTCCATTGCAGGAGGTAAGCATGGCAGGAGGGCGCCATCACTGGCCATGCTTACCTCCCCTGCCGCTCCGAAGCATGTACAACCATGTCCTTCACCCCCCTCCGTCTTTTTTTAATTACCTCCGTCGAAGCGCCGCCATTTAAAGCCCTGCTGCGTGCTGGCTGGCCGTCTCCAGGCTTCCCCTGCTTGATTCGGATGATGTTCGTGCCTTAGTCCCGCCTTCATTCTGACGTCATTTCCTTTTTCGCGAAGGCGGGACTAAGGCATGAACATCATCCGAATCAAGCAGGGGAAGCCTGGAGACGGCCAGCCAGCACACAGCAGGGCTTTAAATGGTGGCGCTTCGACGGAGGTAATTAAAAAAAGACGGAGGGGAGCGGGAGGGGAGGGTGGGAGCGAAGGACATCTTTTGACATGCTTCAGAGCGGCAGGGGAGGGAGGAGAATCGCTGGATGGGTAGAGGGGGGCAGGGGAGAGACTTGCTGAGCATGGGTGGGTAGAGGGGGGGCAGGGAAGAGACCTGCTGGGCATGGGTGGGTAGAGGGGGGCAGGGAAGAGACTTGCTGGGCATGGATGGGCAGAGGGGGGCAGGGGAGAAAACTGCTGGGCATGGATGGGCAGAGGGGGGCAGGGGAGAGAACTGCTGGGCATGGATGGGCAGAGGGAGGCAGGGGAGAGATTTGCTGGCCATAGATGGGCAGGGGAGAGAATTGCTGGGCATGGATGGGCAGAGGGGGGCAGGGGAGAGAATTGCTGGGCATGGATGGGCAGAGGGAGGTAGGGGAGAGAATTGCTGGGCATGGATGGGCAGGGGAGAGAATTGCTAGGCATGGATGGGCAGAGGGGGGCAGGGGAGAGAACTGCTGGGCATGGATGGGCAGAGGGAGGCAGGGGAGAGATTTGCTGGCCATGGATGGGCATGGGAGAGAATTGCTGGGCATGGATGGGCAGAGGGGGGCAGGGGAGAGAATTGCTGGGCACGGATGGGCAGGGGACAGAATTGCTGGGCATGGATGGGCAGAGGGGGGCAGGGGAGAGAACTGCTGGGCATGGATGGGCAGAGGGAGGCAGGAGAGAGAATTGCTGGCCATGGATGGGCAGAGGGAGGCAGGGGAGAGATTTGCTGGCCATGGATGGGCAGAGGGAAGCGGGGAGAGAATTGCTGGGCATGGATGGGCAGAGGAGAGAATTGCTGGGCAGAGGGGGCAGGGGAGAGAAGAGAATTGCTGGGTATGGATGGATAGAGAGGGGCAGGGGAGAGAGGAGAGTTTCAGGACATGGATGGTGGGGAGAGCAAGAGAAATTCTGGACATGGATGGAGGGGAGGGAAGGGAGAGAGAAGAAATGCGGGACATGGAGGGAAGATAGAGGAAGGAGATTAGATGAGGGAAAAGGAAGTGAGGAGAGAAACTGCACATGGATGGAGAAAATAGGCAGAAGCTGGATCCACTGTACAGTCAAGTATGTGGAGGACCAGAAATGAAGAAGAAAGGAGGAAAGAAAAGAAATAAATGGAAAGGAAGCCCTGGAAACGGAGTCAAGGGAACAGATAGAGAGCAGCAGAATCAGATACTGGACCAGCATGATCAGAGAAACAAAGTCACCAGACAACAAAGGTAGAAAAAAAAAAATTTATTTTCATTATAGTGTTTGGAATATGTCCACTTTGAGAATCAGGTGCTGAACGTTAAAAGTTTATGTTTATTTACTTATTTATGGCATTTTATCCCATATTAAACATGAATTAGATTGGAACCTGGGATCATTAAATTTCTTTTTCCTGGAGAGAGTAATGTGTTGGCCGCTGCCCCCCCCCCCCCCCCCCCCGGGTATAGCCAGCTCTGCAATTTGTTTTGGGGGGGGGCGCAGAGGTGGACGGGGGGCGCAGGGGTGGACGGGGGGGCGCCGAGGTGGACGAGGGGGGGGCGCCGAGGTGGACCGGGGAGAGAGCCTGTTGTTAAAAATTTACCAGCACACCACTGCCCGTACTGGCTTCAACGCCAGTATCGGGAGGAACTGCAATAGCGCCAACCGAATGGCTCTGAGTTCCAGGAGGTTGATAGACCACTTTGCCTCTGCAGGAGACCAGAGCCCCTGCGCTGTCCTTCCCAAACAGTGGGCTCCCCAGCCCGTCAAAGAGGCGTCCGTCGTGAAGACAATCCACTCCGGGGTCACAAGAGGCATCCCTGCAGACAACTTGTCTGTCTTCAGCCACCAGCTCAGCGCCTTGCACACTGCTGGGTCCAAGGGAAGGCGCACAGCATAATCCTCCGACACCGGAGTCCAGCGCTGCAGCAGAGAGTGTTGTAGTGGTCTCATATGAGCCCTGGCCCAGGGCACTACTTCCATCGTGGCCGTCATAGAGCCCAACAGCTGCACATAGTCCCAAGCCCGAAGCGGAGAGGCTACTAGGAACTGGTCCACCTGAGCCTCAAGTTTGACAATCCGATTGTCCGGCAGGAACACTCTGCCCACTTGGGTGTCGAATCGAACTCCCAGATACTCCAGGGACTGAGTCGGGCGCAGCTGGCTTTTCTCCCAGTTGATGATCCACCCCAGGGAGCTCAAAAGAGCAATCACCCGGTCCACAGCTTTGCCGCACTCTGCATAAGAGGGGGCTCGGATCAACCAGTCGTCCAGATAAGGATGGACTTGTACTCCTTCCTTTCGCAGGAAGGCCGCGATGACCACCATTACTTTGGAGAAGGTCCGCGGAGCAGTAGCCAACCCGAACGGGAGGGCTCTGAACTGGAAGTGTCGGCCCAGGACTGCAAAACGCAGAAAGCGTTGATGAGGAGGCCAGATGGGAATATGCAAGTACGCTTCCTTGATGTCCAAGGATGCCAGGAACTCCCCTGCCTTCACTGCCGCTATAACAGAGCGGAGAGTCTCCATGCGAAAGTGCCGAACTTTCAAGGCCCGATTGACCCCTTTGAGGTCGAGGATAGGCCGTACAGAACCTCCTTTCTTTGGTACCACAAAGTAAATGGAGTAACGTCCCTTGCCAAGCTGATTTTGTGGCACCGGAACGACCGCACCCAGGCGGATCAGATTGTCCAAAGTCTGCTGCACTGCCACAGCTTTGACCGGAGACGTGCAGGGAGAGAGTACAAACCCGTCTCTTAAGGGTCGGCAGAACTCTAGCTTGTAGCCATCTCTGATGACTTCCAGCACCCAAGCGTCTGAAGTTACCCTGGTCCACTCGCCCAGAAACGAGGACAGGCGTCCTCCAATCTGCACTGGGCCATGGACCAGGGCCCAGTCATTGGGTACGAGACCCTGGGGGAGGACCGGAGGGCGCACCTCCGGGACGGCGGTCTCTGCGAAAGGAATGCTGCTTGGGGGAGAAGTTCCTTTTGAAGGAAGAGGGGGCAGAGGAGCCCGACTTGCCCGGGCGGTACCGACGGGCTTCCTGAAACCGTCCTCTGGAGTTACCGGGGCGAGCACTGGCCCGAGCCCTGACCTCTGGTAACCTCTTGCCCTTAGATGTGCCGAGATCGGTCACAATTTTGTCCAGCTCGACCCCAAAGAGCAGCTTGCCTTTAAAAGGCAACTTAGCCAGGCGGGACTTAGAGGCGTGGTCAGCAGACCAATGCTTCAGCCAAAGCCACCGCCGCGCAGAGACTGTCTGAGCCATACCTTTAGCAGAGGCTCTCAAGACATCATACAGTAAGTCTGCCAAATAAGCCAAGCCCGATTCCAGGGCCGGCCAATCAGCCCTCAAGGAAGGATCCGAGGGGGAAGCCCGCTGCACAATCGTCAGGCACGCCCTGGCCACATAGGAGCTGCAAACTGAGGCCTGCAAACTTAAGGCAGCCGCCTCGAAGGACGACCTTAAGGCCGCCTCCAATCTTCTGTCTTGGGCGTCCTTTAGGGCTGTGCCACCTTCCACTGGCAACGCCGTTTTCTTAGTCACCGCAGTGATTAAAGAATCCACGGTAGGCCAAAGAAAGGCCTCCCGTTCACTTTCAGGCAAAGGATAGAGGCGGGACATAGCCCTAGCCACTTTGAGGCTCGCTTCCGGGACATCCCATTGAGCCGAAATTAAGGTGTGCATGGCATCATGCACGTGGAAGGTTCTAGGCGGGCGCTTCGTCCCCAGCATAATGGCGGAGCCAACAGGGGCTGAGGGAGAGACGTCCTCTGGAGAGGAAATCTTCAAAATGCTCATGGCCTGCACTAACAGGTTGGGCAAATCCTCTGAGCGAAAGATCCGCGCTGCAGAGGGGTCATCCGCTCCATCCGAGCAGGAATCCGTCTCCTCCAAGGAATCCCCAAAGGACCATTGGGAGAAGTCAGATACGCTGCCCTCATCTATATCAGAGGAGACAGAGTCCTCTAAGGCCTGGGAATCCACCCGAGGGTGTTTACTTCCGGGGGCCTCAACCCCTTTATTGGAGAAGGGAGCAGGGGCAGCGTTTTGCATAAGGAAGGCCTGATGCAGCAGCAAAATAAACTCGGGGGAGAAACCCCCCAGACTGTGCACTTCAGCAGCCTGGGCCACAGCCCTAGACGCACCCTCAACCGACGCTCGCAAGAGCGGGGGAGAAACATGCTGCGCATCCAAGATGGCATCCGGCGCGACACTCTGCGAAGGAGCCGTGCGGGAAGAATGGCGCTTAACTTTAGCCGCTTTTTTGCCGTCGCCCAAATCAAGGGCGGCCATGGCATTAACGTCTCCCAGCTCAAGGGCGGCCCAAGAAGAAGCCATCCGAGCAGAGTGGCCGGCCAAGATGGCGGAGGCGAGCAGTGGGGGATGGGCGTTTATGGCGGGAAAAACCACCGCACCGGAGGAAGAACCGGGACACTGACCGGCTTCCAATCTGACACCCAACAAGGGCGAATCAGACTTTAAGACCCCCGCATCCCCGCTAGAAGCACACACGCGGTCCGGGGAGCGATTCTTCGCGCCCTCGCCTTCCGACACCATAGGCCACGTGGAGATCGATCGGGGAACCCACTGCCCGCTATAAAAAGGTAAAAATTACCTGCTTCTCGCTCCGAGGTGTAACAAACTGGTGTCCCAGTGAGTAGCTGCAATAAACGTTTAAATAAACGTTGAAATAAACGCCCTTAAGGACGTCCAAAAATTTTTTTTTTTTTTAACGGAGCCAGCGGGAGGGGGGGGGGGGAGAAAAGGAGGGACCTGGCACCACCAGGTTTGCACTTGCTCAAGAAGAGCCCTCAACCCCAGGTACTCAACAAAACCTAAAAATTAGGCTTGGAGACCTAGCCAGAGCTGCTGTTGTGTGTGACCACCACCTGCTGAGATAGAGAACATACTGAGGAGTTTCCGGCAGCACATGACCACATATAGGGATGCAAAAGGATTGCTCTCTATCTCCACCTGCTGGTAGATGGACACAACCCACCAGTCTATGGATTGATCAGCATGATGATATGGAAGCGTGCTTAGTGTATACAAAAAAGACTACGGTTTGCAGTATCTTGCTTGTTAGCCTACATTAACTCGCATGTTAGCTGTGTTAAATATATTTGGGAGGGGTTGTGTCATGAGTGGGGAATGGCCATGGAAGCATTAACCAGCCAACGGTTAGTGCTCCAACGTTAATGTGTGCTAATGCGAAAGCACACAACCTGAAAAACAATTATTCAAAGCTGTCTTACATTTTGCATGTTGAATCTTGGCTTATCGCACCTTGTTCTTTCAATCACTCCTTCTCCCATACATGCAGAATACTGTCCACAGCTTCCCCCCACCTCCCCTAAATGAGATGCAATATAATTCCTGCTATGAACAACGGCAGGCAGAAGGGTTCCCCTCCTCACCCCCCTCTGCAAATCCCTCGTTCATTAGGTCACTTTTGTCTGGAATAAAGTGCAAAATATTTTGTAGAACTTTGCAAAAATACATCTATTCTTTTTCTGCAGAAAAGAGCTTTATTTTATCAATTTGTGTGAAAAAGGGAGCACTTTAGGGAACAAATCAATACCCTATCTGTCAGCATCTGTGTTTTACTTCAGTTATTTTGCTATAGGACATACAGAATGTCATTTATGCAAACACTCTAGGAAGGAAAAGTAACATGCCCACTAACCCCATAATTCTGTAAAAGACACCAACAATTGACATGCATATTTGGGCACGCACTCAATTTGGGCACACAAATTTAATTAAATAACAAGGCAATTAGCACCAATTGGCATTTTAACAAGTGATTATTGGCACGTGCCTACATTAGGTGCATATCCCTGTTATTCAATAATAACACTAGTTAATGTTTGCAACACTCCCGATCTGCCTATGACCCTTCCATTTCCATGCTCCCTTTTTCAGATTACGTGTAAAATTGCCCACTAACCACTAAACAGGGGGTAAATCTTTGCCACCTGGCAAGTCCCCGGGTTTAGATGGGTTCTAATATGTTCTATAAAGTCTATAAATCGAAACTTATCCCTGTGTTGGTGAAATATTTTAATTTGTTGAAGGGAGGTGTTATAGCAGCACAGAGTAATACTACAGGTATCACCATTTTATGTAAGCCAGATAGAGATGCTACGGTATGTGAAAAATATAAACCGATCTCTTTAATTAATGTGGATTTAAAAATCTTGGCAAAATTGTTGGCTAATAGGCTAGGCTTGGCCACCTAAGGTGATTCATCCTGACCAGGCAGGATTTGTATTGAGGCGACAGACCATGGATAATGTGCCAAGGATTTTACATTTAGTATAGGAGGCAAAGGAGGGGAAGTATCCGGCCATTCTTCTTGCGGTTGATGCTGAAAAGACATTCAATCGAGTGCATTGACCTTTCGTGTTTTCTACCCTGTGTAAGTTTGGGTAGGAGATGGTTTTTGTTCCTGGATTTATGTTCTTTATACAAACCCTCTAGCTTCTATTAAACTTAATAGGGAGAGGGGTATACCTCTACTTTTCCCTTCAATCGCGGTATATGACAGGGCATGCCTCTTTCACATTTATTATTCGCACTAGTGATGGAACCTTTTGCACAATGCATTAGGGATTTGTCAGATATTCAGGGGATTCCAATAGGGCCTGAGACACAAAAGATATTGCTATTTGGAGATGATTTGTTTCTTTCCCTGTCATATCCTCTTACCACATTGCCTGTACTGATTCAGGAGATGAAGCGTTATGGGTGCATGTCTGGCTTTAAGGCCAATACGGATAATACTGAAGCATTGAACTTAAACTTAGATTCCAATTGTTTGAAGACACCATTTCCCTTTTAATGAGTGTCTCAGGGGTTGAAGTATCTTGGGACGATAGTTATGTCAGATCTAGATCGTTTATTTGCTGCTAATTATATCCCAATGTTGCATAAGATTAAAATGGATTTGTGTGACCTTATTCTTGGGTGGGTAGAGTAGCTATCCTTAAAATGAATATCTCCCCTGGTTGCTCTATTTATTTCAAACCCTTCCCATTCATTGCATTTCTTCTGTATAAAGAGGCTGGCAAAGATTATTAATGCAATTTGTCTGGTGTTCCCATCACCCAAGGGTGGTCAGGGCAATTCTCCTTCAACATAAAGAGATGGGGGGGGGGGGGGGGGTTGGATGTGGTTGCTCAGCTCTTTCATATTTGGGAATGGAAACCTAGGGCATGATTAAAACCATTTATTCAAACTGAGTAGTATTATGTGGGTAAAATGCCACTTTCAAGGCTTTTTATGGGGTTCTTGGAATATTAGTAGGTGAGTGCATATTCCTAATCCTATGGTAAAACATATTCTCCTCTTGTGGCAAAGACTTCTATTGGGGGGCCTGGGGTAAACATTGGAGGGCTTGGCATTTGCCATTAACCCTTATGTTGGGAGGGGAAGTCCCTAAGGTAACTAGCTAATTAGTGCTGTTAATTGGACATTATTTATTTATTTTTATTAGGATTTATTTACCACCTTTTTGAAGGAATTCACTCAAAAAGAATAGATCAAACATGAGTAATAGGCAATTACAGTAGTAAAAATATTCAAATAACAATGCAAAGTATGGCATGGTATACTATTTACAATGTCAACACAATACGTAATAGATTATTTTAATTGATAGTGAAGGGTAAAGCAAAGTTGTAACATATAGATAGGTAAGAGAGTAAGAAGAGTTAGAAAGTAAGCTGATTGATTTAAAGAAAGTTGCACACGAAGTCAGAGAGATGGTTAAATATTATCTCAGCTAGGGTAGGAGTGGAAGCAATTATGAGCACTAATAGGCATTAATTAAGATTTACATGCACAATTTGCTAAGCGTATTCTGTAATGTGCTGTGTGTAAATTCTAAGTTGCATAGTTGAAAAGGAGACGTGGCAATAGGCAGGCTGTGGGCGATTGAAAAATCTATGCGCGTTGTTATAGAATATACCTGATCTGTGCCTAATTTAGGTGTCTGGATTTATACCAAGTAAAACATAGCGTAAATGGCCATGACTAGATTTGGTCGCATGGAGAGGCGCTCAGCGTAATTCTGTATACGTGTGGAAATTTAAGCCTATTCTATAAAATGTAGGCATATTATAGAGAATACACTTAGGCATATTTTTCAAGTAGAATTTTCAGGTGCAATATATATATATAATCTAGACCACTGTGCCTAACTTTAGGTGCATTGAGGGGCATAATCGAAGGGGCGCCCAAGTTTTCATGAGGGCATCCTCGCAGGGCCGTTCCACGAAGGGGTGGGGAAACCCGTATTATCAAAACAAGATGGGCGTCCATCTTTTGTTTCGATAACAGTCAAGGATGCCCAAATCATGAAATTTAGGTCGACCTTAGAGATGGTCGTTCCTTAGAGAGGGTCGTCCCTGGTTTTCGGCAATAATGGAAACCGAGGATGCCCATCTCAGAAACGACCAAATCCAGCCCTTGGGGTCATGGGAGGAGGCCAGCATTCATAGTGCACTTGGTCCCCCTCACATGCCAGGACACCAACCGGGCACCCTAGGGTGCACTGCAGTGGACTTCAGAAATTGTTCCCAGGTGCATAGCTCCCTTACCTTGGGTGCTGATCCCCCCCAAAAAAAACCAAACCCACTCCTCACAACTGTACAACACTACCATAGCCCTAAGGGGTGAAGGAGGGCACCTACATCTGGGTACAGTGTGTTTGTGGTGGGTTTTGAAGGGCTCACATTTACCACCACAAGTGTAACAGGTAGGGGGGGATGGGCCTGGGTCTACCTGCCTGAAGTGCACTGCACCCACTAAAACTGCTCCAGGGACCTGCATACTGCTGTCAGGGAACTGGGTATGACATTTGAGGCTGGCATAGAGGCTGGCAAAAAATATTTTTAAAGTTTATTTGAGGGTGGGAGGGGTTAGTGACCACTGGGGGAGTAAGGGGAGGTCATCCCTGATTCCATCTGGTGGTCATCTGGTCAGTTTGGGCACATTTTTGAGGCTTGGTTGCAAGAAAAAATGGACCAAGTAAAGTCGGCCAAGTGCTTGTCAGGGACGCCCTTCTTTTTTCCATTATTGGCTGAGGACTCCCATGTGTTAAGCATGTCCCAGTCCCTCCTTCACTATGCCTCTGACATGCCCCCGGGAACTTTGGTCATCCCAGCGACGGAAAGCAGTTGAGGGCACCCAAAATCAGCTTTCAATTATGCCGATTTGGGCAACCCTGAGAGAAGGATGCCCATCACCTGATTTGTGTCGAAAGATGGGCGCCCTTCTCTTTCGAAAATAAGCCTGATTATATAGAATAGCGCTAGGCATGTTTATCAGATGCATCTAGATTTTAGGTGCCATTTACAGAATCTGGCTCCAAATGTTTAAGTGAAAAGGTGAGTTTTCCAGCTCAATCAAAACGTTTTATAGGGGGATTCCAGTTGGAAGGTTGAGTGCAGTGTATTCCAGAGCCTAGTAGAATCCAAAGGATGGAAATGCTAAACAAAATCCCTGAGATGAAGCAGATGGAAGAGGGTATAGGGAAAACTAAAGAGGATATATAGAAGGTGTGCCCAGAGTTATGTGTATAACTTACAGTATTGTATAAGTAACTTATGTAAATATAGGTCCCACCTAGACTGTCTATGTGTATGTCAATCTGTAAAATATATGCTGTGTAAGATATGCTTGTGTTTACAGAAGAGTGCTTAGGCAGAATTTTGGCATGTGCACACATATGTGCATACATGCTTACATTTATTCCATTATTACTACTACTACTACTATTTAGCATTTCTATAGCGCTACAAGGCATACGCAGTGCTGCACAAACATAGAAGAAAGACAGTCCCTGCTCAAAGAGCTTACAATCTAATAGACAAAAAATAAAGTAAGCAAATCAAATCAATTCTTGTGTACAGGAAGGAGGAGGGTAGGTGGAGGCAGGTGGTTACAAGTGGTTACGAGTCAAAAGCAATGTTAAAGAGGTGGGCTTTCAGTCTAGATTTAAAAGTGGCCAAGGATGGGGCAAGATGTAGGGGCTCAGGAAGTTTATTCCAGGCATAGGGTGCAGCGAGACAGAAGGCGCGAAGTCTGGAGTTGGCAGTAGTGGAGAAGGGAACAGATAAGAAGGATTTATCCATGGAGCGGAGTGCACGGGAAGGGGTGTAGGAAAGGATGAGTGTGGAGAGATACTGGGGAGCAGCAGAGTGAGTACATTTATAGGTTAGTAGAAGAAGTTTGAACAGGATGCGAAAACGGATAGGGAGCCAGTGAAGTGACTTGAGGAGAGGGGTAGTATGAGTAAAGCGACCCTGGCGGAAGACGAGATGGGCAGCAGAGTTTTGAACCGATTGGAGAGGGGAGAGGTGACTAAGTGGGAGGCCAGCAAGAAGCAGATTGCAGTAGTCTAATCGAGAGGTGACAAGGGTGTGGATGAGGGTTTTGGTAGAGTACTCGGAAAGAAAGGGGCGGATTTTACGGATGTTGTAAAGAAAGAAACGACAGGTCTTGGCGGTCTGCTGAATGTGAGCAGAGAAGGAGAGAGAAGAGTCAAAGATGACCCCAAGGTTTTGAGCCGAGGAGACAGGGAGAATGAGAGAGCCATCAACAGAAATAGAAAACGAGGGGAGTGGGGAGGTGGGTTTGGGGAGAAAAATGAGAAGTTCGGTTTTGGTCATGTTTAATTTCAGGTGGCGTTGAGACATCCAGATAGCAATGTCAGACAAGCACGCTGAAACTTTGGTTTGGATGCAAGGTGAGATATCAGGGGTAGAAAGGTAGATTTGGGAGTCATCAGCATAGAGATGGTAGGAAAAGCCATGGGATGAGATTAATGAACCAAGGGAAGAAGTGTAGATAGAAAAGAGGAGGGGACCAAGAATAGAACCCTGAGGTACGCCGACAGGCAGAGGGATAGAAGTAGAAGAGGATCCACCAGAGTGAACACTAAAGGTGCGGAGGGAGAGGTAGGAAGAGAACCAGGAAAGGACAGAGCCCTGGAATCCAAGTGAGGACAGGATATCGAGGAGTATGCTGTGATCGACAGTGTCAAAAGCAGCGGAAAGATCAAGAAGAATGAGGATGGAATAGAGACCTCTGGATTTAGCCAGTAATAGGTCATTGGAGACTTTAGTAAGAGCAGTTTCGGTTGAGTGGAGAGGGCGAAAACCAGATTGTAGTGGGTCAAGAATAGCATGTGAGGAGAGAAAATCAAGGCAGCAGCGGTGAATAGCACGCTCAAGTAATTTGGAGAGAAAAGGGAGGAGGGAGATGGGTCGGTAATTAGAGGGACAAGTAAGGTCGAGTGAAGGCTTCTTAAGGAGAGGTGTGACCACAGCATGTTTAAAGGCAGTAGGGACAGTTGCAGTGGAAAGTGAGAGGTTGAGAATGTGACAGATAAAAGGAATAAGAGCAGGTGAGATGGCATTAAGAAGGTGGGTGGGAATGGGATCAGAAGAACAGGTGGTACATTTTGAGGAAGAAAGGAGAAGTGTAGTTTCCTCTATAGTAACTTCAGGAAAGGAGGAAAAAGAATGAGGGGAAGGAGAGAGAGGGGATTATTCTAATCATTTATATGCACAAATGATAAGAAAATATTATAGAATTATCTCTCTCCTGCGCAGAAGCAGTAGAAGCAGTAGCTTACAGTTAAAGAAATTTGTGTCCATTTGTGATTATTGTTACTTTTAGCTGTGTGGTTCTACTTTATTGATTTTTTATATATATTTTTACATGTAACCCTTTTGGCATAGAATAGCATGCAGCAATAACTAGTTTCACAAATAAAAAGTAACTAAAACAAATACAATTGAATTCCATGCAGCCCTTTCCTGAAATCTCCATTTTTTAATTAAGCGAAAATGAGGCCTTTTGTAAAGAAAAAATGACAGATAAGGGAAAAGCTTAGGTATTTAAGACATGTATAAAAATATTCCTTGTGCAGTCTGTTGTTTTACTGTAAATGTTCTAATACTGATGGCATTATCAAGCACATCAGTGCAGCTCTTTAAATGAGGCCACAAAAAAACTATACAATTATGAAAAAAAAATCTGTTGACCTGATCATTATTCTTTTTCATTCTGGGCAGGATGAAATCTACCATGCATATGTTGCACAAGAAAAACAAAGAGAATGGCAAGATGTCAAGGTACAGCTTACAATGTTGTTCTTAGTTTGGCATTTTAGTGAAATATCCAGTTTAAGTGAGGACATCAGGAAACTGAGGCAGAATGAGAACATACAGATTTCCAATGATTAATGCATAAAAGTGTGGGGGTGGTGGGGGGATCTACTTGTGTATGAGTATAATGCATTAATCTTTAAAGTACAAAATTATGACAATTTAAATTAAACTTATAGAACATTTAATTATATTTTAAAGTAGAACTAGCTCTGTAACCTTGACCTTTTTCTTATTAGTCATCAGTTCTTGCATTCCAATTATCATCTCCACTATAATGAAATGGCTGCAGACTTTTTTTTTTTCCTCCTTATCAGTTCTCAACAGAACCATGCCACTAGGCCTAATTCTCTAATATATTTAAATTGTCTGAGCAACCAATTGCTTCATTATTTTTAATTTTTAGATAAGGTTTAGTGCTGTCTACATGTTGGAAAGTGACAGCTGTAGCAGTGATAAGACCCAGTCCTAATGCTAGGAGGAATAGAACTTGGGTGGATTTCCTTACAGGATTTTTCCTGTCTGTGCCTTAGGGCACTCATTGAACACAGGATTGTTGCTTGTTCTGAATTGTGACAAGTCTGTCTGGCATTTATGTACCCTTAGAAAATATCTACAGTGTTTCTGACAGAAATACCAAAGTTGAAATTATTTACCTTTATTATAATCCAAATGTACTTGTCAGCATGGATTTAGTGTAAAAAATGATTAGCTTAATTTTTATGATTTGAATCTAACTAGAGATGTTTTCATACTGTTATATATTGCAATTGCTTGTAGGATAACAAGATATAAGGGGTCTACGGCACTGTCAAATAATTCTATTATAGACTCAGAGGTTCTTTTACTAAAGCTTAGTTAGAGCTATCTGTAGCAGGGCCCATAGGAATAAAATGGGCCCTGCTGCACATACTCAAGCTAAGCTTTATTAAAAGACTCCCTCAGTATTCCACATGTAAAGCCCATAAGAGGCAGTTCTATAACTTGGTGCCACTTAGATGCAGTATACTGAACTGCATTTGAGCAACAAGATTCTATTCTGTTATAGAATACTAGTAAAAAAGACCTGTTTCTGTCAGAAATGAAACGGGCGCTAGCAAGGTTTTCCTCGGAGTGTATGTTTGAGAGAGAGTGTGTGTGAGAGATGGAGAGTGTGATAGACAGAGAGTAGGGAAACACGCGGAGCAAGTGGCAGGGAGTGGCACATCAAACAACGACCCTCCTCTCCCCTGCCCCCCCTCCAGCCACTCATGTCCTGTGACCCTCCTCTCCCCCTGGCCCCCCCTGCAGCCACCCATGTCCAGCGACCCTACTCTCCACCTACCCACCTGCAGCCACCCATGTCCAATGACCCTCCTCTCCCCTGCCCCCCCTGCAGCCACCTATGTCCTGCGACCCTCCTCTCCCCCTGCCCCCCCTGCAGCCACCCATGTCCAGCGACCCTACTCTCCCCTACCTCCCCTGCAGCCACCCATGTCCAATGACCCTCCTCTCCCCTGCCCCCCCTGCAGCCACCCATGTCCTGCGACCCTCCTCTCCTCCTGACCCCCCTGCAGCCACCCATGTTCAGCAACCCTACTCTCCCCCTGACCCCTTTCCAGCCACCTATGTCCAACAACCCTGCTCTCTCACCTGCCCCTCCTTCATCCACCCAGGTTGTGTAACCAGTTCTTCGGGGCAGGCAGGAAAGATCCCTGGTCCTGCCTGCCTGCTGCTGGCGCTGGTGCTGGCACTGACGACGCTCCCCCGCTGCCAGATCACTGTTCAAAATGGCCACCGAGACTTCCAGTGGCGGACTTGCGAGACTTCTGCTGGAGGCATGTTGGTATTTAACACGCATAAACCATTTGTGTGCGTTAAAAACGCTAATGCGCCCAAAGCGCCACTTAGGAAACATAGGCGTTAGTTTGTATTTATTCAGTGAGATGGATTTCAGAGCTATAAGTGTTCCTTTATTGAGCTGAAAGAATATATTCTCAAAGGTCAAATCTTCCTAAAGACATTTAAGCAGTACTTGACCATAGGCTTCATGGACAGAGCTGCGTCTCTCTGGCTAATATTTGTAGATTAAAAATGGATTAATTTTATGTTTTGAAAAATGACCATTCAAAAAAGATGCAAAGAGAGAGTGAAAGCCACCAATGCCACAATTTCAAAGGACACAGATTCCAAGGACATTCAGTTTTAATGTTCCAAACTGCTTTTTGCCTTGAAATAAAAAAGGAGAATTTTTATTGTGCCAATTTAGTACTTGCTTGATCAGGCACCATTTTATACTAGGTCTGTTTACCTGGGGAAGGATTTATTGAGTTAATTTAGTACATTTTAACAGGTTGTGGCCAGTGGCATAACCATTGGGGGGTGGGGGGGCCCAGATCCCCCACTTTGGGCTCAAACCCTTCCGAAATAGCAGCTCCTCCCCTTAGCCACCCATGGAGGTCCAACATTGATCTCTGTAGCTGCTCACTTCTGCGTTCTCCCTCCCCTATGCGGATCATAGTAACATATAATAACATAGTAGATGATGGCAGATAAAGACCTGTACAGTCCATCCAATCTGCCCAACAAGAAAAACCCATAGCATAAAGTATGATATAATACTACATATTTTACCTATAAATAGGAACCTTGGTTTACAATCTATATTCTAATCTCTCCAAGGATATTTAAATGTGTTTACCAGGAATGACGTTCATCTATATCAATCTTTATCAATCTGACCTCAATATCACCACCCCTGGTCTAACACCTTACAGGTGAAAACCAAACCTTCTTTTATAAAGGATATCCAGGGTATTTTGTGGGAATAGTCTTATCATAGGTCTTTATTTTCTAATCAGTTTTCCCTTTAAACATTGCTGGAAAAAACTCAATCTGAGAAAAACCAAGCAAGTTTAATTACTGTTATCTTTAAATCATGAACTTCCTGTGAAACACATTTCTTTCAGTCTCGGACTATCATCCCTTATCATTACCACACTTAACTTAAATCCATTGATCTTCTACCAGCCAGCTGGTCTACGCTGTTGCTTTCGCTAGCCAGCTTCCTCTGAAGATTTTCTTCCCTTCATTTATTAGCATGGATTTCTCCTATTCTTTTTAATCTTCTTATGACAAGAACGTCTTGTTTCGCGAAAACTTTCGCTGCCTCAGGAATTTATCAAGGTTTACTCCACATGATTTAACTTCCTTGGAGAGATTACAATATAGATAATACTACAAATGCATACTTGATCTTGATTTGCCCTTGCCATTTTCAGGTCACAGACTATAGAAGTCTGCCTGGCACTGGCCTATCTGTCCAGCTACAATAAGGTCACAGACCATAGAGGTCTGCCCAGCACTGGCCTTGTTCTCCAACTACTGAAACTGAATCTGTCCAGTTATGATCAGGGCACAGACCATAGAAGTTTGCCCAGCACTGGCTTTGCTTCTCCATTACTAATATTCCCATTTAATCACTGCTAAGCTTCTCAATTACTGGTGTGGCCATCTAATTTTGCCTCTAAGCTTGTTTGATTCAATGTCTTTCATACAGGATTCCTTTGTGTTTATTCCATGCATTTTTGAATTCTGTTACTGTTTTCATCTCCATCACCTCCCACGGGAGGGCATTCCAGGCATCTACCACCTTCTCCATGAAAAAGTACTTTTTGACATTATTCCTGAGTCAGACTCCCCTGTAATCTAAATTCATGTCCTCTAGGATCCGGCGTCTCTCTCTGCTCCCCCCCTCCCCTGCAGTTGGTCCTCTAGTCCTAGTATGTGACTAGCAGAGGTAATGAAACAGACTGCCTGTGGCTGGTCCTGCCGGGGCCTTTCCTCCGTCATGTCTGCCCACAGGAAGTTACATCACAGAAGGCAGGATGTGTCAGAGGAAAGGCACTGGCAGGACCAGCCACAGGCGGTCTGCTTTACTGCCCCTGCTGGTCACATGCCAGAACTGGAGGACCACTGGGGCAAGGGAGCAGAGAGATATGGAGTGGGTGCACAAGTGAGCATCAGCAGAGATAAAAGCTGGACCTGCATGAGAGAGGGAGCAGAGAGAGAATTTGGGGGGATCAAAGAGGAAATGCATGGCCCTCCCAGTCTACCTCTAGCCCCATCCCAATGGACTGCTATCTACACCCCGGGGCCTTCCAGCCTACTTTATTCCTGTTTCATCTTTCTTCAGATATTTCAAGGCCTTCCAGCCCGGCCAAGTGCTGTGTTGGTTAGTGGTTTCAAACCTCACTGATACTCCTTGTGTACTGCAGTAGCTGAATATATACTTCTTTCATAGCTTTCATGGTTTGCAGGGTTATATTAATAATAACAATAATCTTTTGCAAGTGACTTAACCCTCTCTTATCCCAGGTACAAACTTAGGGACCCATTTCCTAACGTGTGTTAATTTTGTGGCTTAACACACTAAAATTCAGGATTTTAACAAGTCAAAAACTAACACTACATCAAGAAGGGGCATTACCAATATTTCTTTACTGCAAGTTGTGCATTAACATTTATATTAATCTTCAAAAATATATAAATCCAAAAGTGCAAGTAGAGTATTTAAAAATACACTGAACAAAAAACTATTACCTGATAACAGGTCAGAGATGTTGATATGCCACCTTTCTGTGGTACAATCAAAGTGATTTACATTTATTATATGCAGGTACTTTCTCTGTCCCTAGTGAGCTCATAATCTAAGTATAGTACCTGGGACAATGGAGGGTTAAGTGACTTGCTCAGAGTCACAAAGAACTACAGTAAGGATTGAACCAAGTTCCCCAGGTTCATTGTCTACCATACTAACCACTATGCTACTTCTCCATTCCCTGGAATAAGGAACAAGGGACTTAAATTATTCTAAAGAAAGACAGACATTCAGTCAAATGGACCCTTCCGTATGGTTCGATAAGCTTGTTCTGTATATACCAATTTAACTAGTTGTCTATTCAAGCTCCAGTGATATCATTAATCCTTCTGTAAATGATATTTGTGCCAAAATAACATGAATGTATATCTTATCTTCTGTTTCTTTAATATCCACTTATTAATGACAATAAAACTCAATGTTTGCAAGCCTATAATGATAGTAACCAATAAAGTCTATATGCCAGCGTAATATTGCTGTTTTCCAAAACAAAAAAGGCCACAATATAACAATCACTTATCTGGACCAGTGGCTGTTTTGGATGGCCTTCACTGGGGACAGACTATATGAATATGGAGCAGCCCCCTGGCAATGTTTCTCGCAAAATAAAAATGTGTGATTCACATCATTCAAATTAACCTGATTATGCAAATCAGTTCAAATAACGGTAGTGCATTCAATGGAGTCATTCAAACCTTTTGAATGATTGACTGTAATTCAAATATCCAAAACTGTTCACATAGGGAAAGATGAAAGACTTTATCCCCCTCAAACTATACTGGAATATGTTCCATAACAAATCACTGAAGTTGAGCAAATGTGTGACCCATCTGTAGGCAACAAAGAGCCATAGGAAAATAGACATAGGAAATATGAATCTGACTACTATGTTCGATAAGTTCGAGTTTAACCATCCTGGTGGTATGACCAATGTCAATTTTGTTACAGGAGCAGACCACCACATATACTATGAAATCAGTCTTATGTGATGTGAAAGATGATAATGTATATATTTTATTGGTGTACTAGGAAAAAAGGTCAGTTTCTGACAGAAATGAAATGGGTGCTAGCAAGGTTTTCCTCGGAGTGTGTGTGTTTTACAGAGTGTGTGTGAGAGTGAGTGTGTGATACAGAAAGAGTGAATGATGTGAGTGTGTGTGACAGAGCGAGAGTGAATGTGTGAGTGTGTGTGACAGAGAGAGTGAGACTGTGTGCGAGAGAGAGAGAGAGAGTGTATGTGTGTGTGTGAATGAGAGTGTGTGCCAGGGGCCCCCTCCCTCCCAGTTTCAGGGTCCACCCCCCTCCCTCTCACCCACCCAGTTTCAGGGTTGTTTACCCCCCTTTCCTCCAGTTTCATGGTCCCCCCTCCCTCCTTCCATCCCAGTTTCTGGGTCCGCTTGGCCCCTCTCTAAGTTCCAGGGTCGGCCCCCCTCCAAGTTCCAGGGTCCGCCCCCCCTTCCAAGTTCCAGTGTCCGCTGTCCCTCTCTCCCTCCCACCAACCCACCCTGTTCCAGGGTCGTTTCCCCCCTCCCCCTCCTAGTTTCTGGGTCCCCCTCCCTCCCTCCATCCCAGTTTCTGTGTCAGTCTGGCCCCCCTCCAAGTTAGTTCCAGCATCGTTGCCCCCCCTCTCTCCCTCCCTCCCTGTTCCAGGGTAGTTGCCCCCTCTCTTTTCCTCCCCTCCAGTCACCCACCTGCAACGTGGTGAAGCTGACTCCGTGGCTGAAGTGAAGGTTTTTTTTCTTCATGTTTGTCGCTCTGTCACCATCTCTATCGGCCCCGCCCTCGTGCCTCTGATAGGTCCGCCACCCTCGACGTCAAAACGTGATGACGTCGAGGGCGGCGGACCTATCAGAGGCGCGAGGGCAGGGCCGACAGAGATGGTGACAGAGCGACGAACCTAATGATCCTAACGAACACTTCACTTGAAGCCACGGAGTCAGCTTCAAAACGTTGAAGGTGCCTTTTATTATAATAGAGAAGGGTACTGCCACTCCATATACATAGAGAATTGAAACAGTTGCTACAATGTCCTTTTGATATATATCCATTATGAAAAGGTTGAACTAACAATTTAGACTTACATTTGGACTGAACTAGTTGGTTAGCTAAAATCTTCCCTCTTGAAAATGCCACATATGAACCTTGTTTGAAAATGGTCTGAAGTTGTAAAATGTGCCCATTTCTATAAATATTCCATGATTCTAGACCTTTGCAAGATAGGTCTAAAGAACCAATGAATAAACAACTGTGTGTTGGGTCTTGTTTAACTCTTGCTCCAGCTATAGCCCGGAGCATTTATAGATATTGGCACATTGTACAATTTCATACAACTTTCAGAGAAGGTCCATGTGTGGCATTTAGCTAACCAGCTAATTCAGTCTATATTTAAGTCTAAATTGCCAGTAAAGTCTTCTCATAATGCACATGGGAGAGTGTGGGAGGGTCAGGACCATTTCAAACATTTAGGTGCAGTGTTATTGAATTCCAGGGTTACACAATCAACTTGCACATCAGGATTTACACCAGTTTTCAGCAGGCATAACTCCTTACACCCAAAGTTGGATGTGGAAATCAACACTAAGTGCTATTTTAAAAAGGGTGCTTGGTATGGACACCCTTTATAGAATATGGGGCTGACAGTCAGTCCACAGCGGTCGACGGCGAACCCAGAAATTGAATGCTGGAGCCATATCCATATACCAACATTGATTTTCGGGGGGGGGGGGGGGGGGAGGGAGGTGGAAACTAAAAATATAAGTTATAGCTGTCAAAGATAGACCTGCTATTTACGTGGGTTTATCTGGCTACTAAACGTAGCTGGTCAGCCAATGAATATTGGTGCTAACTGGCTATCAGGTTCATTTTCAAAAGAGAAGGACGACCATCTTTTGACATGAATCAGAACATGGACGTCCATCTCCCAGGAATGTCCAAATCGGTATAATCGAAACCTGATTTTGGACGTCTCCAACTGGTCCGTTGCAAGGACGTCCAAATTTCAAGGGGGTGTATCGGAGGCGGGACTTGGGCGTACCTAACACTTAGACATCTTTGACCCATAATCAAAAAAATCATGGACGTCCATGAAGAACACTTGAATGAATAACTAGTTAAACACTTGAACGTTTTCACCCGGACAAGTGCCCGAAATGACCAGATGACCACCGGAGGGAATCTGGGATGACCTCCTATTATTCCCCCAGTGGTCACTAACCCACTCCCACCCTCAAAAAACATCTTTAAAAATATTTTGTGCCAGCTTCTATGCCAGCCTCAGATGTCATACTCAGGTCCATGACAGCGCATGAAGGTTCCAGGAGCAGTTTTAGTGGGTACTGCAGTGCACTTCAGACAGTCTGATCCAGGCCTATACCCCCCTACCTGTTTATTTTGTGGAGGAAACAGCGAGCTCTCCAAAACCCACCACAAACCCACTTTACCCACATATTGGTGCCCCTCTTCACCCATAAGGGCTATGGTGATGGTGTACCATTGTGGGTAGTGGGTTTTGGGGGGGGGGGGGTTGGGGGGCTCAGCACACAAGGTAAGGGAGCTATGTTCCTGGGAGCATTTTATGAAGTCCACTGCAGTGCCCCCTAGGGTGCCCAGTTGGTATCCTGGCATGTCAGGAGGACCAGTGCATTAGAAATGCTGGCTCCTCCCATGTCCAAATGGCTTGCATTTCAACATTTTTGACTTGGACGTCTTTGGTTTTGAAAATTGCCGAAAGTCAAAGAAGTCCAAATCCAAGGACGTCCAAATCTAGGGAGGTCCAAAATTAAGGACGTCCTTGGATTTGGACGTCTTTGACAATATTTTCAATACGAAAGATGGACGTCCATCTTTTTTCGAAAATATGGTATTCCTCACCCCTGGATTTGGACATTTTACAAAGATGTCCAAATCGCAACTTGGATGTTTCTTTCGAAAATGCCCTTCTTTGTCACGCAACATAGCCGGTGACAGGGCTAGCTGCTAAGGGCCAAATTCTATATATGGCGCCTGAAAAATCTACTACTACTACTACTATTTAGCATTTCTATAGCGCTACAAGGCGTACGCAGCGCTGCACAAACATAGAAGAAAGACAGTCCCTGCTCAAAGAGCTTACAATCTAATAGACAAAAAATAAATAAAGTAAGCAAATCAAATCAATTAATGTGAACGGGAAGGAAGAGAGGAGGGTAGGTGGAGGCGAGTGGTTACAAGTGGTTACGAGTCAAAAGCAATGTTAAAGAGGTGGGCTTTCAGTCTAGATTTAAAGGTGGCCAAGGATGGGGCAAGACGTAGGGGCTCAGGAAGTTTATTCCAGGCGTAGGGTTGTAGGAGTATTTGCTGTGATCTCACCCACCCTGTGTGCATATGAGAGCACCTTTACAGCCAAAATGGACGCTGCAACCTTTCACCTATATGTCTGACTACCAACTGTGCAGAAGTCAGAATTTCAGCTTGTAATAGATTTACTGAAGCCTGCACCACCTCCAAGGTCACTCTGTATCGGGGGAGAATGCATGTCCCTGAGGGAGAGAGAGTGAGAGAGAGCTTACGAGATAAGACGGACAAAGGAAGCTTCATACAGATGCTGGGAGTACATGGTGGGATTATTTCTGATTGGCTCCCAGAAAACTGATTGATCTGAGAAGCGGGAACAGAAAGAGAAGACTAGTTCCTGAGAGAAGAAGAAGAGAGAAGAACAGAAGAACAGAAGAGGAGAACACTTGCATTTCTGCAAGCACCTAATTTACCTGAGAGACTTACTGATAATACCTGGCAAAGCCTTTCCCCAGGTTACAGCTGTCTACCGGATCTATACTGAGTCTGTATCATCTGTGGCTGATCAAGACAAGTGCATCACCTGAGCTTGTGGGACCTCGCTGAGACATTCGGCTGAGGCATCGGAAGGAATCTGATCTGGTGACCGGGACGGTGAGATCATAGTTTACTTCCTTCAGGCTGGGTTAGATAATTAGTCTGTGCTCGGACCCATCAGATGTGTGACGTCAGGATTTATGATCTCTAGTTGCTGTTAGCCTAGTATAAGATTTGTGTGGTAATCATTAGGATCTTGGTATTGTGTTTATCTGTCATTACAGATTAGCCAATAGGATAATCATAGTTATTCTCTATATTTTTGGTATCATTGTGCATGCAATCAGGAATTGCTGATGCTATAAGCTGATAAGAGTTTTCTATATTTTTGTATATAACGCTGTATAAATAAACTAATATATTCCATTGGTCTGTCCGTTATTTTCCATGCAGCTAAGGTTGGGCAGAGGCCACGCCCCCTAGACATAAGCGAGTACATAGGTAGGAATTGGCCTCTTACAAAATATATATATAACCACCTACAAATTGGGGCTCTCGTCCGGGACGGTTGGTGCAGGAATAGCACAAGTTAAAACGTTTTCTGGGTCTTTTCAGAAAGCTGTTTTGACTCTCTGTTTTTTTTTGCACGAACTGCAGTTAACCTAGCTGACGGCAGAACTTTGTTTATACAGCTGTGTTTTATTGCTGTAATTGGTTGACAGATTTATTACTCTGAGCTCCAAAAGAGAAAAAAAAAAGGTTTCTCTAATTCTGTAAGGAAGGAAAACAGGGTGTGTTTAGTCTTTAACATGGCGACCGGCATGGTTGGCACATTGCCTGAAATGCTCCTGAGTGAACAGGAGAAGGGCGTGCTGAAAATATTACTGCCACTCTCTCATAGTAAGACGAAACCAACACCTCCTACAGTAGAGTCTGTACGTGCTTTATTTGGTAGCAGTTCACCGAATAGCTCAGAAGCATATGCTACGGTTTTAAATACAATTATAAAAGAGAAACAGCATTTGTCACAATGGATGCTTTGTGAACTGGGCGTGTCTCTTTTGGCAGTTAAAGACTCTTTGATGAATGAGATAAGACAGGTATCTGTACCTCTAACAGATCGCATAGCAGAGTTGCAGTTAGATTTGTCCCAGACTAGGGAAACTGTCCAGGAGCGAGACAGTGAGTTAGCTGCATTACGAGTTGATTTACAGACTGCCAAATCTGCTTTAGCAGGGACCAATGTAAGCCCCGCCCCACCTAATTCTTCTGAAGAGATTTGTACGGAGCGCCAGACACTGTATGATAAGTGTAAAACTTTGCAGGGTGACCTAACTGATTGTGAAGCACTTAATTACACATTAAAGCAAGAAATTGCCCAGTACCTCGAGTCTTTTGATTCGTTGCAAGAGAAATTTTCTCGTTTGACTGATGCATTACACAACCAGATTAGGGAAACAGATAAGTTGCAGACATTAAATCGGGAGCTAAAACAGGTCTCAGAAGGTGTTCAGAGTGAGTTGCGCAGGGAGCTAGTGGCCACTCAAGAACAATCTGTGTCTGTGTTTCAAGATTGGCACGCAGCCAAGCTAGAGTTAGCGGAGTTAAAAGAGAAGCAGGAGACAGTCTCACTACAATTAGAATGTACAGTGAAGGACAGAGATTCATTGTCTAAAGCATTAGATGAGTGCACTGTAAAGATTTCCACAATGCAGCAAGAGCTTACGCAAATGGCGCAGGAAGAAGTACCGTATACCTTAGAGTTCCCCGACAGTTTTGCTGCGGGTCACCCAAGCCCAGCTCCCGAAATGAACCGTTACGTGAGCCGGGAGGGACCCGAGTTAAACACACCCATTGGGGGCATGGCTTCGGCTCTTTCCCGCCCCTCTGTACAATCCAGCCCCATAGTGGCTGGTGAACGAAGCAGCAGACCCGAGACAGTGCCACACCCATTGGGGGCACGGGTCCAGGGACTGCCTGCTGAAATCATCAGCTCACTTGGTCAGGTGCCTAGCTCAGGGCCTCAGCCTTCGGCAGATCCACCCAGTTTTAGCGATACACCTGCCCCGAGGTTCTCTACACCTGGTAGTGATCAGCGGCACTTCAAGCCGGAACCCAAGAAAGGAATGTCTATGGAGAGGCAGGCATATGTTATAAAGATGCTACGCACCGTAATAGCGCCTTTTAAAGCGTCTGCCTCGGTATCCATAGAAACCCATCTTAAGGCAGTGCATGAACTCCTGCAGACCATGCACGTCTCTTCTGAGGATGACATCAGAGCCCTCCTCAAATGGACCTTTAGTACCGAGTGCCATGAAGTTCTAGATTTGATCATGTCCGATAACCCTGATTTACGGTCAGTGGAGCAAGCCTTAGCGAAGCGCTACGGTCTCTTTGCCAACTCTCTTGAAGCTAAGCGTGCAGCGTATACTATTAGTTGTAATCCGGAGGAGAGTCCGCGGGAGTGGGCCCATCGCTTGAAGCGTGCATTTTACCAGGGGGGGGTCCCGCCTGATTCTAAAGATCTTGAATTTGGTGATTTCAGGGAACTTTTTATACAGGGTCTGCCTGATCCGATAAAGATTCCCTTGGCAGGAAAAAACGCAGAACCCTATTCCAGCCTTCTCAAGCAGGCTGAAGGAATTTTTGAAATCTGCCGCGCCAAGCCCATCGCAGAGACTCCGAAACCGGCGTCCAAGAGTCGCAACAGGGTGATACCACCCGCTGTTTGTGCGGTCACTTCCACGCTTTCTCTGGAAAACAAAGCGCCGAGACCAACTACGCCGCCGGGCTCTCAGGCCCTGCCGCGGGATGCAGCGCCTCCTATTGCACAGGAGGGACAGCAACAACCTAAAAAGAAGCGGTTTAATCAGAAGAAGTGGAATGCAGAGAAGATCCGTGCTATGCAAGCTCAGCTAGACCAATTGATGGCAAGATGTTCAATCGCGGAGTCTAGCAATGTACCTAAGACACCTCCATCTCATAAAAAGGTCAAATTCCAGAAGCAGAAGGACCAGTCTTCTAGACCGCCGACCCCTCCAGGGCTTAGTGTTAAATCTGTTGAGGTGGAACAGCCATCCTCTTCGGAGGAAGAAACAAGCATGACTAGACGTGGCCACAAAACCTGTTACCGGCAAGCGTCCCCACTGTCCACGTGGATGCGTTGTCGCCCATCAGTGAGGAGTCCCCCGTGAACCATGCTGCGTCTCAGCCCTCGAACCCGGAAGGGCCTCTTTCAAAGACTCATCCCAGGAAGTCAGGTATTTTCTAGGTAAGCTTATATCTAAAGGTTACAGATATACCGTGGAGTTGTTAATTCAACAAGTACTTTCCTGTGAAGTACTCCTGGATACAGCCTCAGAGGTGACTTTGGTCACCCAGGGCCTGTTTCAGAAACTAGAGGCATCTCTAGGGGGGGGGTCGGGATGTGCTGCATGTCACACCGAGCGACTTGTCACTGGTGGCCTATGGCAATCAAAGTATTGGAACTGTGGGACAGGTTTGGCTATCTTTACAGCTTGGACAGATGACCGTCAGGCACCCAGCCATCATCACTACCAGTGAGGGTGAAGAATTCTGATTGGAAATGACCTTTTGAAGAGATTTCGGCCTGTTTTGTGATTATGACGAGGAAACGATCTGGTCTAAAGTCACTCGACCCCTTAAATATGTGCGAGGGAGATACTGCGTACAGTCGGTGATGCCAACTCTGTGGAGCTACAGGACACTCCCCTGCGGACTGATCTCCGGTGTCCCGCGGATCCGCCCATGCGGGAGCCTCCGCTGACAGAGGCACCAAAAGGGGGTCAGAAGCATGAAGAGCTGGGGCAACAAGCGGACCATCTAGAGATTGTTCCACAGGACTCAGCATCACTTGAAATCTCATCTCCTCTCTCTGCTCCTGATTTTGCTCATCCTTGCAAGGTGACTGTCATCACCCGGAAAGGTGATGAATTCACCATACCAGTTCAGGTGGCTAACACCCAATTGCTTCAAGCTACTTTACTGTTCACTAGTGATCTCTCCTACATCAGTGACTCTTTGTACAGCCAAATTCGTAAGTCTGTACAACTTCCCTTCAGCAGATGTTCCTCTACTTCGGTACAGGTACCGGGACAAGGCTCCAAGCCGCTTGACGGAATATGTGGCCTTCCCTTGACTGTGGGAAAGAAGACATTCACTCACCACTTCTCTATTGTCCGGGGCTTGAGGGAACCCTTATGTTTGGGGTCAGATTGCCTTGCACGACTGGGAGTTTATGTGGACCTGGTGAATCTAGTCCTGTGGAGTAGAATGCAGAACAACCCAGTGGAACTTGAACCTACGGCTGTTTGTTTGAAGTCTGGACAGACCATTCCCCAGGTCTGTGAGGTAGTCTGTGACAAGGATGTAACCATTCCAGGAAGAGTTCGGGATTTTTCCCTCAAGCTTCGCCTCGCCCAAGGACAACGTCTGCTGGATGATGTAGTGTTCTTTAACCCACATGCCCACTTTCGAGACCTTGGATTGGCAATTGGTGTTCTGCCATGTTTGGAGGTCACCGGTACCACCTTATACCTGTTGGTCACCAATCCACAGTCTGCTGAAGTTGAGCTATCTGCTGGAGATTCTTTTGGCTTTCTGGTTGGCCAGTCTTTCCATGATGTGCGAGGTAAGTTTGCCTATCCTTGCAGGCTGCCTTCTTCTTGGGACACCTGCAGGGGGGGAGACGACTGACAGTTGGTTTACCTCTCCCAGGGGCCTCATATCTCTCGAGTTTGTTTGGCCCTATGATGCGACGTGTGCTCAGGTACAGGTGGAAGATGACTTCTTGTTTCTGTCCAGGGAAATGTCTGTACCTCAGAAGCCTCGAAGGGTGAATTCTGTGGAAACCTCAACCTTGCAGGAGGACATTGAAGAGCAAGTGGAACAGGCTGATGCTTGTGTCTCCTTTTGAGATGATGACAGGTAGGGAAATGACATTACCAATTCATTTGTTGTACAGGACTAATGATGTGAACTTGTCCAGTGCTACCTCCACTCATGAATATGTCACCCATTTGCGTAAGCATTTGCAAAGTGCCTTTGCCTTTGCTCAGAAAAATTTGGAAAGTAGCGCTAGAGGTAGAAAAGCCTATTATGATCAAGGGACTACCTCTAAAGAATACCAAATTGGCGACAAGGTATTCTACTTCAATTTTGCCAGAAACAAGGTTAAAGAAAGGAAGTTTCTGCCTAGTTGGCGTGGTCCATTCCCAATAGTGGAAAAAGCTTCACCTGTGGCTTACCAAATTTGCCTCAAGAAAAATACTAAGGGTGAAGACACCCTTAAATGGGTCCACATCAATCAGTTGAGACCACGTCATCCCAGTCATTGATTCCAGACGTATGTGTTGATGACACGAACTGTACTAACACCCCAACAGCATAGTCTGTTTCTTTGTACCTTGCAGATGCAGAAAAGAACCCTGATGATCGTGTTCTGGATCTCCGTGCTGCTGGGATAGTGGTCCAAGATGATCGAACCTGGTCCCATGTCTGGAGTTGTTCTGCAAGATACCCCTGGCTTCCTGATTACCCAGTCCCAGATTGTTCCCCAGAAAGTAGTTGTGTCCCTTGACCCAATGCATGTACTACTGAAACATTTCAATATGAGTAACTTATCTCTGTCTGCTGTTACCCATTCCTGGTTTTTCAATTATATGCAAAATGCCCGTGCACAAGTGAAGAACATTTTGCATCAACTGGACAAAGTCATGGTACAACCTATGCAACCTTATAATTCCAGGTCCAGATCTAAGCGTTTTCTGGGTCTTGCCGGTGGTTTGATTTTTTCGGCCATTGGTTCACTTTTTGGTATTTCCATGTCTGTTGCCAACGTAGTTTCTGTCCAAAAGCTGCAGGCCAATATACAAGCCATCCAAGCAGATTTGAAAGCCATCGAGACCAAATTGGTAGTCCAACAGAGCCAACTTGTGGCCCAGGGTAAAACTATTGCTGATACGGTCACTCTTGTGAATTTACATACACATAAAATTAGTGCTAACACAGCTGATTTGTTGACAATTAAAGGTACCATGAATGAAGACCGTGTGTTTATACAACCTGTTAAGGACCTTATCCAGGATTTATTTAGGGAAGTAGATACCAGTGTTAGTAAGCTAATGCAGGGACAGATACCAACGTACCTGATACCATCTGATGTTGTTAAAGATGCCTTTGCCAAAGTTACCCGTTTGTCTATTGAACCTTTTCAAATTCAAATCGCATTTCATTTAGGTACTGCCTTTCCCCTTTATTTGGATATGGAGCGTATGGAAATTGCCTTCATCCTTAATTTGCCATTTATTATGCCTGAGAATGTATACCAGCTTAAACAAGTTGTAAATGTAGGTACTTGGCATGAGAATTTGTACCTTAATGTTGATACACCTAAGTATGTTGCTTACCAACAGGATGCTCCGCAACATTATTTGGTCCCTAACTTAGACCTTTGCCACAAAACTAAAGATGTTAATTGGCTATGCCCTGGTAAACCTTTCCTGAAAGACACAACAGAAGCTCTTTGTGGATTGTCCACAGAGAATGTCCAAGAGAAGTGTAAGGTTACCGTATCAAAATATGACGATTTTTCTGATACCACTGTAGCTGTACTGGATACGGTATGGTTAGTTAGCACACCTAGTACGGAACTTACTGTCACCTTTCAGAAGCATGATGTAATCAACCGTTACACTCTTCCTTGCAATGTTTGTGTGATCGCTGTACCCAAGTATGCTGTTGCCCATGTAGGAGGAGTTTCCCTGTTTTATCTTGACACAGACCCGGTTGTTTCTGAGTTGGAAGTGCTTGATGTATTTCGGGACATCCTATGACTTTGCTATGGACCTTATACCATTTTTACAGTCCAAAGACTCTCACACTGTTGAATTATCTGTTGACCATGAGACTCTCGAGGTTGCAGATTACAAACGTCGTTCATCTGATGTCATCCAGTTCCACATGTCCACTCACGTTGTCATCCCACTTTTGACCATCTCGTGGGTCATCATGCTCCTGTGTGCTGTAGTGTTTTGGAGAGACCTTCGTCATTTACGCTATCGCGTAAACACTTTGTCACCTACGGCGATGAGATTGCAAGACTTTATGTAGTTACCTCTGACCAGAGTTTTGCCAACAAGTTATTCCATTTTCACTTTTCTGTACTAATATGCTTTGCTTTGCATGATGTGATTTTCATGATCTATGTGATTATGGTTCATGATTTGTTTGATTAATTTTCATGTGTTAAGACTTTTAACTAACTGCACATGCGGGTTCTATTATTCAGTATTTTGCTGTATTAGCATTTGTGATTCCTTGTGAACATTATTTTGCTTAATTGAACTGTTTGAAGAGTGTTAGTTTGCATTAGTTGAGATTTACTTGAAACTTTTTGTAGTTTTGACCATGAAGTTGTACCTGAATCCTGACTGAACTGTCTGGCTTATTTTTGTAGTTAGGTTGGAGAAGGCCTTTACTCCTTTGTAGTAATTTCCATCTCCAAGGGGGGGAATCTGTAGGAGTATTTGCTGTGATCTCACCCACCCTGTGTGCATATGAGAGCACCTTTACAGCCAAAATGGACGCTGCAACCTTTCACCTATATGTCTGACTACCAACTGTGCAGAAGTCAGAATTTCAGCTTGTAATAGATTTACTGAAGCCTGCACCACCTCCAAGGTCACTCTGTATCGGGGGAGAATGCATGTCCCTGAGGGAGAGAGAGTGAGAGAGAGCTTACGAGATAAGACGGACAAAGGAAGCTTCATACAGATGCTGGGAGTACATGGTGGGATTATTTCTGATTGGCTCCCAGAAAACTGATTGATCTGAGAAGCGGGAACAGAAAGAGAAGACTAGTTCCTGAGAGAAGAAGAAGAGAGAAGAACAGAAGAACAGAAGAGGAGAACACTTGCATTTCTGCAAGCACCTAATTTACCTGAGAGACTTACTGATAATACGTGGCAAAGCCTTTCCCCAGGTTACAGCTGTCTACCGGATCTATACTGAGTCTGTATCATCTGTGGCTGATCAAGACAAGTGCATCACCTGAGCTTGTGGGACCTCGCTGAGACATTCGGCTGAGGCATCGGAAGGAATCTGATCTGGTGACCGGGACGGTGAGATCATAGTTTACTTCCTTCAGGCTGGGTTAGATAATTAGTCTGTGCTCGGACCCATCAGATGTGTGACGTCAGGATTTATGATCTCTAGTTGCTGTTAGCCTAGTATAAGATTTGTGTGGTAATCATTAGGATCTTGGTATTGTGTTTATCTGTCATTACAGATTAGCCAATAGGATAATCATAGTTATTCTCTATATTTTTGGTATCATTGTGCATGCAATCAGGAATTGCTGATGCTATAAGCTGATAAGAGTTTTCTATATTTTTGTATATAACGCTGTATAAATAAACTAATATATTCCATTGGTCTGTCCGTTATTTTCCATGCAGCTAAGGTTGGGCAGAGGCCACGCCCCCTAGACATAAGCGAGTACATAGGTAGGAATTGGCCTCTTACAAAATATATATATAACCACCTACAGGGTGCAGCGAATCCATATATATAAAACATTTCCGCCTAAGTGTATTCTATAAGCAGTGTCTAGATTTAGGTTCAGTATATAGAATATATGGTTAGTTGATATCCCAGTACCTAGAACTAAAAACATGGCGTAAATCTCAGCATGTAGATTTAGGTGCTGTCAGCCATATTCTGTAACTACACGCATACATTTTAGAACACCCATGAAATGCTCATTTCTACGGCCATAGCCATGCCCTTTTTTGCCTGCACACATTAAAATTTAGGTGCTCTGCATTATAGAATGCACTTCGGGGTCCTGTTACTAAGCCATGGCAAAGAGAGGCCTGCGGAAGCATGGGTGCATGTATTAACTGCGCGCTGGGCCAGTTTTTACTGTGTCTGGAAAAAGGGCTTTTTTTAATGGGATGGGAAAAGAGCATACGCTAAAACTGTATCCAGCATGCACCTAAAACTGGCCTGAGCCCTTAATGCCACCAACTGATCTAGCGGTAAGGGCTCACACGCTACACATGCGGTAACCAGTCGGTGCAACTGCCATTTATCACTGGAAACGTTGTGTGTGAGAGGAAATAAGTAAATAAATCATCCAGGCATTATGGGCACATGGCAAATCTGTAATTACCACCAGAGGTGTATGGTAGCCTGGTGGTAGTCTCATTTTGGCACGTGCTGCACATGTGTAGAACCTAACGCTTTTTTGTAAAAAGTGCCCCGTAGTAATTTGTATGCATAAATTCTAATTATTGTCAATTAGTTCTCATTATTGCTTATAAAATGCTGTTAACAATGCTGATTGGCTTGTTAAACCAATTAAGTTACACATGCTGTTATAGAATCTGCTTGGATTTTGGTGCAGAACGCTAGGTGCACTATATAGAATCAAGGAGTAAGCGATAATATTCGGCCAAGATAGCTGGTTATCTTGCGCTGAATATTAGCCAGCTTTAGGCTATGTAACCAGCCAGGAGCCGTTTCTGGCCAGTTAAATAGTTTTAAATATTGGCTGGTGCCATTTACTAAATCCGTCCCTGAGTGCTTAATACACTTTAGCAAAAGGGCCCCTTAGACTGTAAGCCCTCTAGGGGCAAAAAAGTACCTGCTATTTGTTACTGTAACTTGCCTTGAGCTCCTACTGAAAAAGGCATATCCAAATGTAAAATAAACTTTTAAACATGTCCAAACCTATTTTGAACCTCCCTATGTAAATCCCCTTGACCACATCCTCCGATGACACATTCCATATGCTCTGTATGAAAAATATATTTGCTACTATTTACTTTCAATCTACTGGTTGCTAATTACTGTAAACATCCTCATATTGTATTGTTGTTTGTAAGGTTAAACAATTATTTGATTTGCTAAACTGTCAAATTTTTCCCTTGCTTGAGTTTGTTTTGATGATACTACACTTGCATCTTGAAGTCTTTTGTGGTTATTTTTATAATTTAAAACTTTAATAATACTTTAGCCTATTACTTGTGGAAGTCGTTACTTATCAGATTAAAATATTGTCTCCCCAAGAGGACAATGCTTCTATTCCCATTCTCTGGTTCATTTCACAATAAATTATCAATGCAAAGTCACAATTCAAATAGGAGTTATTTTTGTGCATATAGTTAAATGTATTTAAAATCTATAAAAATGGTAATTTTGTATAGTTCTTACCAATATTTATTTTGTTTTCCTTAGAGAAAGATGCTGAACGAAGTAATATATTCAACTGGAATAACTCCTGGAATTGGAAAATGGGGACAGCACTGGAATAAAAGACAAACTAACCGAAAGATCCAGACTGCTTAAGTTACATTTCCATGAAATTTCAATATAGGCCAGCATGTATTTCATAATGTTTGTTTTCCTTTGCTCTTTTCATTTTCTAGACTGAAGTCCTTCAGTTGCCCCTAATAAGCAATATAGAGACATTCATTAGCTACTTCCTTTATCCGGCAATATGAACGACCCATGATAACCTCTGTTATCTCAAGAAACAAAATATATCAGTAAATGCAATGCAACATATTTGTTTGTAACTTTTCTGAAACAAACCAAATAATATTAAGTGACAGTGGTTATGCTAAATAAGATCTGGATATTCAATGCCATGCATTGTCCCTACTCGCTCCTACTCATAGGAGCCAACTTTTCAAAATTATTGGGGGTGCTAAACCCAATGGAAATGACCCCTCCCTGAACACATACAAGGATTTTTTCTCAATATTGGGGGTGCGTCCTACTCATTGTAGTTCCAGAATCAAAATGGCTGCTGCAACCTCTAGCAGCAGTTTTGTAGTACTTGGTAATACCACACAAGGTTGTCACATGAACTTTCGTATCACTGGCTGATGTTGCAGGTTACTCCATCAGATATTAAAGCTTCTTACTTCCTAGAAATGCTTTTAGGCATAGCATTCACATTTTTCTTAACAATTCCCTTAGCAACTTTTTTGGGACGTAGTACACACCACAGAACATATAATTATTCCTAACCCACCAATAGTAGAAATGAAAAACAAAACAAAAAAAATAAAATAAAATCTCAGAATTAGGCAAACCCCTCAACCTTTAAAATACAAAATTTCTAGCAAAGCTTCTTAAGAAATGATCTTCCCAGTACCTAGAATTAGGGCCCTTTTTACTAAACCATAATATAGGCGTGCTAGCATTTTTAGCACAAGCTAACACTAGAGACACCTACTACACCATTAGGAATCACCTCTTATAAGTTTCAGGGATGCTGGGGGAAAGAGTTGGGATTTTTTCTCATGTGAGCGAGGCTTTGAGTCAGGAGAAGAGCTGTCAGAGGCTTTGGATTAGGGGGGTTAGAAATTGAATGGGATGTGATAAGGGGATTGTGGGGATCATATTGGAGCAAGAGATTGGATCAGGTAAAAATGGATTAGAGGGAGAGAATCAGGTAGGTATCAGGAATCCTTGCTGTCAGAGCCATGGTCATGCTACTGGACTGCTGGTAGCACAGCTGCACTTACCATCTCCTCTTGAGGAATTAGTTAATGGTTTGGGGTTCTAAAATCCAGATTTTTCCTGATTTTTCTCAGGATACTCAGGCTTTGAAACTTATGGTCTTTACCATGAGAGCATGTTTCTTCTTAAAGGTTTCCGTAGTATGTTTTGTTACATTGTGGGGCAATTCTTATATTTTCTTTGAACCCAAGTGATTTGTTACATTTTGTAGTTGATAAAGAGAAATTTATTCAAGTGTTATCTGATTCTTAATCCTACTTGGATTTTGAGCTGGTTGTAGCAACTTGCTTTTCCTCCACAATTACTGTAATGTGTTGCCTCTATTATGTTTATTTCCTTATATTGTTCCTTGTTGTGGTCTAAATAGTCTTTTTTGTTTCTCCTTGCAATATATTTTCTTTTGTATGTACATACAAAAAAGACTATTTAGACCACAACGAGGACCAATATAAGGAAATAAACATACCGTGTTTCCACGAAAATAAGACACTGTCTTATATTTATTTTTCCTCCCCAAAATGCGCTAGGTCTTATTTTCGGGGGGATGTCTTATTTTCTGGGAAACATTGGTCACCCCACCACCACCCGAGGTTGCCTGGCCCCCCCCTCCGTCGCTCCCGGAACTAACCTGAAGCTCCTTTCACCTTCGCAAGTTCGGATTCGGAGCAGCAAGCAGCAGCAGGGCAGACCTCTCCTTCCTTCCGTGCCCCGCCCTCGCCTGACGTTATGTTACGTCAGGCGAGGGCGGGACATGGAAGGAAGGAGAGGTCTGCCCTGCTGCTGCTCCGAATCCAAACTTGCGAAGGTGAAAGGAGCTTCAGGCTAGTTTCGGGAGCGACGGAGGGGGGGGGGCCCAGCGACCTTTGGTGGGGGGGCGCAACCTCGGGTGGCTCTCGGCGGCCCTGCTTAAAAAAAAAGTTTGGTAGGTCTTACTTTTGGGGGGATGTCTTATATTTTAAATTTGCAGGAAAACCCTGGTAGGTCTTATTTTCGGGGTAGGTCCTATTTTCGGGGAAACACGGTAACAGAGGCAAAACATCACAGTAATTGTGGAGTAAAAGCAAGTTGCTACATATCTGTATTTCTTGCAGTCATTCTGGTTGTGAATGTTTATTATAAAGTTAAATCAAAATAAAGCACTCAATATTCAGCCAGCAACACTCAGCGTTTGAATTTCTGGGTTTCTGGAGCTGGCTACATTAGCTGCGGTAAAAAGGGCCCCATGCTAGTGGCAGGGGCCATTTTTGCCATGCACTGAGGCCCGTTTTACCACAGTGGATAAAAAGACCAAAAAAGGCATGACCAAGTGGTAAGATTCCTCTAACTGTGTGGCTATGGTGGGTGGGGGTACACTTACCACCACCTATTGAGGATGGCATGTGATGCTGCCTGATTACGCCAGGTAACCCCCTGTGGAAATATTTTTGAATATTTCCGCTAATGCCAGAAATGCCATACACTGGTGGTGGAACTACCACCAGCATCCACATTGGGCCAGTGGTAGCTCCAGATTGGTGGGTGATAAGCCTGTGGTGGGCTTACCACCTCTTAATAAAAGGACCCCTGAGTGCAATATTTATTTATTTGTTCCATTTGCATCCCACATTTTCCCACCTATTTGCAGACTCAATGTGGCTAACAAGCACCAATCAAGAGTAAATAAACAATTGGTTACATAAATAACAAGTGTAACATAATGGATATAATCAATTCAATAAATCAGAAAACAGACAGATTATCAAGTGAGTAGTGATGTGTTGGTGTTCCTATTATTAATTATTATGGTAAGTCTTGTTAAAAAGGAAAGTCTTTAATGATTTTCTAAAGTTGATAAGGTCATGAATATTTTTCAAACCAATATTCAGCACTTAACCAGCTACGGGGTACCACATAAAGATAGAACTGACTTTTATGCAGTCCTACTTGTGCAGTGACCTTGGCCAGTTAAATGCTGAATACTGGCACTTTACTGGCCAAGTGCTAACTCTACCGCTGGAATGCCCCCCAAATAGCCAGTTTTGCTTTAAGATCTAACATTTTCAGCTGCACTAATTGGTTAAGTGTGCTGAAAGTGACCAGTTAGCCCCAGGCAATTTAACTGGCCGGTTAAATCACTTTGAATATCGACCTCAAAACAAATTTTAAAAAAATGCTAGCATAAACCGAAAACAGTGCACCTTATGTTTACACGCCCTTAGTTGCACCAGCCTAGTGTAACTGCAGTCACGTAAATGTAGCAGGGACACATGTAACTGACAGAATTCTGTAAGTTTCATGTGTATGCATAGGCGGTCAGTGGCCCAACAGTTTGGGGAGGCTAAAGGGGGCGGGGTTAGGGGTGGAGCCAGGGGTGGAGCTTAAATCCATAATTGTCTGATAACACACAGAAAAAAAAATAAAAATAAAAGTCACAATTAATACCTTTTATTAAATTTAGATATTAGATATGTATCATATGTCAAAGAATAAAGTGGTTGCTCAAAGCGTATACTAACCACAATTGCTCAACTGCAAAACACTATGCACAACTTTGTGCAAAAACACACTCAGAACCTTACTGTACCATAAATATTACATTGGGCAGAACCTAATACACCAATATACCACCCATACGGAAAATGCAGACCATCAACAATATGAAACAAGGGATCATAATATCACAATTCTCATGTTGAGCCACAAAACACCCTAATTCATGTTTAATGTGGGATAAAATGCCATAAATAAGTAAATAAATATAAACTTTTAATGTTGACCACCTAATTCTCAAAGTGGACATATTCCAAACACTATAATGAAAATAAAATGATCTTTTCTACCTTTGTTGTCTGGTGACTGTTTTTCTGATCATGCTTGCCCAGTATCCGATTCTGCTGCTATCTGTCCTCTTAACTCCGTTTCCAGGGCTTCCTTTTTTTTTTTTGTTACATTTGTACCCCGCGCTTTCCCACTCATGGCAGGCTCAATGCAGCTTACATATTGGACAATGGAGGGTTAAGTGACTTGCCCAGAGTCACAGGTTTGAAAAAAGACAATTGGGATTATGCACAGCCTGGGAACTGATTGAAGGAACTAAATAAACTCTGGCTATGGTTCAGTCAACTCAGTCAGCACCTACCTCTGTCTCTTCTCTCCAAATCCAATGCGCTGCGCCTACGTGCCAACAGTTTTTTTGGCAGGAAGTCAGTGGGAGGGGACATCACCAGACACTCTGTCTCTCGTCTTGTTCTTCCCTACGTGAGGCCCCTCCTGCACGTTCCCGCCTATGCGGAGGGACGGGAGCGAGCGCTCGTAGTAGGGAAGGCTGACCGTGACTCCTGACTGGCTGCCTGAGGGCGAGGGCGAGGCGAAGAAGCACTGCAGAGGCACAGGACCGCCAGCGGTGAGCCCCGGGGGAGAGGGCGGAACTCGACAACTGGGATGGGCGTGTCGCGTGTGGTCGCGTTGTGACATCGTCATCGGTCCAAAACAGATCCTGGCTGCGGCTGGGCTGAGCGGCGAGCCTGGGCGGGCAGGAACTGGGTCATATGGGCGTCGCTTAGCCTCACCAAGCCTCTGATACCGGACGCCTATGTGTGTATAGGAGCCTGCCCATTTTCCTTGCATGCTCCACCCATGTGGAGGGGCATAATCGAACGCAAAAGCCCATCTCCATGGGCATCTATGTCCGTGAACGAGTACTTGAAGGGGCGGGACAGACTGTATTTTCGAAAAAAAATGGGTGCCCATCTTTTTTTTCGATAATACGATTTCTGCTGAGCAAATGCATCGGATTTGTGCGGATTTGAGCTGGGCGGTTTCGTTTTTCAGCGATAATGGAAACCGAAGGCGCCTAGCTCAAAAACGAACAAATCCAAGGCATTGGGTCATGGGAGGGGCCAGGATTCGTAGTGCACTGGTCCCCCTCACATGCCAGGACACCAACCGGGCACCCTAGGGGGCACTTGTAACAATTAGAAAAAAAAATTAAATACCTCCCAAGTCCATAGCTCCCATCCCTTGGGTGCTGAGCCCCTCAAATCCCCCCAAAACCCACTGCCCACAACTCTACACCATTACCATAGCACTTATGGCTGAAGGGGGGCACCTACATGTGGGTACAGTGGGTTTTGGGGGCGGTTTGGAGGGCTCCCATTTACCACCACAAGTGTAATAGGTAGGGGGGGATGGGCCTGGGTCCACCTGGGTGAAGTCCACTTCACTCACTAACAACTGCTCCAGGGACCTGCATACTGCTGTCATGGAGCTGGGTATGGCATTTGAGGCTGGCATACAGGCTGGAAAAAAAAGTTGTTTTTTTTTATGCTGGGAGGGGGTTAGTGACCACTGGGGGAGTCAGGGGTGATCATCCCTGATTCCCTTCGGTGGTCATGTGGTCTTTTAGGGCACTTTTTTGGGACTTGTTCGTGAAAAAAGGGTCCAATATAAATGACCCAAATTCACGCTAAAACGCCTTTCTTTTTTCCATTATTGGCCGAAGTCGCCCATCTCTCCTCAGCCGATAAACATGCCCCAGTCCCGCCTTCACCACGCCTATGACATGCCCCGTCAACTTTGCCCGTTTCCGCGACAGATTTCAGTTGAAGACGCCCAAAATCGGCTTTCGATTATACCGATTTGGGCGCCTTTGTGAGATGGGCGCCTATCTCCCGATTTGGGTCGAAATCTGGGCGCCTATCACTTTCGAAAATAAGGCAGATATTCACCCAGTTGTATTTACACGCTATGCCACTTACACAGCCATTACACAATAGCACTTAAGCACCTTGCTGGCACTTTCACAGGTGAGGGTATACTTAGTTGTGTAAGTGCTAGTATTCTGTACATTTACATATGGGTACCCAGTTATAAAATTGTCATTTTAGTGTGCAGAATCTTAGCCTGTTGCTAGGTGAGAAAAGGGTGGGACGAAAATTATGACATTTCTCAAGCTGTTTCCTGTTTGGGTGGCTTTCATGATTTAGAGTGATTGATTTAGAATGGTAGAGTAGCTATGGGCTGTCATTTGTAATGAAATGTCATTCCCCAATAATAGTGCATATTCTTCTTAACAAATTTTCACTGTCCCTCAGATTCTATATGTGGTGCCCAGATATGAGTATCTAAATTTGGGTGCAATCCCCAGAAGCACACATAACTTAATTGGCTAACGAGTCATTAATGAGCAATATTTGACTGCTAACGACCAGTTTTTGAAGTTAATTGGAACTGATTAAGATTTGTAAGTGCAGCTGGATACATTCTATTCTATATCGCTTGTTGCCCAAATTCCATAACGCACAACTCAAAAGGGCGCATGGCCAAGGGACAGGCATGGATGTGTCAGGGCATTCTAAAAAGTTGCTTGCGTTGTTACAGAATAATGAGTCAGTGAACTCAACTTGGACACCATCATTTACAACAGGTTTTAGCAGGCGCAAGTCTTGTGCCCAAAGTTAGGGCAGTGTTTTCCAAGTCTAGCTCCGGAGTACCCCTTGCCAGTCAGGTTGTCAGGATATCCACAATGAATATGCATGAACTTGATTTGCATGCACTGCCTCCATTATATGCTAATTTCTTCCATGCATATTCATTGTGGATTTCTTGAAAACCTGACTGGCAAGGGGTACTTCAGGACTGGACTTGGGGAAACACTGAGTTAGGGTGCAGGAATCAGCGTTAAGCAGAATTCTATAAATGACATGCACCCTTTATAGAATCATGCTTAGTGCCAATCTTTTCCAGTGCTCATTTCTGAGCACCATTTATAGAATCTAGTCCAAAGTGTAAAGAGGACACATTTTTCTCTAAGAATTACTTTATGTGCAAAGAGGGAGCATACGTGATAGTATACACATGTATGCATATTGGGAAAAGAGTACACATTCTTTATGAAGAGGGCATCTCTTTAACATAAGGCACACTCTTTAAGGCAAGTATGTTCTGGTTACATATAGAGGAGTATATTAAAAAGTCCAAGTCAGAAAAGGTGAAAAAAAACAGACAAACTTTCCACCAAATCCAACGTGAAGGATAAAAGCAAAAGTCAAACATAATAAGAAGGTAAGCAGTCTTTATTTATAATCCAAAGGCTCCCAGAGATTTACACATCTGTGCCCTACATGGCCATGTTTCGCCTTGAAACAGCTGCATCAGGGGCTAAGTTACCAGCTGGTGGAAAATGGCAAACTTCACCACGTCTAGTCCATCAGATAACAAGGTTAATAGCAATGCTGCTTCCTCTGGGTGGTTCCACAGATACCAGTGTCATCATCTGTACCATGGACATTGATGTCTCTCCTACGAGCTTCTATACGAGGACGCATCATTGATAAAAAGTATTGGTTTTCTTAACAAAAACCTTGCTTTCAACCAAGGGTAAATGCAGCCTTTTTTGAAATTGTTCATTGCATTTTATCTATCTTTGTTTTCTTAATGTCCTTCTTAAAAGAAACTAAATGTTTAATAACATTAAGTATAACAGATTCAAAATTCCTCAAACTGGGCAGGCTGTACTTAGCCTGGAGGACTAGCCTAGTGGTTAGTGCAGCAGACTTGATTCTGGGGAACTGAGTTCAATTCCTACTGTAGCTCCTTGTGACTTTGGGCAAGTCACTTAACCCTCCATTGCCCCAGATACAAATAAGTACCTGTATATGCAAACCATTTTGAATGTAGTTGCAAAATAACTACTACTACTACTTATAATTTCTATAGTGCTACTAGACCTACACAGTGCTGTACACTTGAACATGAAGAAACAGTCCTTGTTCAGCAGAGCTTGCAATCTAATCAGGACAGACAAACAGGACAAATAAAGGATAAGGGAATTACTAAGGTGAGAATGATAAAACATGGGTACTGAACAAGTGAATAGGGGTTAGGCATTAAAAGCAGCATTAAAAAGGTGGGTTTTTACCTTAGATTTGAAGATGGCCAGAGATGGAGCTTGATGTACTGGCTCAGGAAGTCTATTCCAGGCATATGGTACAGCAAGATAAAAGGAACAGAGTCTAGAGTTGTCAGTGGAGGAGAAGGGTGCAGATAAAAGAGATTTACCCAAAGAACGGTGTTCCCGGGGAGTAGTGCAGGGAGAGGTAGAGTGGAGAGGTACTGAGGAGCTATAGAGTGAATGCATTTGTAAGTCAATTAGGAGTTTGAACTGTATGCGGAAACGAATATGGAGCCAATGAAGTGACTTGAGGAGATGGCTAATGTTAGCATAGTGACACTGGCGGAATATAAGTCGTGCAGCAGAATTTTGAGCAGATTTGAAGGTGAGAGAGATGGCTTAGTGGGAGACCTGTGAGAAGCAAGTTGCAATAGACTAAGCAAGAGATGATAAGAGTGTGGATAAGGGTTTTGGTAGTGTGCTCAGAAAGGAAAGGATGAATTTTGGCGATACAGAGAAAGAAAGGACAAGTTTTAGCAGTCTGTTGAATACATGCAGAGAAAGAGAAAGAGGAGCCAAAGATGAGCCTAAGGTTATGAGCTGATGAGACATGGAGGATGAGCATGTTGTCCATAGAGATAGAGAATGGCAATATATCAAGTCACAATTTCCCTTTCATGCCTATACTATACATAACATATATTCACACGACAAGATATCTGAGAAAGAGTGGAATGTATTATGGCCGCAGTATTCTACAACTTATATATGTATATACATTCACAGTATTGAACAATTTCATTCCTGTAAACATCTTACAGTTCTAAGCAATCAGATATGAAATTTGATTATCTATCTAGAGCATTTTGGGGCAAAGTGGCCTAGCCTTTTGAGTCACACAGATCCCTCTATTTTGTTCTCACCCAGTGAGGTCTGTCCAGTCGAAGTGTCTATCCCTTATGAGATGGGTGCAGCATTAGCATAGACCTCGCTAAATTCTATGATATAGGACCGTAGCAAGGCAAATAACAGGATATGATTGTACCTGTTGGTGCTAACATGCTTAATGGATGCGCAGGATCCTACACCCAAGGAAGTTTGCATAATCTTATCTGCCAATCTGCATGGTCCTATCTGCAAAATCTGAAGTGTTCCATTGGTGCCCCCAAAGGGGGCTAGTGCAGTGGCGTACCAAGGGGGGGCGGTGGGGGCGGTCCGCCCCAGGTGCACGCCGCTGGGGGGGGTGCCGCGCGCCTGTTGGCTCTTCGTTTTCATGCTCCCTGTGCCCCGGAACAGGTTACTTCCTGTTCCGGGGTAGAGGGAGCATGAAAACGAAGAGCAGGCAGGCGCGCGGCACCCCCCCCCAGCAGCGTGCACCCAGAGGGGGTTCTACGGGGGATCGGGGATTTTTTTCTCCGGGGGGGACGTCGCGCTGTTCCGGGGGGGGGGGGGGCGCTGCACCCGGGGGGCGGGGCGCATCGGCGATCCGCCCCGGGTGTCAGCTCCCATAGGAACGCCACTGGGCTAGTGAGTCCTATGCCAGAAACCACATACAGTGGGGGAAATAAGTATTTGATCCCTTGCTGATTTTGTAAGTTTGCCCACTGACAAAGACATGAGCAGCCCATAATTGAAGGGTAGGTTATTGGTAACAGTGAGAGATAGCACATCACAAATTAAATCCGGAAAATCACATTGTGGAAAGTATATGAATTTATTTGCATTCTGCAGAGGGAAATAAGTATTTGATCCCTCTGACAAACAAGACCTAATACTTGGTGGCAAAACCCTTGTTGGCAAGCACAGCGGTCAGACGTCTTCTGTAGTTGATGATGAGGTTTGCACACATGTCAGGAGGAATTTTGGTCCACTCCTCTTTGCAGATCATCTCTAAATCATTAAGAGTTCTGGGCTGTCGCTTGGCAACTCGCAGCTTCAGCTCCCTCCATAAGTTTTCAATGGGATTAAGGTCTGGTGACTGGCTAGGCCACTCCATGACCCTAATGTGCTTCTTCCTGAGCCACTCCTTTGTTGCCTTGGCTGTATGTTTTGGGTCATTGTCGTGCTGGAAGACCCAGCCACGACCCATTTTTAAGGCCCTGGCGGAGGGAAGGAGGTTGTCACTCAGAATTGTACGGTACATGGCCCCATCCATTCTCCCATTGATGCGGTGAAGTAGGCCTGTGCCTTTAGCAGAGAAACACCCCCAAAACATAACATTTCCACCTCCATGCTTGACAGTGGGGACGGTGTTCTTTGGGTCATAGGCAGCATTTCTCTTCCTCCAAACACAGCGAGTTGAGTTCATGCCAAAGAGCTCAATTTTTGTCTCATCTGACCACAGCACCTTCTCCCAATCACTCTCGGCATCATCCAGGTGTTCACTGGCAAGCTTCAGACGGGCCGTCACATGTGCCTTCCGGAGCAGGGGGACCTTGCGGGCACTGCAGGATTGCAATCCGTTATGTCGTAATGTGTTACCAATGGTTTTCGTGGTGACAGTGGTCCCAGCTGCCTTGAGATCATTGACAAGTTCCCCCCTTGTAGTTGTAGGCTGATTTCTAACCTTCCTCATGATCAAGGATACCCCACGAGGTGAGATTTTGCGTGGAGCCCCAGATCTTTGTCGATTGACAGTCATTTTGTACTTCTTCCATTTTCTTACTATGGCACCAACAGTTGTCTCCTTCTCGCCCAGCGTCTTACTGATGGTTTTGTAGCCCATTCCAGCCTTGTGCAGGTGTATGATCTTGTCCCTGACATCCTTAGACAGCTCCTTGCTCTTGGCCATTTTGTAGAGGTTAGAGTCTGACTGATTCACTGAGTCTGTGGACAGGTGTCTTTCATATAGGTGACCATTGCCGACAGCTGTCTGTCATGCAGGTAACGAGTTGATTTGGAGCATCTACCTGGTCTGTAGGGGCCAGATCTCTTACTGGTTGGTGGGGGATCAAATACTTATTTCCCTCTGCAGAATGCAAATAAATTCATATACTTTCCACAATGTGATTTTCCGGATTTAATTTGTGATGTGCTATCTCTCACTGTTACCAATAACCTACCCTTCAATTATGGGCTGCTCATGTCTTTGTCAGTGGGCAAACTTACAAAATCAGCAAGGGATCAAATACTTATTTCCCCCACTGTATTGCCTCAGGTACAAAAACCAAGATTTTGAGCCCTCTAGGGACAGAGATAGTACCTACTTATAATTGGATTTTAAGCCACATTGAACCTGAACTCTGTTTGCGATAATGCGGGATACAAATAATGAGGACCTTTTACTTAGCAGGAGAGAAAATATATACCCTAGTACACAACGTTTTGTACAATGAGCAAGCTTATGTAAGGAAGAATAGCACTGGTATTTGGGTGTCACATGGGCTCCCACAGGGGAAGGTGTGTCAAACCAATGATGTAAATGGTGCATCTACTAATCATTTCTATACTGCTACTAAAGTATGCAGTACTGTACACATTATATGCAGGTACTGTCTCTGTCCCTAGAGGGCTCACAATCTAAGTTTTTGAACCTGGGGCAATGGAGGGTTAAATGACTTGCCCAAGGTCACAAGGAGCTGTAGTGGGAATTGAACGCAGGTTGCCAGGATCAAAGCCCACCTCACTAACCATTAGGCCACTCCACTTCTTGATGAATAGATGCTGTAATGACCAAACAGGACAGAATGAATGATATCCTGCTTATTGTGGACCAAAGGACGGGGTAAAGTGATGCTGTTATTACCTGTAAGTACCAAATGGGGAAAGAATGATAATTACCAAGGAATATAGTGAGGAAAGTGGCAACATAGGTTGTCGCAGAAAGGGGAAAGAATGATATTGGGTTGCTCAATAGGGCACTGATAGTGTAACATCAAAAACAGGGTCACTGACATTGTAACTACCTGTTGCATGGAGAGCTAGACAAGTTGAATTGAGAGCTAGAAAAGCTGCTACCTAGGGTGTCATAATTGCTGCACATGTTTTATTTTATGTTAAATGGATATGTATTTATGCATTGTGTATGTTATTTTTAAATTATGTGTGTAAATGATGTAAATAAATAAATATAGGTGACACTTGCAGGCATGAGGGTTATTGTCGTACGTCTAGTAGCGCTTTAGAAATGATAAGTAGTAGAAGTAGTAGTACTGGTGTACTTTAGGCTTCTGGTGGGTTTTGGAGGGCTCCTCATACAATATAAGAGGGTGAGAAGCGTACCTGGTTTTTTTTTATGTGAATTCCACTGCCATGTCCCCTAGGGTGCCCCACTGCTCTGCTGGGGTGTGTGTGTGTCCAGTTTACTAAGAATGCTGGCTCCTCCTACATCCCAATAGCTTGATTTTGTGCAGTTTTCACGTGGACATTTTTTTTTTCAAAAATGTTTCAAACAGATTGAAGCACTGAGCACAACAACGTCTAGCAAATGGCTATTAAAACAAAAAGATAGACTTTTTCAGGTTCGAAAATGGCTATGTTCGCTACTGGTTTTGGGGTGTTTTCCACAACATGTCCAAAGTCGGATTTAGACATCATTTCAAAAATGCCCCTCCACACCTACTAAATCATTTTGTAGTTTCAGTGACAACCACATTTACAAGAACTGTTAACTTGCTTTTCCATTTCTAAAGAGTAAGAAGAGACTCAAGTTACTACATAATTTGCTCTCATTTCAGGTAGTAAGATTGGCTACAGATGTTTAAAATGCTTTATTATCTGCTACAGACTATAATAATTTTAGAATTCAAATTAAGACATATCTATTTTTTCAATTTTAGAGAGTAATGATGTTCATGAGATGGCTCTGACTATATTATTTGTTTTTATTTTGATGATCTATCTTAGTGGTAATGTCCAGTTTCTTTTGATATAATCCACTTAGAAACAGGAGGTTAGCTGTGGACTATAAGATATATTGTTGTTATGTTATGCAATGACATTTTGTTGAGCACATCTCGCTTGTTCTTGTGTCTCCGACATCATCGCTTGTTGCTGCTGTTAGGTTAAGGATATGATCAGAATTGTAAAAATAAAGTATTGAGAACATAAAATTTCTGAGGGGAATAAGTTGTAAAAACGAGGAGGAAGTATAGATGGGCAGACTGGATGAACTATAATGGCTTTATCAGCTGTCATGATCTCTGTTTCTATCATCTTCATTATTTTTCAGGGTGGCAGATTGGATGAAAGAATGTGGAGACAGCACTGAAAATGAAGGACATGAGCCAGTGAAGAATTGAATGGTTGATGAAAGCCTCACACACACACAAAAAAATCCTTTGTAAAATTGCTTTCCTATCTTATAAACACTGAATATCATCATTTAAATATATGTTACATGGAGGGGCATAATCGAACGGGGCCGGCAATATATAAGGGCGGTCATTTCTAACGCCGGCCCCGTCAAGCAGCGCACCCGACTGTATTATCGAAACAAGATGGCCGGCCATCTTTCGTATCAATAATAAGGACGGGGCCGGCCAAATCTTAAATTTGGGCCGGCCGTAGAGATCGCCGGCATTACAGATGGCCGCCATTGGTTTTCGCTGATAATGGAAACTAATTGCGGCCATCTCAAACCCGGCCAAATCCAAGCCATTTGGTTGTGGAAGGAGCCAGCATTTGTAGTGCACAGGTCCCCCTCACATGCCAGGACACCAACCGGGCACCTTAGGGGGCACTGCAATGGACTTCACAAATTGATCCCAGGTACATAGCTCCCTTACCTGGGGTGCTGAGCCCCCCAACCCCCCCCCCAAAACCCACTACCCACAACTGTACAACACTACCATAGCCCTAAGGGGTGAAGGGGGCACCTACATTTGGGTACAGTGGGTTGTGGGGGAGTTTGGAGGGCTCACATTTACCACCACAAGTGTAACAGGTGGGGGGGGGATGGGCCTGGGTCCGGCTGCCTGAAGTGCACTGCACCCATTAAAAACTGCTCCAGGGACATGCATAGTGCTGTGATGGAGGTGGGTATGAGTATGACATTTGAGGCTGGCAAAGAGGCTGGCAAAAAAATGTATTTAATTTTTTTTTTTTTGGTGGGAAACAGGAAATGAGGGCGGGACCAGAGGCAGAGCTGAGACACATGCGAAGGCAGCCTAAAGCACCGCTCGCCTTCACTGTGGACGCTGCACCCCAAGGTAAGAATTTTTAAAATACAGCCAGCACTTAGGAAGGCGAGGGGCTGCCAGAGGACAGGTCGTGCTTGGAGGGCAGAGAGAAAGGGAGGGAGGCGCGGGGGCGTGGAAGTCGGAGGAGAGGGGGGCGTGGACCTCGGAGGGAGGGAGAGAGGGCGCGTCCTGCAAGTCGAATGGGAGGGGTTCCTGGAACTCGAAGGGGAGGGAGGGAGGCGCGAGGGTGTGGAACTCAAACAAGAATGGGGGGCATGGAACTCGGAGGGGAGGGAGGGAGTCCTGGAACTCGAAGGGGAGGGGAGGGAGGGGATCCTAGAACTCGAAGGGGAGGGGGGATCCTGGAACTCGGAGGGGAGGGGAGGGAGGGGGTCCTGGAACTCGAAGGGGAGGGGGTCCTGGAACTCAGAGGGGGAGAGAGATGGAGGGAGGGGGCCCTGGGTATCGGTGGATGGAGGAGAGGCCAGGGGAGAATGCAGAGTTGATGCACATATAGGGGGAGGGCAAGGGACAGAGGAGAACTGCTGCACCACGATGGATGGAGGGGGCAGGGGAGAGATGCTGCACATGGATGGACGAAGGGGGCAGGGCACAGAGGATGTTTGCTGCATATGGATGAATGCAGGGGAGAGAGCATAATTGCTGCACACGGGACACACACTAAACTCTCTCACTCACACAGAGACACACGCATTCTGTCTCTCTCTCAATCACTCTCTCTCTCTCTCTCTCTCTCTCTCTGACACACACTCTTTCTCTCTCACACATACTCACTCTCTTGATACATACTCATTCACTCTCTCACACATACTCACTCACTCTCTCTCACACATACTAAGTACATAAGTACATAAGTACATAAGTAATGCCATACTGGGAAAAGACCAAGGGTCCATCGAGCCCAGCATCCTGTCCACGACAGAGGCCAATCCAGGCCAAGGGCACCTGGCAAGCTTCCCAAACGTACAAACATTCTATACATGTTATTCCTGGAATTTTGGAGTTTTCCAAGTCCGTTTAGTAGCGGTTTATGGACTTGTCCTTTAGGAAACCGTCCAACCCCTTTTTAAACTCTGCTAAGCTAACCGCCTTCACCACTTTCTCCGGCAACGAATTCCAGAGTTTAATTACACGTTGGGTGAAGAAAAATTTTCTCCGATTTGTTTTAAATTTACTACACTGTAGTTTCATCGCATGCCCCCTAGTCCTAGTATTTTTGGAAAGCGTGAACAGACGCTTCACATCCACCTATTCCACTCCACTCATTATTTTATATACCTCTATCATGTCTCCCCTCAGCCGTCTCTTCTCCAAGCTGTATAGCCCTAGCCTCCTTAGTCTTTCTTCATAGGGAAGTCGTCCCATCCCCGCTATCATTTTAGTCGCCCTTCGCTGCACCTTTTCCAATTCTACTATATCTTTCTTGAGATGCGGCGACCAGAATTGAACACAATACTCAAGGTGCGGTCGCACCATGGAGCGATACAACGGCATTATAACATCCTCACACCTGTTTTCCATACCTTTCCTGATAATACCCAACATTCTATTCACTTTCTTAGCCGCAGCAGCACACTGAGCAGAAGGTTTCAGTGTGTTATCGACGACGACACCCAGATCCCTTTCTTGGTCCGTAACTCCTAACGTGGAACCTTGCATGACGTAGCTATAATTCGGGTTCTTTTTTCCCACATGCATCACCTTGCACTTGCTCACATTAAACATCATCTGCCATTTAGCCGCCCAGTCTCCCAGTCTCGTAAGGTCCTCTTGTAATTTTTCACAATCCTGTCGCGATTTAACGACTTTGAATAACTTTGTGTCATCAGCAAATTTAATTACCTCGCTAGTTACTCCCATCTCTAAATCATTTATAAATATATTAAAAAGCAGCGGTCCTAGCACGGACCCCTGAGGAACCCCACTAACTACCCTTCTCCATTGTGAATACTGCCCATTTAACCCCACTCTCTGTTTCCTATCCTTCAACCAGTTTTTAATCCACAATAGGACATTTCCTCCTATCCCATGACCCTCCAATTTCTTCTGTAGCCTTTCATGAGGTACCTTGTCAAACGCCTTTTGAAAATCCAGATACACAATATCAACCGACTCCCCTTTGTTCACATGTTTGTTCACTCCTTCAAAGAATTGAAGTAAATTGGTCAGGCAAGATTTCCCCACACAAAAGCCATGCTGACTTGGTCTCAGTAATCCATGTCCTCGGATGTGCTCTGTAATTTTGTTTTTAATAATAGCCTCTACCATTTTCCCAGGCACCGACGTCAGACTCACCGGTCTATAATTTCCCGGATCTCCCCTGGAGCCTTTTTTAAAAATGGGCGTTACATTGGCCACCCTCCAATCTTCCGGTACCACGCTCGATTTTAAGGATAAGTTGCATATCACTAGCAGTAGCTCCGCAAGCTCGTTTTTCAGTTCTATCAGTATTCTAGGATGAATACTCTCCTAAGAGTTCCCTTAAAAACATAATTGCCATTAGAGGACAACCTTGCTAGCACTCGTTTCATTTCTTTCAGAAACGGGCTTTTTTTACTAGTATAATACAATACTCAGAGTAGTTCTTTCAAGAAATGGCATTAAACAATAAGAAGCATTGCCTAATGATGTCAGCTGCTGAATGATTCACCTAATGACCCAATGTATTTTACTGCACAATAATGAAGGCATACAAAATTAACTTTTAACCAATAAACTGACCATGAATAAGCCACCAATCACAAAACATCATCAGTTAAGGAACTAGATCTCAATTTTAAGATGTGACCTTTATTGCATGAGGCTAACTTTGATGAAATACAATGCCCATCAGTAGGCTATTCAAATTACATTTCTAAACGCTGATAGCTTATAAAATCATCTACAAAATTAAAATGTATGCTTAATATTTAATGGAAACAGTATGAGTCACTTTTGCATTACATTTCTTTGATGAGACTAATTCAAATAATATTTGCAGTTACTATGAGCTTACACTTCTTGACTTTATTTGCCAGCAAAGGTCAAATCAGTCAATCAGATGGACTGATTCAGTTTTTTCTTGCAAATAAAATTCAGATGCATGCCCATACAAGTTTACAAATATCTTAATCAAAAGTAGCTGTAACACAATATGTGAAGTGAAAAAGCAAGTGCAAGCTTGGCTCTTCAACCAGGCCTTTAATGGAAGAAGTAAATAACTTGCTAGTCTCACTCGCATACACAACGAGTGACATGAGCTGCACATACTGAAGCAGGACACGTTTATCCACTTCTGCCATAGCTGAGATAACATTTTATCATCTCTCTGAACTCATGTGCAACTTTCTTTAAATTAGTCACCTTATTTTCAAAGTGCTCTTATTCTCTTACCTATTCTCCTTCTTTGCTTACACCCTACGCTATTAAAATGTTCTATTATGTACTGAGTTGACATTATTAGTAGTGTACTATGCCATACTTTGTATTGTTGTTTGAATATTTTACTGCTGTGATTGTCTATTGCTTATATTTGGTTTATTCTTACTGTACACTGCCTTGAGTGAATGTTTTCTAAAAGACGGTAAATAAATACTAATAAATAAATAATAAATACTACATAAATATCATTTTAGACAGTGCAAGGTTGATTTGCCCTACTTAATACTTGGAAATTTTCAACCAGAAAACAGCAGGAGTAGATGATGACACAAACCACACCCAGCCTCTGTAAAGGGATCAGGGCAATGAAAGCACCAGATTTGGACCTGACAGTCTGTTTTTCGGCTGTGAACAGCACCTGCTCAGGGGTCACATGTGAACTTCCACATGAAGGGAAGAAACAATTGCAGTATTTAAAAAAATAAATTAATTGGGCAATCTTTAATATTTCACTTGTGCTCAAATCTTCCCATTTTGACCCATCTTCCAATATTGAATAATGAATATGTATACACTGAGCAAATAGGCTGGTAGATTCCTGGAAAACCCAGTTACTGGAACAGACAGAGGTCCTGGGAGGAAGAACAGGTAGGAAAGAAATTTTCAAATAATATTTTGAAAGCTGCAATGGCATTATCAGTGTCAGGGTTTGCCGTGCAGATGTGGGGACAGGCCTAAAAGGGGTGAATGTTAAGGACAGAGGGAGCATTTGGGGGGGGGGGTCTGTTATGGGGAGCAATCTAGGGAGAAGACCTGAGTTGAGGGGACATTTGGGAGGTGTTATAGCAAAGCAAGTTCTTTAGAGGAGAAAAATATTTTGGACCAGACCCTTTAAGAAGCAACCCTGGAGTATTGGATTGTGGCTTTCTGGCCCAATGCTCCCAGGATGGAAAAATATTATCAGCTTTTTGCATCTTATTACTATGTATCCCACTGTATCTAATATTAAAACGTATGTTCCGGTAATATGACACACATTATTACCATTTAAAATATTTTAGGGGCAAATAAAGTGTGTTATATCTGTAATGCACCTTAAAAACTACCTTCAATTATGTGTCCCTTAACATGCCTTTAAGGACCATAACGCACAGTGTATTACTTCCTGTAGAGAATCCACAATCCCTTTGCTTCTAGATGATCCCACAGCAGAGATGCCCCAATTGACGTCAGACATATGAAAATCACCTATCTGTAGTAATTCCCCTTTCCTGGCTTTCTTGTGAATGTCTTCAATTAAGTCTCTGTTCATTTCTTCTGACTATAAAGGTGACCTGTGCATTACACCAATGCAAATACATTTTCTTTTCCCTCTTACCAGTTTAACCCACAGTGCTTCTTCCTTACCCCATATGTCCTGCAATTTCTGTGCAATTCTGCCACTTTAGTACTATTCTAAACATATAATGTCACTCTTCTACCGTTTTTTCCCTACCCTGTCTTTTCTGCATAGATTACAGTCAGATATAATTATATCACAGTCATGGTTCTCCGTGAACCACGTCTCCGACCATGACCACCACTATCTCTAAGTCAGCTTCTACCATTGTAGCATCTAGATCTAGAAATTTGTATACAAGACTCTCCAGATGTTACTCTTTTTTTACCCTTTTCTATAAAGGTATTTGATGTTTTATCTTTCTGAAAATTATTAATAACTTTGGGGCTTTTCTTACTCATCCCCATCAAATTTAATTTAAAGCCCGCTTTAGTAATTAGCAAGTCAATTACTGAAGACACTTCATCCCTTCCTTGAAAGATAGACACCATCACTGCTCAGTAGCTCTTGGAAAATAATCCCATGTACTAGGAAACTGAAACGCTCACATTGGAAACAACCAAACAGCCACACATTCAACTCCAGGATGCGAGCTTCCCTCATTTGCCTTTACCTTCAACAGGGAGAATCGATGAGAACACCTCCTGTGCACCTAGGTGCTTCACCCTCTGACCCAGAGCCATGAAGTCACATTTGATATGTTCAGTGGAATACCTAGCATTATAATTTGTGCCAATTGGATGAGCAGCATAGGATAGTGGTCAGTAGGCTTGATGAATCACGGCAAACTTTCAGATACATCTCAAATCTTGGCACGAGGCAGACAGCACACCTCCCTTATTTCATGTCTGGCTGATAGATGGGTGCCTCAGTTCCCCTCAGAAAAGAATCATCAACTTCCATTACCTTTCCCTTCTTATTGGCCACTGATCCACCTCCAGTGGTAGCCAATAAATATGTAAGTACAGTAGGCTTTTGGTGGGTTTTGGAGGGCTTACACTTTCCACCACTATTGTACCAGTTAGAGTGGGATATGGACCTGGGTCCCCTTTTCTACAGTGCACTGAACTGATCACTAGGTTACTCCAGGGACCTGCTTGCTGCGCTAAGAGGAATGGTCATAACATCTGAAGCGTTCATAGAGGCTGGTATTAACTGCTGCATTCACATCTTTGGAGGGGTGGAAAGGGGTCAGTGACCACTTGGGAAGTAAATGGAGGAGTCATGCCTTAATCCTTCCAGTGGTCATCTCATCATTTAGGACACCTTTATGTGACTTAGATATGATTTAAACAGGTCTAAAGCAAAACATCTAACTTTTAGCCCTGGATGTTTTTCCTTTGCTCCATTATGACAGAAAAACATCCAAGTTTTGGGAATGCCCAAAGCCCACCCCCCAATACACCCCCTTGTGATTTGGACAAACTGCAGATAAAACCATCTCAAATCCACATTTCAAAAATCACAATTTTAGTATTTTTCAGAGAAAAATATCCAAATGCCATTTTATGCTGTTTTTCTTTTGAAAATGAGCCTTATGATATTAAACACCTGCCTCCATTACAGGCAGGAACCACAAGCCTGACAGCCAACCTCTATTTTCCTCAAAACTCTTCAAATGCACTGGGTCAAAGAAAGTAAAATCAATACCCTCGAATTTACAGGGGAAATTGGTAATCAGGTAATTCTGAATTAGTTTTTATTTATTTTTATTATTATGCTCATTCCATCTGCTAATTGTTCTGCATTTGTAATTTTATTTTCTTTGTTTTGTAGTTAATTTTTAATTATTATTTTTATGGGCATTGAAATCCATTTTGCTCTTTCAATTTTAGGAAGGTATAGAATATAGATATACAATTAAATTAGGTTTCTGAATCTATGAATATCTCCCAAATAGAAGCTTTTATGACCATCATTATTTCAAAAATCTCAGATGTCTAATATGCATAAATGATCTACAAATTGAATTAGATGAGTATGATTATGGGGATAGCATGGAAACACTGGCATTAAGGAAATAGCATATGCTTGTAACAAAAAAAAATTCATACAGCTCCAGTTACTTGCAGTTAACTTTTTTTTTTAATATATAGATTCCTTAAAGCATGCAATATTTTTTAGACAAGCTGAAGTCGTGTCAAAAGCTCTGGCCTGCTAAGCTGATTGAGTTTCCCTATGGGTGTTTGGGCAAACTGTTGTGACTCAAAAATAAAAAAATAATAAAAATAAAAATATTTCTTCCCCCTACGGTGTTCCTCTTATGGATTTCAACTTGGCATGATGGGATAATTATTTTGCAGCTACCCCTGATCTCAGTTGAGAACATCATATTGCTTAGAAACTGATGTATTGGATTTGTATCTCAGCATGGGAAAGAAACAAAGGAAAGCCTCATATGCTCTTGTGCTAGAAAATCAGATTTTACTAAATAGTAGAATCTGTTGACATTACATTAATATAAATGAAAGATGAAGTATGCACCTGCTTTTTTTTTATTGTCACTGAGATATGAACAAGGAACTGGATCTTTTTTCTTTCATGTATAAAGTGACAACACTTTAGACTACTTCTAAAAAGTTGATATTTGAGCATTCTACAGACAATCACAAGGGTTGGGCATTGGGAGCTCAATTTTCAAAGCTTAATCCAGCAAAATACAATGTCATGAGAAGAAATAAGCAATATGTCTGCAATGTGTAGTTTTAGTAGCCTAAAGCGTGCATGTAACTTAATCACACTTTGAATCTGATACACATGGGAAGAGGAAGACGTTTGGTACCAGTAAGATCTTTATACCAGCACAGTGTACCTGAGTTTGAATGCCTCAGTGATGTCAGCAATTGATGCCAGTGCTAGATCCTTATAAGTGTGATTTCCTGTGGTGCAAGGCCACTGATGCACATTGGTAGGTACATGCCCAAAGGGAAGCACCCCTTTGTAGCCCATTCACAGCCCAGTGGAACTTCAGTGGACTCTGTGTGGAATCTGAGAATGTTATGGTTATCTAGGATGAACAGTGGGAGAGTCTTGGTGCACTGCTGGAAATCTTCAGCACCTGGGGATAAAGAAAGGGACCAGGAACTATTTTTTTTCATACTGGCATTATTGTTAAAAATAGTAGAAAGGGTGGAGGAAGAGGAAATTATCATCTGTGCCATACCTGGTTGTGGTGTGTCGTATTTATAAAAATTTGCAATTCAATAAAAAAACTGAAAACCCCCCCCCCAAAACGATCAACTAGTGCTGTCTCCTGAATCCAGAGCCTTTTAGAGTTCCAGGGATAGATCCACTCCATCTCTACCTATAATATTGGCATCTGCATTAATACAAGAGGGAGTAATTGGATTTTCCTCAGTCCAAGTGTGGGGATACAATTATGCCCTACCTCAACCACTACCACTGGGAAAGGTATGATATAGGCATGTAAATAATGGCACAAGTTAAGACGTTGCCCAACAAGAGAGCTATGAGGTCCTCAGCCCCTTAGAGATGCAAGGTTCTGGCAGCACAAGCAAAAATGTGCACAGAGAGTAGAATCCAAGCAGTGGGGCATGGAGGACCTCATTCAAGAATTGAGTAAGTAAGTGAGTAGATATGGAATTAGTGCAGTATGTCAATGACTTCAAAGTTCAACCACAACACCAGAGAATAATCTAGATGCCATGCCTCTGATGTTTCCTACCCTACCTATAATTTTCAGGTCAAATGAACTAACACACAACATGGGCTTTCCAAGACCACCATCAAATGACTCTAATGATGAAGAATTATTCTTGGCTAATTTTATTCAGAATGCTATCAAGACATTTAAGTAAAAGAAGCCATCATCCCAAAACACGGTTGTTCATGACGTGTGGGTGTTAAAGAGATTGCAGTGATGCAAAATACTCCAGTATCACAAGCTGGTCCTAGCATGAAAGCAGGTAGTGAAGAAGTATTCTGTGGGTTTAAGTCTCTTGCAAAAGGTTTACTGCAAAAGATAAAGAAAATCTGGAAGATGTAGTTCATTGACATGTTTTCCTTACTAATCAGGGATCAGGATTATGCTACTGGGGAGGAGAAGGATAAAGAACACAAATGCTGTGATAAAGAGTGTAATAAGATATTTTCAAGTCAAGCCTGCTTCCCCTGTGGTGCGTCCCCCCAACTCAGCCACCAAAAGCAGATTGGCCAGGGACAAATGCCCACAGTCATAGCACTCCTACCATTAACAGGAGCATTAGTAAATGATTTCATTGATCCACAACTTTGCATTTTTTAGTATGAATCTATTGATCATGCAATTCAGCTAATAAGTCAATGAAGTATGAAGTCACAGTTAACAAAAATTGACACTGAATCTGCCTTCAGATTCTTTTTGACTGCTGGGCTTCTGTCTAGGTGATGCATTCTATGTTGATAAGTGCTTATCTATGGGGTACTTGATTTCTTGCAAGTGTTTCATGCAATTCAGTACCTTTATTCATAGGGAAAGGGAAATGGGACTTGATATACCACCTTTCTGAGGTTTTTTGCAACTACATTCAAAGTGGTTTACATATATTCAGGTACTTATTTTTTTTTGTACTAGGGGCAATGGAGAGTTAAGTGACTTGCTAGTTGCTTTAGTATCCTACTTAACCTTACTATGAGGGGCATTTTCGAAAGAGACGTCCATGTTTTGATATGGATGTCCTCACAAAATGTCCCGTTTCGAAAATACCGTCAGAGACGTCCAAATCCTTAAATTTGGTCATCCCTGGATTTGGTTGTCCCTAGACTTGGTTGTTTCTGATTTTTGGCGATAATGAAAACCAAGGATGTCCATCTCAGAAACTACCAAATGCAAGCCATTTGGTCATGGGAGGAGCCAGCATTTGTAGTGCACTGGTCCCCCTGACATGCCAGGACACCAACCGGGCACCCTAGGAGGCACTGCAGTGGACTTCATAAATTGCTCCCAGGTACATAGATTCCTTACCTTGTGTGCTGAGCCCCCCCCCAACCCCCCCCCCCCCCAACTCTACACCACTATCATAGCCCTTACGGATGAAGGGAGGCACCTAGATGTAGGTACAGTGGGTTTGTGGTGGGTTTTGAAGGGCTCGCTGTTTCCTCCACAAATGTAACAGGTAGGGGGGGTATGAGCCTGGGTCCGCCTGCCTGAAGTGCACTGCACCCACTAAAACTGCTCCAGGGACCTGCATACTGCTGTGATGGACCTGAGTATGACATCTGAGGCTGGCATAGAGGCTGGCAATCAATATTTTTAAAGATATTTTTTGAGGGTGTGAGGGGGTTAGTGACCACTGGGGGAGTAAGGGGAGGTGATCCCCGATTCCCTCCGGTGGTCATCTGGTCATTTAGGGCACCTTTTTGTGCCTTGGTCGTAAGAAAAATGACCAGATAAAGTCGTTCAAGTGTTCGTCAGGGACGTCCTTGTTTCTTTCGATTATGGGTCAAGGACGTCCAAGTGTTAGGCACGCCCAAGTCCCGCCTTTGCTACACCTCCGACATGCCCTCTTGAACTTTGGCCGTCCCTGCGACAGAAAGCAGTTGGGGACGTCCAAAATCGGCTTTCGATTATACCGATTTGGACGACCCTGTGAGAAGGACGTCCATCTTCCGATTTATGTCGAAAGATGGATCGTCCTTCTCTTTCGTAAATGAGCCCATATGTATCAATACTGAAGTCACATATCAGGTCTCAAGGTTACCACAGGATAAGTTGTCCAAACTGAGGGTAGAGATCAAGAGTTTTGGCCAAGCGAAGAAGGCAACTTTGAAACAGTTTCAATCACTATTGGGTCTACTGGCCTTCGCTGCAAGAGTTGTCTCTAGGGCCATATTTTTTCTCATCACCTGACCTTGGCCACTGAAGGATTACAAAGAGTCATTTAATTTTAATTACAAAAACTTTGAAGGAAGACATATGGGATTGCACCCAACGCGCACCAAAATGGAGTTACTGCCAGGCTACCGCATGGCTCTTGCGGTAATTTCATTTTTTGTGCACAGCTGAAAAACAATTTTTATTTGTGGATGCGCATATTGGGTGCGTACCAAGTGGCATTTGATGCGTGTAGGTAATTACCGCCTGGTTACTGCGTCTTTAACGCTAGGTCAATGGCTGGCGATAAGAACTCAGACCCAAAATGGACGCGCGGCAATTTTCATTTTACAGCACGTCCATTTTCAGCAAAAATTTTAAAAAGGAATTTTTTACAGGTTGGCTGAAAACTGATTATGTGCACGGCCAAAACATGTGTCCACACTACCGCGGGCCATTTTTCAGCGTGCCTTTGTAAAAGGGCCCCATTGTATCTCTGAGGTGGTACTCGTTAGAGCACAATTGGATCAATTCACACATATAGAGGTCCTTTTACCAAATGGTGGTAAAACTGGCCCTGCGTTTGGATCAGCACACGGGTTTGCTGTACGCCGAGGCACCCTTTTACTGCCGCTGGAAAAAGGCATTTGTTCTGGAAGGAAATGGCCGTGCACTATGCTTGAGCACACAGTTATGGAACGCATTACCGCGCAACTTAAAAACGATTGCCGAACTAATGAACTTCCGCAAACTGCTGAAGACCCATCTCTTTAACAAGGCATACCACAAAGGTCAACCAATGTGAACATACACAACTCCTCCACATATATTCAGAACTGTCTTACAATATCTGCTGTTATACTACTATCATGTTTCATCATTATCATGTTGCCCAAGATCCTTCTGTAAAACTAAATGTCTATTTTTTAGTATATTTCCACTATTCATGATGTATTGTAAGCCACATTGTGCCTGCAAAGTGGTGGGAAAATGTGGGATACAAATGAATGAATAAATAAATAAATAAATAAATAATAAAGCATTGGCATGTGTCCATTTCCTGGGGGAGCCCTTCCACCTCCTATTTAGGAGGCTTTAGGGGCTCCAATGGTAGCCCTGTGCTGCCCAATTACCCTCAGACATAACCTCTGCACTAGAAAGTATTTTCTAGCATCATAATCACCGGAAGTCAGAAGCTGGAAGCCAGAGCTACCACCAGAATCCTGAGCGAGCCTAGCAGTAGGGTCAATTTGAAGCATGGCGATATGGCAGTATTGCTATTGCCGCTTTGTAAAAGGACTCCATAGTGAGGAGCTAAGCCATAAAGAATTTTAAAAATGTTACACAAACCTTGAAATGAATCCTACCCTCAGTCGGTAGCCAGCGTAGTTCTATTAACAAAGGAGTAACACTATCATTCGTTAGAAGCTGAAAATATTAAACGTTCTGCAGTGTTTTGTATAGTTTGGATTTTCTTAGTATAGCTTCTTTGACAGCCAGTGTAGATAATATTTCAGTAATCAAGGAATGAGAAAAGTAAGTTTTGTACTAAAAGTAAAAAAAAATTGAAATATCCAGGGATTTACGAAATTCACCTCAATTTCCTCATAGGGAAAAATGAATTATTGACCAGTGTATTGAACTGTAAGTCTAAAGTAAGTGAACTTGTCAAAACACATACAAAAAATATCCAAGATTTTAAAACTATTTTTGAAAATAAAGTGGAAAGTAGGAGTGGAGTGGAGTAGTGGTGAGAGTGGTGGACTTTGGTCCTGGGGAACTGGGTTTGATTCCCACTGTAGGCACAGGCAGCTCCTTATAACTCTGGGCAAGTCACTTAACCCTCCAGGTACAAATAAGTACCTGTATATAATATGTAAGCCACATTGAACCTGCTGCAATGAGTGGGAAAGCACAGGGTACAAATGTAAGAAAAAAAATTGTAATTGTTTGACTTTAAGATGTTATTATTCCAAACACTTCTTTTTGTTCTAGTAATAAAAATTTACCCCCCCCCCACCCTTTTTTTTACAACGCTGCACGGTAATGCTGACACAACCCTTTCAATTTTAATGGGCTGTGTCAACATTACTGCACCAAAAGCCACTAGCGTGGCTTTGCTAAAGGGGGGGGGGGGGGGGGTACTGTCATTTTTTCTTTGTTCAGTTTGAGGTGATAGTTCCTTATCCAAGTTTCAATAAGTTGGATACAGTTATCCTCTTTGAGTGTGATTTTAGGGTCCTTTTACTAAGCTGTGGTAAGTGCTTCAAAGGGCTTACCGCAGGACGTCCTGCAGTAAGTCTGATATTAGCACATGCAAGTCGCATGCTAAAAATATTTTCATTTTTACGGCAGAGGGGGGAATGTCAGGGATAGAGAGGGGGTGTGCCAGCACCAATTGGTACGTGAGCCCTTACTGCTTACAAAATAGATATCCGTAACTGCTGACGCACTAATTTGTTTTAATAGCCACGTGCTAATGACAATATTAGTGCAAGGATGAACTAAATCTTTGACCATGCCTTGCTTGCCGCCTGACCTGTGTCAGTATCCTGATTATGCCTTGCTCTTTGCCTGACGTGACTCAAGTCTGGTTGCCTGACTACACCTGTCTGCTGCCCCTTTGGAGTACACCAAGTCCTGCTGCTACCCAAACCTGAGGGCTCAATTGTTAGGAAATGGTGGTCGGTCCAGGTGAAGACACCAGGGGCTTTGTCGGCTACCAGAACCAGCTTTCTGGAGATGGCACAAGGGCTCACTCCCAGTTCGTGCTACATGGTGCTACATGGTGCGACAAATAGACTACTAGCGCTTTTGTGCAAACAAGAAGGCTCTCTATAGAGCTCTACTTTCGCAAGTGCGGCAAACTGTGAATACAATTATTCAGTTTTGGGGCATTGAACCTACACCACGTGTATGTCACAGAGCTATTCTTTGACCCCTGAAGCAGGCATTGTTCAACGCCGAAACATGGCCCTTGTCGCAGGGCCGCTGAGAGGGGGGTACAGGGGGGACAAAATTCCCAGGACTCAGGCCTCCAAGGGGGCCCGGCACCGCAGTCGCACCCGCCACTGGGCCCCTTCCACCTGAACCCCCACCAGAAGAAGTGCTGTCTTCTGTTCTGAGTCCGGCGTGCGTGGCCCACACAGACGTGCTCCTCTCAGTTGATCTTCGCTGTACTCTGCAGGGCTTCTGTGCGTCTGTGCGTCTGACGTCAGATGCACAGAAGCCCTGCAGAGTACAGCGAAGATCAGCTGAGAGGAGCGCGTCTGTGTGGGCCGCGCACGCCGGAGTCAGAAGACAACACTTCTGCTGGTGGGGGGTTGGGTGGAAGGGGCCCGGCCCAGTGGCGGAGGCAGGTGGGACTGTGGCGCCGGGCCCCCCCCTCAGGGGGGGCGACGAAAACCTGGGGGGTGACAGTGGGGGCGACGCCCAGGGGGCGGGGACAGGGGCCCGGGAGCGGCCTTGTCCCAGGCCCAGCCCAGTCTCTCGGCGGCCCTGCCTTGTCGGGTCACTTATTAATAAAGAACTTCAATTGTCCCAGTCTTGAAGGCCCAGTGTTGCTTTTTTTGTTTGTGTATTTTGTTTGTGACAAATAGACTCCTAATTTCTGAGGCAAAAACTGTTGTCCAGAGTTATTTTTCCTTGTTTGAATACTGCATTAAAGAAGATTTTGGTTCAAGAGTTCTGAGTCTTCTCATAGTGATGTTCTATATACTGGTTTAAACTCAATGTGAAGCCTAGTATAAGCAGTGCTTTTTTTGTAGAAAAAAAAAGTGTCGGTACTCATTATGGGCGGGGGTCACCACATATGGCTCCACCCCTATGATAGCCACACCCACATTAGCCATACCCCTTATACCAGCCATAGCGCATATAAACAGACATCATTTAAAATATACTAGTATAGGAGAAAAACAATAACTTGCGATTTTTTTTCATTATAAATCATTTTTGTAAAATGTTACAGCTCCAGTATACCCAGTGCAAAATAAGACAGCAGATGTAAATTCTCAAATTGGACAAATTCCAAACACTAAAATGAAAATAAAATGATTTTTTTCTACCTTTGTTGTCTGGTGACTGTTTTCTATCCATACGGTCCAAGTGTCTGATTCTGCTGCTCTCTATCTGTTCTCTTAACTCAGTTTCCAGGGCTTCTTTTCCATTTATATCTTTACTTTCCTCCTTTCTTCTTCCATGTCCAGCATTTCTCCTCTCTCCCCGCCAACCCCACCATCCATCCATGTCCAGCAATTCTCCTCTGTCTCCTGCTCTGCTCTCCTCTCCATCCATTTTCAGCGTTTCTCATTCCTCCCCTGCCTTCCCATCCATGTGCATCTCCTTTCTATCTTCCCTCCCCTCCATCCATGTCCAGCATGTCTCCTCTCTCCCCTGCCCTCCCCTCCCATGTCCAGTGATTCTCCTCTCTCTCCCCTGCCCTCCTCTCCTATCCAAGTCCAGCAATTCTCTCTTCTCTGCCTTCCCCTCCCATCCATGTCCAGCAATTCTCCATTCTCCTCTCTCCCCTGCCCTCCCCTGCCCTGCCATCCCATCCAATCCATGTCCAGAATGATTCTCCTCCCTTCCCTCCCCTCCCCTCCATGTCCAGCGATTCTCTTTTGTCCCTATCCTTCCCCTCCCTTCCATGTCCAGTGACTCGCCCCAGCCTCCACCTGCCCCCGAGATCATTCAAACCCCAGCCCCATTTGCCCCCCCACACACACACACCCGCAGCCCCACTTGCCCACACATACCCCAGCCCCACTTGCCCACATACACATCCCCAGCCCCATTTGTCCACCCCCCCAGCCCCACTTGCCCACACACACACCCCAGCCCTACTTGCCCACACACACCCCCAGCCCCATTTGCCCAGCCCCCCAGCCCCACTTGCCTACACACACACACCCTAGCCCCACTTGCCCACCCTCCCCTGCCCGCTCCCTTCCATTTGCTCCTGGCTGTGTTCCCTGCCTTACAAAACTTTTCTTTTTTTACCGAAGTCGCGAACTGGCAGCCTGAAGACTGAAGAAAGCAAACAGCAGGCAGGCTCGCCTCCTTGCATCGCGTCGCTTCGTTTCCCTGCATTCTCAGCGCGTCCCGCCCTCGAGGAAAGGAAATGACATCAGAGGAGGGCAGGACATGCTGAGAATGCAGGGAAACGAAACAACGTGATGCAAGGAGGCGAGCCTGCCTGCTGTTTGTTTTCTTCAGTCTTCAGGCTGCCGGTTCGTGACTTCGGTAAAAAAGAAAAGTTTTACAAGGCAGGGATCAGGGCCGGGTGCAAACAGCAGGGAGCGGGCAGCTGAGCCCCCGGACCCAGAAAAAAGGTGCCGGTACGCTGTACCAGCGCGTACTGGCACAAAAAAAGCACTAAGTATAAGTAATTCTTTGCAAGGGCAGAACAGCCCCTTTAATTTCATTTTTTTCCCTGTCAGAAATCTTTCTAATAGCAGATATAATTAAGAAAAACTAGAATGTATTCCACTGTTCGTCTTTCAAGATTAAAAGAATTAAGGTGATTCAAGGTCTTTTCAAGTACAGCAGAGCAAACCTAGATGTTAAATCGAGGCTTAATTGTCTTTATTTCCTCTAACAATAACTCTTAAACAGATGTAGCACAGATGTGGTCTCATCTGCCAGGCAAACTCTATCCCATCATTACTATAACCTTTTTATGATTATGTGCTTTATGACATCTAATTGCTAGGTAAGGACCCTTCCAAGAGAGATGCTCACTGGAATTGTATCAAATGCTGCGTTTCCACTTGATTTCCATTTCCTTCTAATAAATACTTTCAAATGTGCTCTCTGGAAATGTTTCAGTGCCCCCAAATTACCCCTCATTTGATTTCAGTGTAGGTTTATTTAAATCTTTCCCTCATTCAGATGGCTTTCTATTTCTGCTGAAGATGAACAAAATGAAAAAGCTGCACAGCAGCTGTATTCATCTACAGTTTCCTTTCTTAGTGGCATGATTAAATTGCATTACGCTAAAATAAAAATGGGTACAGTCTTTATGGCTGCTTACAGACAGAATAATTTATTTTATTCTAGCTAGAATGTAAATGTGCACATCATTGTCCTTTTCAGTTGTATGATGATCTTTAGCACGAGTGATTCTATTTTACTTAAAAAAAAAACAAAAAATAGAAGCTAGTTTTCAGAGATCCTGTGGTATGTGCAAGGGTATATATATTTTGTTCTTGTGGACCTAAAAGATGATTTTCCATGGGCTGCAAAACTGCAGTCTTTTAAACTGCATGCTTTGCAAAACAATATATGCAGGCTGACCACTGGGAGACATGATAGAGGTATATAAAATAATAAGTGGAGTGGAACAGGTGGATGTGAAGCGTCTGTTCACACTTTCCAAAAATACTAGGACTAGGGGGGCATGCGATGAAACTACAGTATAGTAAATTTAAAACAAATCAGAGAAAAATTTCTTCACCCAGCGCAAAATTAAACTCTGGAATTCATTGCCGGAGAATGTGGTGAAGGCGGTTAGCTTGGCAGAGTTTTAAAAGGGGTTAGACGGTTTCCTAAAGGACAAGTCCATAAACCACTATTAAATGGACTTGGGAAAAATCCACAATTCCAGGAATAACATGTATAGAATGTTTGTACATTTGGGAAGCTTGCCAGGTGCCCTTGCCGATGGACCCTTAGTCTTTTCCCTGTGTGACATTACTTATGTACTTATGACCAATAATACAATGATAAAAAATGAAATCCCAATATATCCATGAACAAATGTACCCCCAGCTCATACCTGGTTCCTCCTCCTTGCCACCTGAGTTGAAAATACATTATTTCCTTAGAGAGAGGACGGCAGTTTTCAAAGTGAAATTTCCACAGGTGAACACTTGTTTACCTGTGAAAATTATCCCCTTACAGTAATCAAACCAGTATTTACATTATCTTAAAGACTAGTAGTGACAAGAATTTATATTGGATTCCATCATCATATTTAATTGTACTCTGCAGCACACAGGATGTCCATAGGCAGTACTCACTGTGAGCAATTTTCAAACTGACTTTGCACCAATTTTCAAAGAGAAAAAGAACATGCACATTCACTTTAATGTACAGTGTGGGTAATCTAATCGAATACATTGATAATCTGCCTTTATCCAACAAAATTGAGCCCTAAGCAGTTTACAATAACAAATGAGACTAGTTAAAAGAGAAATATTTTCAAGTGCTAGTCAAGATTTGGTTAAAAATTATTGAAACAGAAATGTGTTTAGATGCTTATGAAATATTGAGTAAGAGGAAATATCTTTGATCGAAATAGGGAGAGAGTGGTGGATGTTTGGAATGCCCTTCCGCGGGAGGTGGTGGAGATGAAAACGGTAACAGAATTCAAACATGCGTGGGATAAACATAAAGGAATCCTGTACAGAAGGAAGGGATCCTCAGGAGCTTAGCGGAAATTGGATGGCAGAGCCGATGCTGGGAGGCGGGGCTAGTGCTGATCAGACTTATACGGTCTGTGCCCTGAAAAAGACAGATACAAATCAAGGTAAGGTATACACAAAAAGTAGCACATATGAGTTATCTTGTTGGGCAGACTGGATGGACCGTGCAGGTCTTTTTCTGCCATCATCTACTATGTTACTATCCAGCTCATTTTCGAAAGTGATCGCCGGCCATTTCCCGACATAAATCGGGAGATGGCCGGCGATCTCTCAAAAGCAGCCAAATCGGTATAATCGAAAGTGGCTTTTTTGACACTATCGCCGCTTTCCCTTCGCCTCGCCGGCGAAAGTTCAATGGGGGCGTGTCGGCGGCGTAGCAAAGGCGGGACATGGGCAGGCATGGGCGTGGCTACCAGATGGCCGGCTTTTGCGGATAATGGAAAAAAAAGCGGCGTTAAGCAGTATTTTGCCGGGTTTACTTGGTACTTTTATTTTCACGACCAAGCATCAAAAAGGTGCCCCAACTGACCAGATGACCACCGAAAGGAATTGGGAATGACCTCCCCGTACTCCCCCAGTGGTCACCAACCCCCTCCCACACTAAAAAAATTAAAATAAAACATATTTTGCCAGCCTGTATGCCAGCCTCAAATGCCGTACTCACCTCCTTGACAGCAGAATGTGTTCTATCCTTTGACAGCCGTTCCCTGGTTGTGATGTGGCTCTCGGGTGAGTGTGACACCTTTTCTGTTAGGTGCACTGTAGAGTCACATCAGCAATGGGGATGTGTGGTGGGTGTAGGGTAGTGGGCTCTACTCCCATGGTGCTTTTCCCCCTGCTAACTGGGTCAGAGTGTGTCCAGTTTTGATTCTGATAGTCCATGCGGTAGTGGCCATTTTTGTAAGCCACTTTTAGATCCCTTTCATGTGTTACCCACGTTAGAGAACTTAGTTATTACCTTGAATGTTGCTGAAAGAGGGCATTGCACACCATTCTGCCAGCTCTGATCTACTGCTCATCTCAGTACGAGGGAGACTCTTTGCCAGTGGGGCCCAACCTCTGATCTGCAGTTACCTGTGAGTAAACGTGCTTATTCCAATAAAGGACTTTTTCAAAGAGATTAGTCTTCAGGTGTCAACTGTATTATCGAAAAAAAAGATGGTAGGCCAGCTTTTTCGATAATACGGTTCCGGCCAGCTGTAGCGCCGCCGCCAAAATAGATCACCAGCGATCTATTTCTCCGGCGACGTTTGATTATGCCCCTCCACGTTACTATGTTTGAATTGCCTTATAGGAGAAATATTGTTCAAGCGTTCTTTTAAATCTAACAGACTTAAAGGAAAGAAATAAGGAATAATGATCCTTTAATCTGGAGTTTTATTGGCAAGAGGGAAATACTAATGAAAGAAAGCTCACATTTATAATTTTGTAAACAAAGCAAATTAGTTTAAAAGATATTCGATGTACTTATTATTTTCTTCAGGAGATAAACGTAAATCAATCAGAGGGAGAGGTTGATCATTTGAACTCTCCTGACAGTTTGGATCTAACAAAATTTCTAGAATCTTCTCAGGAAAATATAGTTAAAAGAGCTACTTTATTGGTAACAATGTTATCTGTTGAAAAAAACCTGACCCCCCCCCCCCCCCCTTACTAAGCCGTGCTAGCTGCTGCCATGCACTTTGAATGGGCTGCAATAGCATTGCCGTGCGGCAGCAGCTAACATGTCTTAGTAAATGGGGTGGGGGGATGTTTTGAGGACTTATTTTAAGAAAAAGGATGCTTTTTCTATGGACAGGTGGTTATGATGTTCCCTGATGTGACCAGAGCTACTCAACTACATTGAAAGGCATTTTTGCAGCTTAAGGTGCGGGTCTTGGCAGTAGGAGACCTTTTTTCACTTAAGTTTCCTTGCAAATACTTGGTCACTTATGAGAATCATACCTATCTGTTTTTGGATCATGCACATTTAGAAACTTTTCTTTCTACTAAGGTTTCTTCTGTTTCATAATGTTTTCTTGGAGTACTGTAGCAGGTTACTTTGGAGATTAATTAACTGCTTTGTGTTTGCAAGAAATGCTTGTTCATTATGTCTTTTTTCATTTCTGTAACAGGTGTTTTCTTGTTGATCTCCCTTTGATGTGGGCTAGAATTTTACTATTATCTGTTTGATTTTTCTTGGAATGTATCCAGTGGTGTGCTGGTAAATTTTTAACAACAGGCTCTCTCCCCTGTCCACCTCTGCACCCCCACCTTCCAAACTGCAGAGCTGGCTATATCCGGGGAGAGAGCCTATGTGTGTGTGTGTGGGGGGGGGGGGGGGGGGGGGGGGTCAATGCATTACTCTCCCTAGGAAAAAAATTGTTAAATGCTCCCGGGTTCCACGGGTTCCAATCTAATTCATGTTTAAATGTGGGATAAAATGCTATAAATAAGTAAATAAATAGATAGAAACTCTGAACGTTGAGCACCTGATTCCCCATAACATGATGTCTGTTTTAGAAGCCCTTTACCAGGAGAAAAAAAATCTCTGCACCAATAACACAGTTAGGTGTCCCTATAACCAGCCCTTCCAAATGACACACTGATTACGATTTATAACAAATTACTACTCTACCTATGAAAAGTTATTCCCTTATTATACTTCCTCTGTGTACATCCCTATGCACAAGCCAGCGAAATTTTTACAAATTTAACTTTTTCTTTCTTTTACAGTATCCTCCCCATCCCTCCTCACCTAACCTACTTATTACAAACCTCTTCCCCACTCCCCCAAGCCGAAGGGTCCCACTCCCAGCACATACCTGAAGGCAGTGTCCCTGGTGGTCTAGTGGATTTTTCAGGGCAGGAAAGATCCCCAGTCTTTTCTGCCTGCTGCCGGCGCTGACCCTCCTCCTGCCGCATCTTCTTTAAAATGGCTGCCGAGATTTACAAGGGCGGCCTCGCAAGACTTCAGGGAAAGTCTCACAAGGCTGTCCCTGGAAGTCTTGGCAGCCATTTTTAAAGAACGATGCAGCTGCAGAGGGTCAGTGCTGGTAGCGGGCAGGAAGGACTGGGGATCTTTCCTGCCCTGTAAGAGTCCACTAGACCACCAGGTATGCTGCCTTTAGGTATACGCTGGGCAGTGCTTTTTTTGTAGGAAAAAGGTACCGGTACTCATTATGGGCAGGGTCACCATCTATGGCTCTGCTGCTATAGTAGCCACACCCACAGTAGCCACACCCCTTATACCAGCCATGGCGCATATAAACAGGTATTATTGAGAAATACTATACTAGCATAGGAGAAAAAAATAACTTGTGATTTTTTTTCATTATAAATAATTTCTGTAAGCTGTTACAGCTCAGTATACCCAGTACAATATAAGACAGCAGATGTAAATTCTCAAATTGGACACTAAAATGAAAATAAAATGATTTTTTCTACCTTTGTTGTCTGGCGACTTTGTCTTTCTGATCATGTTGGTCCCAGACTCTGATTCTGCTGCTCTCTATCTGTTTCCTTAACTCCGTTTCCAGGGCTTCCTTTCCATTTATTTCTTTACTTTCCTCCTTTATTCTTCATTTCTTGTGCTACATCCATAGGTAAAAGCTGGGTCCTCTGCGGACTTGACTGGAGGAGGTATAGAGTGAATCCAGCTTCTACCTATTTCCTCCATCCATGTGCATTTTTTCTCCTATTTTCCCTTTCCCTCATCTCTGTAAGTATGCATCTCCTTCCTCATTCTTCCCTCCCCTCCATCCATATGCATCTCCTTCCTCTCTCTTCCCTCTCATCCATCCATGTCCAGCTTTTTTCTCTCCCCCCTCCATGATCCATGTCTAGCATTTCTCCTCTCTCCTCCCCTCCAACTGTTCATCTCACTTCCTCTCTCTTCACTCCCCTCCATCCCTGTTCAGAATTTCTCCTCTATCCCCTCCCCTCCATCCATGCGCATCTCCTTCCTGTCTTCCCTCTCCTCCATCCATGTCCAGCATTTCTCCTGCCCTTCTTTCCATCCATCCTTGTCCAGCAACTCTCCTCTCACCGCTGGCCTCCCCTCCCATCCATGTCTAGCGATTCTCCTCTTCCCTCCTCTCCCATCCATGTCCAACGATTCTCCTTTGCCCCTATCCTTCTCTCCCATCCATGTCCAGCGATTCTCCTCTCTCCCTTGCCTTCTTCTCCCATCAATGTCCAGCGATTTTCCTCTGCCCTCCCCTAACCATTCATGTTCAGCAATTTCTCCTCTCTCCCCTACCCTCCATGTCCAGCAATTCTCTTCTGACATCCCCTAACCATCCATAACCAGTGATTTCTCCTCTCTCCCATCCCCTCCCTTCCATGTCCAGTGATTCTCCTTTGCCCCCTATCATCCCCTCCCATCCATGTGCAATGCTCACCCCAGCCCCCAGCCCCACCTGCCACCGAGATCCAGTTCCAACCCCAGCGCCGGCTCACCTGCCTACCCTCAGCTCCCCGACAGCCCTCCTTTCCGTTCCTGCCACCACCCAGTGTTTAAATCTTTTATTTTACCTGAAGTCGGGGTGGCGGTGAAAGCAGTAGGCTCAGCTCACCTCCAGCCTTCCCTTCCCTCTCAGTGCCCCACCTTCTTCTGATGTATTTCCTGCTTTCGTGAGGGCTGCAGTAAAAATAGCCTTAGTGGGAAAGATCCATGTGAAGGCGCACTAAGGCCACATTTTGCCACAACTTAGAAAAAGGACCCCTTTGAAAATTGTCTTTCCTATGTGGCCAAATTGGAGGAAATTCCAACACCGAAAAAATTCTACTAAGTTCTTAGTTATACAAAATCCTCCAGTACTACGTAAATGTTGTGTGCCTGTTTTAGAGTTCAAGGAAGTATAAATAAGTATTTTATTTGTAGTCCACTTTGCTGCAGTTTTCCCTGTGAAAGGTGGAATATAATGTGCAATAAATCAAACTGAATCAAATCAAGCAGCCTAGTGGTTAGAGCATTGGACTGAAAACCAGAAAAGCTATGGTTCAGTTCCTGCTTCTGATGCTGACACTCCATTTTGACTCAAAGCAATTTACTTTATCTCCCATTGCCTTAGGTACCCACTTAGACTTTCAGCTCTTTGGGAAGGACATATTGTACATGAATACTTATTACTACTGTACAACATTGTATAGTCATTCTTTTTAGACTGTCAACTGCTTTATTGGTTACCTATAAGGCATATAGAAAGTTTTCATTGTATTGCATAGGGATGTTTATTCTGTTTGCTTAGGTACCTTAAAACTTTAGGGGACCTGTTACTTAGGGGCCCTTTTTCCAAGCCATGGTAAAAAGTGTCTTGCAATCAGGGGCGTAGACAGACCTCGGCGGGAGGGGGGTCCATAGCCTGAGGTGAGGGGACATATTTTAGCCTCCCCTGGCGCTACCGACCCCCCGCCCCTCCCCTGCCACTTTTGATCCCCCCCACCTTTGCTGCTGCCCCTCCCCCGCCACCACCAGGTACCAAAGTCCTATTCAGTGCGTTTGCTGATCTGTTTCTGTGAGTCCTGATTCCTGGGACGTCAGGGGTCGAAAGTGGTGAGGGAGGGTCATCGGCGGCGGGGGGTGGGGGTAAAAAGTAGAGGGGGCCTGGGCTAAATCTGTGGGGGCCTATACCCCTGTGGCCCCACCTAGCTATGCCCCTGCTTGTAATAGTGTTTATATGTGAGATTACTGTATGCTGAGGCCACTCTTTACCGCAGTAGGACATTTTTTTTAATTGAGGTCCTAAAATGGTCGTGCACCAATTTTCCAATTGGCATGCAGCCATTTATTGCTTGTGCCCTTACTGCTACCTGTTTATCGGCCAGTAAAGGCTCACTTACTACTCCCACAATAATCAGGCAGTGCCCAGCAATGACAGTGTACTGCCTGATTACCGCTGGAAATGCCTACTTCCCGCCCCTGCACTAGAAAATAAAAATTATTTTCTAGCATGGAAAATGGCATGTGCCAAAAACAGAATTATCATAAGGTGCCTTGCGCACCTGGCAGTAATTCTGTTTTCCCGTGTACTACCCGCATGGTAGCCTTACAGCCCTTTTGTAAAAGGGCCCCTTAAGATATTTATTTGACGTTTAAACCTAGCTGTAATACCATGAGCCTACCACTGGAGGTCAGAGTTGACATTTTGAATCCATGGACAGGGTAGGAGCAACTGGGGATCACTACTAATGCCCGCTAGATACAAGGGATTGCCAGTAGGACACGGGGATATCATGGGTTTGGGGGGTTGGGGAAGTGGAGGTCATTATTGTGTGTCGGATTCTGTGACCGAGGGGTACATTTTCAAAGCAGTTAGGGGTCCTTTTACTAAGCTGTGGTGAAAGGGGGCCTGCACTAGTGTCAGTGTGTGTTTTTCACATACACTGTGGCCCCATTTACCGCAGCGGATAAAAGTCTATCTTTTTCTGAGGAAAAGAAATGGCCGCAGGTTAAGTGAAACACTTACCAAATAGCCATTTTGGGGGGACACATTGAGATGGCAGTAAGGGCTCCTGCACTAACCTGGCAGTAACCAGGTAGTTCAGTGGGGGTGGGAAGTACTGCAGGGCTGCTGTAGTAGCATGGTGCTGCTTCCTTCTTAGCAAGTGGTAAGCTTGCGTTGGGCTTACCACTGCTTTGTAAAAGGGGTCCTAACATGTCAATGCTCTGGTATACACATAAACAAAACAGATACACTGGATTACTAACATCATTAATAATGGATGCTCTTTACACTAAGAACCATTCAACAGAGGCTTATAGTCAAATGTTATTTTAATACTTTACATTTAAATCTGTTCATTGAATGTAAACTCTACAATGACAAACAACAAAGAAAAAGAACACAGTCTCTTGGTGCATGTATACAATCAATATTGTCTATTTCCAGCATAGATATGGATACTTGAAATCAGAATACTCAAAAAAGGTGTATAAAAAACTCTAAACTCAGCTACAAAAATTCAAAAAAGTTTGATTAGTGACCGCTACTATTAGAATATACCTCATAGGTCACATCTACCAGCATTGACAGCCACCAGATAGAAACCTCAAAGCCCAAGGATCTATACCATTATTCATCTAGATCCTTTACAGGGGGGTCACATCTAATGCCATAGCCAATAAATCAACAATCAAACTCTCAACAAACATATCAAAAAATGTAGAAAAAAAGACTAATGGTCATGAAACTCCACGTCAAAAGTCATAGGTGGTGGAAAAAAAGACCATGCATCAAAGAGGTGTATCATAGGGAAATACGTCACATAGAAATCTCAACATTAAAAGGTAACTGTACTTAAACAGCCCATATCTATACACAGCATAATTGCAAAATTCAAAATGTAAAACAAATAATTAGGGGGTCTTTTACTAAGGTGCACTAGCATTTTTAGCTTGAGCTAAAAATCAGCTGGCGCTAAATGCTGAGATCTCCATTATATTCCTACGGGCATCTCAGCATTTAGCACCAGCTGATTCTTAGCACAAGCTAAAAGAACTAGCAGACCTTAGTAAAGGACCCCCTAGGCTTATGCTCAATAGGAGAGACACTCTGTTCTCACTCATGGCTAACATCGCTTACTTTACTACATTCACATTGCTGTCAGTCAACACATATTCTCCACTCACTTCAGGCAAGTACCCATAGAGTTCGGGACAGCTACAACACAGTTAATTGAATCCCAACAAGGGCCATTTGTTTCGCCTCTGGCTGCTACAGGGGATTGAACTTACATATACTTTACAGGTAACAAGATGGTGGCTAGCAATATCTAAGACACTGACAGTCCACTTCCACCAATCATCATTGAGGTTTGTATTTAAAGGAGCAGAACTGAAAAAAAATGAACTCCATTCCACTGCTTCATTTAAACTATTGGCTTCCACTGTATTCAACATATATATTCAATGTTTCTCATACTGTTAAAGCTATTTACAGATGTAATCTCTGTGCTTCAACACTATGAATTGATCCACCACCACCATACAGCACAGATCCTCAAATACATAATTGTGTTGCAAACAATGATGCACCAGGGATTCCTCCAATTTAGCTTTCTTGTTATAATGACAATGTTCTATTATTCATGTTTTAAAAAGATGAGGCATCTGCCCTATATATAATAAAGTACCGAGGCATTTGATTACGCAGATGATATTCACTGATGTGAAAGTAGTCAACTGAGTCAGTGTAAATGCATGACCAGCCTTTGCATCCTCAAAATCTGTCCCTTCCATAATGAAAAAATTGAAAGTGATCCCATTATAATACAGTTGCTATATTTGCTAGCTTCCTTAATTGTGGTTAATTTTTCATCATCTGTTCATTCCAGCCTTGCCTTGTCCCCTTGATTGTCCTCCTTCCACCAGGTTTCTGGATGTTTATTATATTGTCATGATTGTGACGATATTCCCTGTTGGACTTGCTTTGGGGTTCCTCCAGCCAAGCCAAGTCTGTGTGTAAATCCTGAAGCCTTTGTGAAGATCCTGAAATCAGTTCCAGTCCAGTCTAGTCCATGCCGGGATCCTGTTCCAGCCAAGCCGTGCTCTGCTGTTGTGTTGCTAAAAGCCACACCCTGCTGGTGACCTCACCTGTAGTGCCTTTATTATCACCTGGGAACTTCCTAAGTTTGCCTTTGCATCGCTATAGGTCAGTTGGTATGCTGTTGCACTTCTGCTTGGTTCTGTCTGTGGGCATTTCTGCCTCCTGTTTCAGTCTGTCTGTTTGGGCCAGTGGTGTTTGTTATTCCTCTTACTTGTAGTTCTTGTTCTGTCTCCTTGTGCTGGCTGCAGTACTCTGTGGTGAGTCTGTTTCTCTCTAGTGTTTTTCTGTGTGTTTTATGGCTGCCTTGTGTTAATGCTCTGGGATTAGTTTGTGGTTGTAGCCTAGTTTTGTGTTCTGCCTTGTCTGTCTTATTTTATGTCTCTAGTTCCCCTCTGCCTTTTCCCTCAGTCCCTGTTTGTGCAAGCTTGTTGTTGTGCCCTGTTACCTGAGGAAGTACCCTTAGTTCTGATTCCTGATTCCTGGTCCCTGTTTAGTCAAGCTTGCTTTGGAGTCATATTCGCTGTGTGAGTTCCTGTATCCTGTAAGTCCTGCTGGCTGCCCGCACCTAGGGACTCAACCCCTAGGGAATGGCGGTCAAGTGCAGGTGAAGTCTTATTCCAGTCCGAGTGTTCTAGTCCTGTGTGTTCCTGCTTGCTTATCTACATCTGCAGCTCCTGTCTTGTTGGTGTGTTAGCCCAGTTCTGGTTGTGGGGTTTCGCCTGCCACTGCCGCTCTACTGCAGTGGTCCAAGGGCTCACGGATCCAGTTTTCCCTTGAGAGGCCTGACATATATCTACTTCTTCATTTAGTGTTATGTACTCTAACTTTTCCATCTTATTTTTTATGCTTCTAGCATTTGTATACAAACATTTCAAATGGTGTTGCTTGCTTGTATCTACAAGCTACCCAGCAGTTGACAGGGATAATTAGCAATTTTTACTCTGTTCTCCTCATAAAGGTTCCTGACTTTCTTTCACTTTTGATGCAACCTCTCTATCAGGATGCCCTAAATTCCCTGCATTGATAGTATCCTTCAAAGATACCTCATTCCAAACCATACACTCCTGAGCAACTGTAGGCTTTTCCCCCCAGGTTCTAGTTTAAGCTGCTGTATCTTCTTTTTAAATGTTAGCTTCAGTAGCCTGGTTCCATCATGGTTAAGGTGGTGCCCGTCTTTTCATAAAAGATTCACTTTCCCCAGGAGTGTTGGTGTTTAGAGTTATTTATTTCCTTTTGTCCTTTTTATTTAAAGACTTGAAGTAAATTTAAATAGGTTATTTATTTTTATTACATTTGTACCCCGCGCTTTCCCACACATGGCAGGCTCAATGTGGCTTACATGGGGCAATGGAGGGTTAAGTGACTTGCCCAGAGTCACAAGGAGCTGCCTGTGCGTGGTGGGAATTGAACTCAGTTCCTCAGGACCAAAGTCCACCACCCTAACCACTAGGCCACTCCTCCACTAAAACCTGAACTAGACTGTACATCTATAGAGGTGGATTCCAAAGACCAACAGTCATTAGCCATAACTGGTCCCATTCTAGAGAATGGTTCTTTGGTATTTTATTTCCCGTTTTCCTGGAGTCATTGGTCCATTTCCCACTCTCTTTTTTTTTTTTTTTGTGCTTTTATTTTCACGTGGGAATTTGTGTTCATCCACTTAGGTGGATTACTCCCCCATTCTAGAGACTCATAAACCATGGTTGCTGCCTTTGGGGGAAAAAAACAGGTGGGTTGCCCAGATCTCCCCACGGAGAACCCAGATAAAGTGAGGTACTACAGTCCATGGGGGCTACATTTCTATTAGTGTCAGGTTCAAAATGTCTGTAGTAATAAGCCACTCCGAGAATGATGTCTTAATATTGGTTTAATGACATAGGGATGTTAAATAACTATATGTTGGCTTATAAGCACCACAATCAGTCACAAACCTCTGATATTCAATGCTATTTTACTGCCCAGGGACAGCTCCTGGCCAGTTAAATAATGCATAACTGGATATTTCTCAATATTCAGCAGGAGATAGCCAGTTATCTCCTGCTGAATATTCCCAGTTGTAACGTGGTGCGCTTAAATTCTAAGAACCCTGTTTACTAAGCCGCATTGTAGGCACGCTAGCGTTTTTAACACACACTAAAAATTAGTGCATGCTAATGCTGGAGACACCCATATATTCCTATGGGTGCCTCTACTGATAACGTGTGATAAAAACGCTAATGCACCTTAGTAAACAGGGCCCTAAGGAGCTTATTTTCAAAAGAGAAAAATGTCCAAAAAGTGGCATAAATCTGTATTTAGACATTTTTCTTACAAAAACGTCCAAATTTGTATTTTCAAATCACAAAGGGGTGTGTAAAGGGCATGTTAAGGGCGGGATATGGGCGTTCCTAACACTTGCACTTTTTTCAGCCATAATGGAACAAAACAAAACCGTCCAGGACTTTAAAGTGCACTCGTCATTCCAGATCTCATACTATGTATCCTGTTTTCCAAACAGTGGCCAAGCCAGGTCACAAGTACCTGGCAGAAACCCAAATCGGGGCAACACTCCATACTACAGATCCCAGGGCAAGCAGTTGCTTCCCATGTCTGTCTCAATAGCAGACTATGGACTTTTCCTCCAGGAATTTGTCCAAACCTTTTTTAAACCCAGATACACTAACCGCTGTTACCACATCCTCTGGCAAAGAGTTCCAGTCCATATAACATCATTGGCTTGACTTTACTTTCATTTTCCTCAGTGGACACTCTCCTCTCAGTAGTCCCAAGCTACGGGATTAGTAACCTCTCAAATCCAAAATATCTCCTCACTCTCTCTACAGTGGTGGACGATATCCACCAGTCTTACCCAAGGCCTTCAGTTCCAGCCCCATTCACATCACAGAGTTCTCACCACAGATGCTTCCATGACAGATTGGGGAGCTCATCTTGATTGTCTCCATACACAGGGTTCTTGGTCTCCACAAAAGCATCATAATCATATCAATCTCCTGGAATTGCGAGCAATTTGGAATGCTCTCAAAACCTTCCTGAATCCTATTATCATTCAAGTTATACTAGTTCGCACAGACAATCAAATAGCGATATATTACCTGAACAAACAGGGAGGAACCAGATTTTACCTCCTCTGTCGCCATGCAATCCAAATCTGCGCTTCTTGAAACATCTTTATAAGAGCTGTTTATCTAGCCAGAAAACAGAATGCCATACTAGACAAACTCAGAAGAGTACTTGAACCTCATGAATGGTCTCTCAGCACGTCGATCATTTGTCAAATATACCAGCAGTGGAGAACCTCAGTGATAGACTTGTTCACCTCTTAAAACAATAATCTTCCCTGCTTCTGTTCCAGACTCTTTGCTCCCAACTGCATAACCCCAGATGCCTTCTTACTTCACTGGGAAATTGATCTTCTATATGCTTTTCACCCAACTGCGCTGGGACCAAGAGACCAAGATTCTAATTGCTCCTTACATGTACTTGACAATCATATTTGTTCTTGGTAATGCGTCTTCTGAAATAAACATGAAATGGTCTTAAGGAACAAATGATGACTAACATGTAAAATGCCACAAGTATACATATCAAAACTCCCTATTTGTTTATTAATATATACAAAAATCCAAGTTGTGTCCCTGGCACAAAATTTATTCTGGACAGATTGCTAGACCCATGAAGATCAGACTAGCTGTCTAGCTACACAGATTGTCCACTACTTAGACACAGGACGCTGGTCTTGCTGGACCTTTGCTCTGACTCAGCATGGCATAAATTAAATTCTCATACTCTTATAGAAGAATGCGGTTAGGAGGTTGCAGTATTGCAAACAACTCATCCTTCACTCCCTCAAGGGCAGAGATAAAGGGAGAGGTGAAAAAAAAACAATGTGTGGATAAAGAAAGTATAGAATATTCATGTTGCTAGATATGTTTATTCATTTATATCATGCTTACAGACTGCAGAACTAATTAAAACCTTTCTATGGGATAAATGGGTAGGAACTAAAGGACTACAATTCTCATAAACCAACTGGGTCAATGTGACAGATTGGTGGTAGCCATGTTCTATCTTGCAGAAATTATGTGAGCAGCCTCGATAGTTTTGTAGTTGTTTAGATTATTAAAATTAGTGGGGGTAAGACATGCAGCATGACAAGATCTAAATGTCAGATTAAGAACAGGAATTTGTATGCTCATCTACTCAGAATGCTAGAAAACAAAGAAAAACAAGAAAAACTGGTTAGTACTAGAAGTGATATCCTGTAAGCAGTCAGACTTGCACAGCTGGTAGTTGGGATATAAATTTAGCAGTGTAAACCAGAAAAAAAAAAAAATAAAACTGAGCAGAGAGAATGGGCCAATTGATTTCTATCAGCCCTCATTTACTAGGTTCAAATGTTATTATAATCATTTAGTGCTGACGTCAACTCCAAATGGTTGCATGATATGAAATCAGAGGAAAGTGCTTATAATCATTTAGAATCACATTCTCAGTATCATAACTAAGCAGTCTGTCCATCTGTTATTGATTCCGTGCATAATATTTTTGGCCCAAGTTAAGTTTTCCAATCTGCTATGAGCATCAGTATCCATAATCACCCATCTGCACTGCCACCCTCTAGAATCCCCCACTGAAATTTGTATTCTGACTCAGACAGGCCTTTATCAAGCTTGAAAAAAAATGTGCCAATATAGTAGAAGCAAAATGATTTTTAATAAACTTTAACTGGGTTTCTTCAGATGGGTAAAAATCATAAAAATTTAATAGACTATTTTTAACACTAAATGAGTTCTATTAGGAAAATCCATGGCCCTGGAAAACAGAAAACGGTCAACACAGAACAATTTGGCTACTATATACAATCCTACTGTGACCCTATAGATACATGAATTTAGTTTATAATGGAATTCATAGCAGGAAATTATTACGTTTCTCTAAGCACAATGCAAATTGATGAAACCAATGCACTATATAAGAACTATCATAATCAAAAGAATACTGTGAATTAATATTGGTAGTCATATTGAAATTCATATATAGGGAATATATTGTCATATTATCTCAGGAAATAAATGTATTACCTTGTGCTCTGATACCATGCCAGTCAAAAACAAAGACAAAAAACAGAGAGGATTTAAAGAAAAACTGAATAAACCTTTGGCAACAATTTTCAATGCACAATACATAAAATCGTGCATGTAGGGAGAAAGAATACACTACGTAAATATCATTGAGACCTGGAAAGTTTGAAACAAGAAAGAAAATCAGGAATTATTGCAGAATACATAGAGGGGCCCTTTTATTAAGCTACTGTAGGGCTACTGTGCGGGTAGCATGCAACATAACAGCACTGTCGTGGGGCATGTCAAGTTGCCCTGTGGTAGTTTTGTTTTTGCCCCATGGTGTTTCCTGCCCCAGAAAATATTTTTCTATTTTCTAGTGTGGAGGTGTGGTGTAGGCATGCCCAGCGGTAATCGGCCATCGCTGCACGCTGTCCGTTTACCGCCGGTTTAGTGTGTGAGTCCTTATCGCTTTCTAAATAGGTGGCGGTAAGGGCTCAGGCATCAAAATGGCACGTGCCAATATTTTTATTAGCACATGGCCATTTACAACTTCCATTTAAAATAATGGAAATTCAGGCTGAAGTAACAGTGGCCTTCATGTGCAGCAAATTCATGCACCCACAGTACTGCAGGCCACAGTCGTAAACTGAAAACTTTACCATTAACTGGGCTGGTAAATTGTGAGATTTCTAAAGCCATCGAACATGTTTTGCAGCTACAACAACGAGAATGTCTTTTCACTTCACTTTCAATACATTTGTCATTTGATAGTCTCGCTGGATTTAACAATTCCTTTAGATTACTGGATCTCGAAAAAGCTATCTTTAAATGTTGTGAAAAAACTGAATGAAATTTCATGATCAGACAGTTCTTCTTGATAATCTATGCCGCTACTTTCCTCCTGCTACATACTGTAAGACAGAATGCTTATTCCTATATTTTAGAAAGAGGCAAAATTAAAAGAAAACAAAATGGCCAACTAAAACGAGGACCGCGAGGGTACACCGTCAAAAGGAGCGCCATGCTGCAAAAGAAAGATAGACAAAATTGGCCGACTATGCAGGAAAATGGCCAAATTTTAAAAGGCGGCCATGAGATCAGCTGATCGAATGGCCGGCCACAACTGCACTCAAATGGAAAGGCCGGCCAAATCAAAATGGGAGGCCAAAATGGAAAGGCCGGCCGTGTGATCAGCTGATCGAGTGGCTGGCCACAACCGCTCTACGCGGTAATGCTATATTATTAGCTGCCGCGAGCAAGGGAAGAAAAGTTTACCGTACAAAATGCGTGGTTCAAAAATTCCTGTGCCGCTCGTCCAAAAAATCCTGCGCCGCTCGCTGCCGACAAAGAAACATCCCCGCCCCGTCAGCATCCATTTAAGCGGCGCATGGAGACCCTGAAGCTCCTCCCCGCCACGTCAGGGGGAAGCCGGAAGGGGGAGGGGCTCGTGCTGGGGAGCTGCCGTGTGGCAGCCGCCATGTTATCTGCGGCTGCTCAGCATGCTCCTCACCGGCCTTCTTGAACTTCATTTTTCAACAGTAAATCTCGATTGTTGAATTTAGCCTCTCTATAAGCTTTCTGTGCCAGTGTCAGATTAAGGCATAGGTGAAGTAGGAATGTGCCTTGGGTCCAAAAGTTTGCGACGGAGGAGGAAGTGAACTCTAAGATGTGCACAGGACTCAGGAAACTAGAATTTTTTCAGGATTCAATAAAAACTCAAAGAAGTGACAATAGAATAGCAATAAAAAGAATCAATGTCAAAAAGTCAGGTAATCCACATCAAAAGTATTAAAGATACTAAAACACATGTAGTGGATATCATGAGGTATCATACATTGAAGAAATCTTTTAGTCATTGCTCAGCTTGAGTTTAAATCATCTACCTCATAGGGGACCTTTTATTAAACATGCTAAAATATGGGCTTAGCATATTTTAACATGGGACTTTCCCAAGCACTAACCCCCAAATTCTATATATGCCCCCTGATATTGAAAAGCATTTAACTGGCCAGGATTGCCACCTGGCCGGTTAAATGCTACTGCTATTACTACTACTTATCATTTCTATAGCACTACAAGACGTACACAGCACTGTACACTTGAAGAGACAGTCCCTGCTCGATAGAGCTTACAATCTAATTAGGACAGACAAACAGGACAAACAAGAGATAAGGGAATTACTAAGGTGGGAATGATAAAATATGGGTACTGAACAATTGAGTAAGGGTTAGAAGTTAAAAGCAGCATCAAAAAGGTGTGCTTTTAGCCTAGATTTGAAGACAGCCAGAGATGGAGCTTGAAGAAACTGGCTATCTGGCAATATTCAGTGGGGGATAGCTGGCAATCTCCCACTGAATGTTACCGGTTAGCGGCTAGCAGATAGCTGGTTATATCGTCTGACATTTATTTATTTATTTGTTGCATTTGTATCCCACATTTTCCCACCTATTTGCAAGCTCAATGTGGCTTACATTGTACCGTTATGACGACTGCCATTTCCGGATTAAGAAATACAGAATGGTATTGCAGTATAGTTTGTATATGACAGAGTAAATTAAGCAGTCAAGTTTTAAAGATTCTTTTCAGGAATGAGAAGTCAAGTGGTAATGCGTTAAAGTTCAGTAATAGACAGAGTAGGTGACGTAGTCAAGTATTAAGAGTTCATTTCTGTCTATTTCTAGTATCGGTTTCGTTGCCGTGTATTTAGGATGGATCAATTGTGGTATGCCTTTTTCAACAGGTTGGTTTTTAGTTATTTTCGGAAGTTTGTTAGGTCCTGCATTGTTTTTATGGCGTTTGCCATAACTGGCTATCTGCTGATTTCAGCCCCACTTTAGCAGCTATATTTGGCCACATGAATATGTGAGATATCTTTGGCCGGTTAGAAGATAACCGGCAAAGTCTGAATAACAACATAGCCGGTTATCTTCTAACCGGCCACAATAAACCGGATATTCAGTGCCGATCATCAGAAATGGCTCGGTATTGAATATCCGAGTTTAGCAGTGACTGCAGGAGTTAGTTGTGCTAACTCCTACGCTCTGAAGAACAGCCCCATGGTGTGCGTGGAAATTGCACACTGCCGATTGCTGCGCACAACTTAATTGGTTAACAAGCCAATCGGCACCAATAATTGACCACTAACTAGCAATTATCAGCACTAGTTGGTCTTTATGTGCACATCTGTTTATGCATATTCTATAAAGTTATACATTAGTTTTCTAACCCCCCTGTTTACTAAAGCTTTGCTCAAGTTATCTGCAGCAGGGCCCACTTTATTCTAGACAAACAAAAAAAGCACCACTGGGCCTTCAAGACTGAGACAACATGAGTATTTTATTGATAAATGACCCGACACGGCTGCAGGTGATCTCAAACACGTGTTTGAAGGACAGGCTTCGGATAAACACACACTTAACATTACTGACCACCGAATCACGGTATCGAATAGACACAAATTTAACATTTCTTACAGCTGAACCTCGACCCCTGAGGCAGGCGTCATTTGACGCCGAAACATGGCCCGTGTCGGGTCATTTATCAATAAAATACTCCTGTTGTCTCAGTCTTGAAGGCCCAGCGGTGCTTTTTTTTTGTTTGTGTACTTTTTATGTATGTTGATTACCCTCTCTGTTTGGTTAGTAAATTCTAGCACATCTCAATCCCAGACTTCTGTTATTTCCAGAGGGAACACCTTTTCCACAATTCTCAGGTATATTTACAGCTGAACTTTCTTTCAGGTCTATATACATATTCACAAGGCTCCTGTCCATGCCTATCCTGTTGAGATATTTTATTTCCAAAGGCTGCACTCCTCCTCACAGTATAACTTCTCTGTACCAGGTTCAGACCCTCTTAATCTGACCCTCCTCCAGCGATGACTTCACTTTGGATCCACTCTGGTCTTGGGATGAGCTCTCCCTTACTCCGGTCCCCTGCTCCTGGGATGAACCTTCCTCTATCCACCCGTAGCACACTCCACTCTTGGCTGCCACTTTATGAAGCCGCAACTGGTCTCTTACAACCAAAGGATCTCTCTGCTTTCCAGGATTCCCCTTTCCCTCCTCCAAGTCAATGGCAGGGGACAGTGCAGGCAACTTAAACCTGCAGGCAACCAAAGACCCCCTCAAAGGGTAAACCAGTGCTTTTTTTGTGCTGGTACGAGTCGGTACGGCATACTGGCACCTTTTTTCTCAGGGCCGGCTCACCTGGCTGCTCTCAGCTCCCCGACTTTCAGTTCGTGCCGCCCTGCATTGAACTCTTTTATTTTAACTCAAGTCGCAGCGGTGAAGTGGCAGTGAAAGCAGCAGGCAGGCTCGCCTCCAGCCTTCCCTTCCCTCTCAGCGTTCTGCCTTCCTCTAATGTAATTTCCTTTCCGCAAGGGCGAGATGATGAGGGAAGGGCCTGGGGAATTTTGTGGAGGAGGAGTGGCCTAGTGGTTAGGGTGGTGGACTCTGGTCCTGGGGAACTGAGGAACTGAGTTCAATTCCCACTTCTGGCACAGCTCCTTGTGACTCTGGGCAAGTCACTTAACCCTCTATTGCCCCATGTAAGCCACATTGAGCCTGCCATGAGTGGGAAAGCGCGAGGTACAAATGTAACTTAAAAAAAAAAAAAGGGAAGCGAGGAGGCGAGCCTGCCTGCTGCCTTCACTGCCACTGCGACTTGAAGTAAAATAAAAGATTTCAATGCAGGGCAGCAGGAACAGAAAGTCAGGGAGCTCAGGGTGGGCAGGTGGGGCTGGGGTTGGAATGAACTCGGGGGCAGGTGGAGGCTGGGGTGAGTCACTGGATATGGATGGGAGGGGAGGATAGGGGGCAAAGGAGAATCGCTGGACATGGATGGGAGGGAAGGATAGGGGCAAAGGAGATTCACTGGACATGGATGGTTAGGTAAGTGCAGAGGAGAATAGCTGGACATGGATGGGAGAGGAGGGCAGGGGAGAGAGGAGAATCACTGGACATGGATGGGAGGAGAGGGCAGGGGAGAGAGAGGAATCACTGGACATGGATGGGAGGGAAGGATAGGGGCAAAGGAGAATCGCTGGACATGGATGGAGAAAGGAGAGCAGAGGAGAATTGCTGGACATGAAGGGGAGGGCAAGAGAGAGCGGAGAATCACTGGACATGGATGGGATGGGAGGAGAGGGCAGGGGACAGAGGGGAATCACTGGACATGGATGGGAGGGAAGGATAGGGGCAAAGGGGCTTAACGTGTTTAGTAAAAGGGCCTTATGATCCCAAACTTGTACAAATCATCAAAGACAAAATATAAATATAAAAATGTAGTGAATGTCAACAAATGTGCTTAAATGGGCTCAAATTTGCAACTCTCAACTTTAAATTGTAGCAAAAATAAAAGTTAAACTTGTTTGAGTTCTTTCATGTGCTGAAAAACCTTTCAAAATTGCCAGCTAATACCAACTCAATCCCCGATGTTAGCGTTTCGACAGATGTCTGCCTTTGCCAAGGGGGTTCTGTGGCTTAATTGCAAATGCTCAATAACAATTTCTGGGACAATCGAATGCTTCAGTGCACAAAATTTGAATTATCTAAGGTAGATGATTAAACCTCAAGCTGAACGATGATTAAAAGATTTTTTTTTTTTAGCAGAGTGACATGATACCTGATAATACATACTAATTGGATTTTGATATCTTTAATTTTTCAGGTTTCTACAGATTTGTAAATTAATTGTCTCAAAGCCAGAAGAATGGTTAAAATGTCTGGATATTTTTTTTACAGTTTAATCCACTATAGCTCTGGAATCTACCCCCTTCAAATGCAGAGAATGTGGTAGGATCCAGCCAATGGGAAGACCAGAGCATCACGTACTGTGGGAGAGACTGAACTCTGCATGGCGTCTTTGAGAGATCTTGTGAAACCAGTGAGTGTCCTGAGGAGGGAGGAGGTTGTTGAGAAGGGATAGGTTATAAAATGAATGGAGGAAAATTTGAGGGGGTTGCTGGTGCAGATTGAGAAAAAAGCTGGCAGAAAATGCAAGAAATTTACATGAGGGTGGGCAGAGCGGTGTGGGGGTTCTACTGACTAAATGAGCACATGAACAGCAGAAACAGACCCATAGCCGCCGAGTGGGGGGGGGGGGGGGCAAAATTCCCCAGGCCCGGGCCTCCAGGGGGGGCCCAGCACAAGGATCTCTCTCTCTCTCTCTCCTACTAATGATGGTACCCAGGTGATTGTGTCCTGACAGGAGCAGGAGAGAGAAAACTCCGGTGCTAGCCCCCCTTGCATTGCCTGCCTAGGAGCTGCTGGGCCCTCAGGCCGTGCATGTTCAGTTTTGAGGCTGAGCATGTGCGACCTGAGGAAAGCAACCGCAGGGGCATGCAATGCTGGGCAGAGGAAGGAGCTGTGCTGCCTGCAGCTGGCGGGGCCAGCCAAGGTACTTTGGGTGGGCGGGAGGGAGGGAAGGAGGGAGAGGAGGGTGGCGGCAATGATGATTTTGGAGGGGGGGGGGCGGCAGCGATGACGAATCTACCCCGGGCCCAGCGGCGGTGGCCCTGCCCCAGGCCCGGCTCAGTCTCTTGGCGGCCCTGGAGACAGCACAGCATTAGGAGACAGAGAAATTGAGCGACAGAGAGAGAGAGAACATGGCCTGTTTGAAAAGTGACAGAATGCATGCATTTGCACATGAGTGCCAAAAGAGTGATAGAACATGTGCAATCCAATAAGGATTACTAAACTGATGAGAAAACCCCTCCCTAGAGTCACTGGGGGAAGGGAATTAGTTGGAGAATGAGAAGCCTAGCCCCAAGGGGAGTGTTTTGTGGGAAAGTGTGTGGGAAATGTTTTTGGTTATTATATTACAGTAGGGGTGGAGTTTGGAGTTAATACAAGTTGTTGTAGTGTAGAGTACATGGTCTTTGGTTGCCTTTACCCTCCACCCCCTGCTGGGACCCTTGAGGAAAGAGGGTGTCCTGGATGGGCATCATTAAACTAAGGCTGAACAAAGTAGAATTTTCTGCCAGTAAAAGCATTAACCGTGGAGTGCAGGAGAGCTCCAGGTGGGAAACGATGGGACCCAGCCTGGGAGCAGGAACAGGGAAGAGACCTGTTCGGAGCCAAAGGCGGTAGGTAGCCCTGAGATGTACACCTTTGGGAGAGATTGGACAGACAGGGAGGTCCGATCCATAGCAGAGATAGCATGCTGTACCAGTGCTGTAGACACAGCCTTAGATTGTTCACCCAAAAAGGTTGGGTAATGGACAACAGGAATTGTAAATATGTACATACCATTCCTCCTGATATTCAAAAGCCTGGCTGGTTAAATGCTCCATAACCAGCTATCCAGCTATATTCAGCAGGGGATAGCCGGCTGTCTCCCACTGAATATCACCGGCTAGAAGCTAGCAGATAGCTGGTTATATCGGCCAACATAACTGGCTATCGACTGATTTTCAGCCTCACTTTAACTGCTATATTTGGCTGTGTGAATATATGGGATATCTTTGGCCGGTGAGAAGATAACCGACTACATCTGAATATCAACATAGCTCGTTATCTTCTAAGTGGCCCAAAATAAACTTGATATTCAATGACGGTCTTTGGAAACGGCCAGGCATTGAATATTGGGGTTTAGTGGTGACCGTGGGAGTTAGCCGGGCTAACTCCCGCAGTCTGAATATCGGCCCCCCAAAGGATTTACAAATGGACTATTGAAATTTACATCAAAGTCTTGAGCTGTCACTTAACCTTTTGTTTGACTAAGCTATCTTGTTGGATATAGTTTGACTGGTTGGATACCTCCAGAATATCCATGAAGTCTCAATGAACTGTCTGTTGCAGATTTTAAGTAAAGTTTGAGTTTATTACGTAAAACCTAGACTGAAGCTTTCTTTGAGTGAGAGTGAAAATAATTTGCTCCTGGACTAACAAAGGAAAACAAAGAATAAGAGAGCCTAGCTTTGAAAAACCCTACAGTCTACCAGAATAAGTCTGGACCCGGCCCGCAGCCAACTCAGTGAAAAAGAAGCTAAAAGAACTTGGTTTTGTGGCCCTGGTCTTGGGTGCTGACCCAAGAAGAGCTGGCTGGTGCTCAAACTGTATGGTGAGACCAGGGTTACATATGCATGTACACATTTGCATATCTGAAGAAGGAGAACATGCTTACGTGTTTCTAAAGAGTGTGATTGTGCATGCATGTGTGTGCATATATGCACAGGTGTCTGGAGAGCAAACATGTGTCTCTGGTGAGGATAGGCTCATATAAATAGAGCTTCTCTTTGAAAATATGGGCTGGAATGGAGAGGTCCAGTGGTATAAATGTATTGTGTGCATAACAAGGAAGTAAATAACAGTGTGGTCCTGACGGACCTGTTTCACTTTCAGTTTCTTCTGGAGACTTCACTGTGTAACAAATTAGTGGGTTATGCTCACAGTTGAGAAATAACCCACTAATTTGTTACACAGTGAGGTCTCCAGAAGAAGATGGAAGCAAAACGGGTCCATCAGGACCACACTGTAATTTTCTTCCTTCTGCTAAGATTGAGTGACCGACCATTGGGATACTATTATTACAAAGATAAGTGTCTGTTTTCAGTGATTACAGTTTATATGGCATAAGTGTTATGAAGATTAATTGAATATTAGAAACTTTTCACAATTTATTGAACACTAAGTAAGGTTTGAGTGTTCATTGTTTATGGCACAAGTTTTACAAAGATTGGTTGAACATTAGACACTTTTCACACTATGGAGGTTTTTTGACATACAATTACTGTTTTAACTGTGTGCATGTTAGTTCACTGATTCAGTGATCTACCTTTCATGTCTTTTGCCATAGTTTTATGAGGTCTTTTTCCTCTTTCAATGTAAAGCACAACAAAAAAAGGAAAGAGTGTTTTAATTTTGATTCACTGTTATACTGAGCACTGGAAACTTAGATGTAAAGCATTGATAAAGAAGGATGAAACGGAATATGAAGAGAAACTTACCACAAAGGCAAAAAAACTCAAAGTAATACCTTTTTCAGTACATCAGAAGCAGAAAACCTGTGAGGGAATCTGAGGGACAGTTAGATCATTTAAGTAACAAAAGGGCCATAGCAGAGAGACTGAATGAATTATTTACTTTGATCTTAAAGGAAAAAGATGTAAGAGATCTACCTGTACCAGAAATAGTTTTCAAGGTTGTTGATGTGGAGAAACTGAAAGAAACCACGTTGAAGCTGGAAGACGTACTGAACAAAATCAACAAATTAAAGAGTAGTAAATCACCTGGACCAGATGGCATGTACCCTAGGGTAGTGAAAAAACTCATACATGAAATTGCTGCTCTGCTGTTAGTGATCTGTAACCTGTCATTAAAATCATCTGAAGTACCTGAAGATTGGAGGGTGTCCAAAGTGATGCCAATTTTTAAAAAGTGTTCCAGGGTGATCTGGGAAATTACTGACCAGTAAGCATGATTTTACTGCCAGGCAGAATAGTGGAAACTATCATCAAGAATTAAATTATGGAACACCTAGACAAATGTTTATTGGGACAGAGTCAGCATCGATTCAGCCAAAGAAAGTCTTACCTCACCAGTTTGCTTCATATCTTTGAAGGCGTGAATAAACATGTGGATAAAGGTGAGCCAGTTGATGTAGTGTGTCTAGATTTTCAGAAAGCTTTTGACAAAGATCCTCTTGAGAGACTCCTGAGAAAATTAGAGTCATTGGATAGGAGGCAATGTTCTGTTGTGGAATAGTAATTGGATATTGAACAGAAAACAAAGGGTAGGGTTAAATGGCCATTTTTCTCAATAAAGGAGGATGAGTAATGGAGTAATGCAGGGATTTGTACTGAGACCGGTACCATTTAATAAATGTATAAATGATCTGGAAATCAGAATGACAAGTTCAGAATGACATGTTAGGTGATTAAATTTGCAAATGACACACAACTATTCAAAGTTTTTATAACATATGTAAACTGTGAAAAATTGCAGGAAATTGGAAGACTGGCCATCCAAATGGCAGATGAAATTTAATGTGGACCTTGAGGGTTCGCACCCAAGAATAAGGTCTAGGTGTAATTGTAGATAATACACTGAAATCTTCTGCCTAGTGTGTGATGGTGGCGGCCAAAAAAGCAAACAGGATGTTAGGAATTATTAGGAATGGGATGGTAAATAAGACCAAGAATATTATAATGGCTCTGTATCGCTCCATGCTATGACCTCACCTTGAGTATTGTGTTCAGTTCTGGTCACTGTATCTCAAAAAAGATATAGCAGAACTAGAAAAGGTTCAAACAGGAGTGACTAAAATGATAATGGAAATGGAACTCCTCTCATATGAGGAAAGGCTAGAGAGGGTAGGGCTTTTCAGCTTGGAAAAGAGATGTCTGAGGGGAGATATGATTGAGGTCTACAGAATTCTGAGTGGTGTAGAACGGATAAAAGTGAATCAATTTGGGGAGGAAGTGACGTCAGCTCCTAGAGATGGCTGCTTAGCTAAAGAGCTCTGTCAGCTCCGGAGTGAAATTAAGCTATTCCCCACTCAAATTGAAGTGATCTGTCTTCAGATAACGAAATCACAAGCGCTATGGCGGCGAAGAAGAAGCTGGCCAAATTCAAATTTGCTTCCGAGGCTCCGAAACCGAGCGGGAGTGCAGGAGCGCGAACGATGACACGAGGCTCCAAAATGGTGGCCGAGGAATACGAGTCCAACCCGGACCTCGAGGAGAACGGGGCAAGTGACACAGAAATCTGCAAACAGGATTTTGTAAGGTGGTTTAAAGAGATAAAGACTGAAATGGTAACAACTAGGCGCAGCCTGCACTCGGCGGTTGCGGAGTTGCGGGAGGAAATGAAAGAGATCGGTAACCGGCTGGCAGAGGCGGAGGAAAAGACTGAAGCCGTGTCAGCAGAGGTTCGAGATCTGCAGAAGTCTCTTAAATCGGAACAGCAATCTAAGCTAGAGATAGAGATGTTGCTGGAGGACTTGGAGAATCGCTCACGGAGGTGCAATTTGAGATTCAAGGGGGTGCCGGAGGAAGATCAATTTAAGGATGTGGCCCAGACGGTTAAGGATATATGCGCCTTCTTATTACAGCAGGACACCAGCTCCGAAGAAGAAGTAAGGGGGGAGCCGGTGGAAATCGAGAGGGCCCATAGGAGTCTGGGGCCCCAACGAGGTGGAATGCCGAGAGACATAATAGCTTGCTTTCACAAGTTTACTGTGAAGGAAGAGGTGTGGCGGAAAGCGAGAAATATGGGAGAAATAGAATGGAAAACTGGGAAAATCAAAGTGTTCCAGGATTTGGCAAAGAAAACACTACAAAGGAGGAGAGACTTCAAAGAAGTCACGACATATCTCCAGAAGGCTGGTCTGAGGTATCGGTGGTTACATCCCTTTGGAATACAAATTACTGTTGGGAATAACACCCGCAGACTACAAACTCATTTGGGGGCATGGAAACTTCTGCGCGACATGGGGTGTACAGATTTACCGAGAGAGGTGGAGGAAGCACAGCTGCAGAAGCCGCGCAGCCCGGCTCGAAAGGAGCGGAATGGATGGCAGAAGGTTACCAGACAGAAGGAATATCGATCACAGTCTGTGGGGCGATCGGAACTTGAAAATGAAGATGGTACCTGAAGAAAGTCAAGTACAGACTTTTAGGTTTGAACTTTGGTCTGAAGACAGACAAGTGGGGTGACCTGCAGGTTGTTATGGGTTGTTGTATGATGGGATAGAGTTGCAGGGGGGGAGGAAATGTTGGGGAATGCTGATGATTGAGTTTATGGTTAATAAGCGGTCCTCTGGGGAGGGCTCACTTCCTGAGGGGCAAAACTGGCAGACGGGGGTGATGGCCAGTTGAGGGAAAGGCCCATGATTGGGAGGACGGGGGGAGGGAACCAGGGGAGGGGGGTTAAGGGTGGGGTCATGGAATATAAACGGTTTGAACAGTCCTAATAAGAGGAGCATTATTTTTAGAGAGTTGCGCAGAATGAGCTGGGATATAGTTTTCCTACAAGAAACTCACATTAGGTCGCAAGATACACATTTGATACTCAACAAAGGTATGGGAGAAGGCTTCACGCTGGCGGACCCCAAGGGGAGCAAAACTGGGGGGTTGGCAATTTATGTGAAGGATCATGTGCAATTTGTTAAAAGAGAATGTCTATAAAGAAAGGGAAGGGAGATGCATTGCCATTAAGGGGAGAACAAATGAGGGCCCACTCACACTTATCAATGTTTATGTACCCAATGCAGGTCAGGGGAGGTTTTATGATCATCTCAGGCAAGAATTAGCGAACTTCGTGGAGGGTAAGATCCTCCTGGGGGGGGGGGGGATTTTAATTATACGGTAGAAGAGATTGACCATTCTAAAGGGGGAGTGGGTGGTGGGGGGGAACTAATAGTCGCATGTTGCATAAATTGATGAGGGAATTAGATCTACTTGATGTGTGGCGACTCCAACACCCAGCCCAAAGAACATATACCCATTACTCTCATGCTCAGAGCACTTATGCACGAATTGATATGATATGGTGTAGTAGGGAGCTATGGGGCGCAATCCACCAGACAGAGATTGAGAGCATTCATGCCTCAGATCATGCCCCAGTCTGGATCACACTGAAGGGGAGGGGTTGTAAGAGAATGGGAAAGCTGTGGCGCCTTAACGAAACTTTATTAGATCAAACGGCAGACTGCCAGGAAATTCGAGAAGCCATTAAAGAATATCTAGAATTTAATGACAACGGAGAGGTGGGGGTGGGAACTTTGTGGGATGCACTGAAGGTGGTGATCCGGGGACACCTTATTCGAAAAGGGGCTTTTAGGAAAAAGGAATGAGAACACCATGAACTACAGGTGCGGAAAGAGCTGGTAAGACAGGAAGTTAGACATCAACGGGTGGGTGGAGCTCAGAATTTGGAAGCACTCCTTAAGTGGAGAACGGAATTACAAACTATACAGATGAAAAAGATGGAGTTCCATAGAAGGTTAATGCAACAGAATTTTTTTGAATTTAGTAATAGGGCGGGAAATATGCTAGCAAGGAGGCTTATGGAACGAAGGATAAAAAATACAATTGTAAAAATTAAGGGGGTAAACGATGTGCTCCACTATCAGGATGACAAAATTAGAGAACAATTTGTGAACTTCTATGTTAAACTGTATGCTAAGGGAGCTGGGTCTCAGAAACATGATATCCATGAGTTCCTACAGGAATTAGACTTGCCAAAGATAACAGCTGAGCAGAGGGCGGAACTGGAAGCCCCAATTGACTTAGAAGAGGTGCTTTCAGTCATAAGAGATTTGAAGAGTGGGAAGTCACCTGGATTGGATGGTTATACTGCTAAATTCTATAAGATCTTTCAGCAAGAATTAGGGCCGCTTTTGGTAAGGGTTGGGAATGTATGTTTTGTTGAAGGCAATCCGCCATTGAGTATGCGGGAGGCAGGGATCTCGATACTACTAAAACAGGGACGAGACCCTACGGTATGTGGGTCATATAGACCGATTTCCCTGCTTAACGTTGATGTTAAGATCCTAGCCAAGGTAATAGCGGAGCGATTGAAGGTACTGCTTCCTTCGCTTATACACACAGATCAGTCAGGTTTCATAATGCACCGACAAGTGAGCGATAACATTAGGCAGACTCTAAATATAATTTGGGGAGCACAGAAAAGGGGGGATTCTCTGGCACTGCTCACAGTCGACGCTGAAAGCTTTTGATAGAGTCGAATGGGAGTATTTATGGGAGGTAATGTTGGAAATGGGGCTAGGAAACCTGTTTGTGGGGTGGGTGAAAGGGCTGTATACGACACCGGTGGCCCGGATCAAAGTTAATGGGGGTTGGTCAAATTCATTTGCCATTCAAAGAGGAACGCGGCAGGGCTGCCCCCTCTCTCCGTTGTTATTTGCTATTTCTATAGAGCCACTCGCACAAAGAATTCAAAAGTTAAGAGATGCTAAAGGGATCCGAATGGGGGGGAGAGACCACAAAATGGCATTATTTGCCGACGACATATTGTTTTATGTGGGCTACCTGCTCCTGACGTTACCTATAATAGTGAGGGAATTGAAATTTTTTGGAACCCTATCGGGCTTTAAGGTAAATTTGGATAAGTCCGAATTAATGGGCATCACGATATCAGACCCAGAGTTGGTACAGTTGGGGAGTAATTTTGAATTCAGGGTGACAGCCACTAGCTTTAAATATCTAGGTATTAACATCTCGAGAGACCTTAATAGTTTATATATATGCTGAATTATTTACCCCTCTTTAGAGAAATCAGAAAGGACTTATGTAGATGGAAGCAGGGTTGGTTGTCCTGGTGGGGTAGGATAGCAGTCATAAAAATGAACATCCTTCCCCGGTTGCTATTCCTGTTTCAGACATTGCCTATTTTAGTCCCTAAAGGGGAGATTTGTAAATTGCAGATGGAGTTGGGTGGATTTGTATGGGGTGGGAAACAGGCCCGTTTATCTAGGAAGCTTATGTGGCGGACTGTGGAACAGGGAGGAAGGGGCATGCCGAATATCCTTTGGTACTATTGGGCAGCCCAATTGCAGCAGATAGGACTGTGGAGTAAAGTGGATAACCAATAACCAATTTGGAGCAGATCTTTGTACAGGGGGGAAATTTGGATGCGCTTCTGTGGGGTTCAACCCCGGATGTGGAGTATAAGAGGATGGCCTTGAATCCCTTTGTATCCCATTTGCTGAGATTATGGGGAGCTCTTAAGAAAAGATTGAGGAAAACCCGGAATAGATCCACATATGCTTGGATAACACAAGAGCCAGGGTTTATGGGAGGGAAAGAAAATCGGGTGTTCCTCACATGGTTTCAAAAGGGACTGATTCGGTTTCGGGAACTCCTGGAAAATGGGGCGATCAAAAGTTTTGAGGTACTTAGGAGGGAATATGATCTGCCTGCGTCAGACATATTTGCATATATGCAGGTGAAGGATTATATGTGGAGGGAGATAGGGATGAAGGAGGACCCAACCATAACTGAAAAATTTGAAAACTTGTGGGGTAGCATAGATCTACAGGGGAGAGGGATATCTAAACTTTATGATTATATTAGGGGAGGGGACTTTGTAAAATTACCAGGGCCCTTCAAGGTAGGACCCACCTGAAGGGGTCTGTAGTGTGTGGGAGGGGGCAACAACTGCGGCAGTGGGGGGGCTGTGATGTGCAGGAGGGGGTGGCGGTACAGCAGTGCGGCGGCGGGCAGTGGCCGGGACCCAATGACACCTATTGCCCGAGGCGGGCCCAATGACCCTTACTGCCTGGGGGCCCCAAACCACTGTCAGTCCAGCCCTGGGGCAGACCACATGATGATCCATAGGGCCAGAGGAAACAGGTAGCTGAGAGGAGAGTGGAAACACTTTCTGTTGCGATCTGCACTTAGGCAAAATTGGAGAAAAACTCATGAGCTGCACTTCAAGGTAAAGCTGCCACCATCTTGGAATCTCCCTCTTAATAGTCAATTTTTAATTCTATTTCTTACAAGGAAGAGAACGTCAGGGAGCGAGAAAATTGAAAGGAAGACAGATATTTTCTACAATGCAAAGGGATGTATTTAATTAAAAAATATATTCTAGGCTTTATTCTAACATTTTGGAAATTGCCATGCTTCAGTGCACTTTCATTTCAGAGTAGAATAGCTGCCTTTAACAGCATCATTTTAAACACTGTAAAAATCCAACCCTTAGGTTATTTTATAATACAAATAAAAACGTCTAGCTGATGTGTTAATTTTATAGCCCTTAGGGCTATCTATACAGGTTTTTATTATGAGCTGATAACACAAGCTGGGCTTCAAATGAATGGAAGTTGGCTTATGCATCATTAAGTTGCAGTCTATTTTCCTGGAATTTCTATTAGTAATATTCTTGAGCATATGAAATCCTTTAATTTAGGAGTTTCATTAATAGATGAGAACTGTTTCAAGGTAGCAGTCTGTATAAATGCAGCGGTTGCCCAGGCAATATAAAAGCATAGATCTTAAATTCTATGTACTACTCATAATGTCCATCTATTAACAATTTGCTTCATTAGCTTGCATTATGTAAATTAAATTTAGAGTTAAATAGGGTTTTAAGCAGTTTGTTCAGAATGTTTGTCATCTGTGCTAAGCAGATCTATAAATATGCTACCTAGCAAACAGCAAACTGAGCTTAGGTTGATTAGTATTCAAAGTCAATTGATTTAACACGGCCATTTCTTAATTGCTTTAATGCATAAAAAAGAACACTTTAGTATCTCATGACCAGTTCATTTTATGATGTCCCAGAACAATATCTGAAAGTTCTTACAATATACTTAAAGATGGAGCATTGACATAAAAGATATTTATGTAGAGATTGGCAATTTACAATTTTAGCAATAGCTGTTTTCTATTCAGAACAGTGTTTTTAACGTCCTCATGAACTGTAATTTTTAAGGAATTCTCCATGGAGAAATGGGTTTTGACCTGCAGAAAGGGCCTTTTAAAATTGCCCTCCCCCCCATAGATAAAACTCTTATGCTGTGTGCGGTGCCGTATGCAGCAGGTGTACCCAGGTACCAATTCAGGTATATATAGCGTGCAGAATGTGGAGACCCAGTGTTAAGGAAATCTGAATAATACTTTTCTATGTTTTTGGTCATGTTGCTGTAAACTGGCCAGGAATTAATTGTAATGGATCTAGGTCTTTGTAGGCAAGTTCTTGGAGGAAAAGTCCATAGTCTGCTATTGAGATAGACATGGGGAAAGCCATTGCTTGCCCTGGGATTGGTAGCATGGAATGCTTTTACTAATTGGGTTTCTGAAAGGTACTTGTGACCGGGATTGGCCACTGTTGGAAACAGGATACTGGGCTAGATGGACCATTAGTCTGACCCAATATGGCTATTCTTATGTTCTTAAATTGCCTGACTCATTTGCATGGTAGTATTCTAGATTTGATTATTTGTATATATTTTAGGGGCCCTTTTACTAAGATGTGGAGTTTTCAGCTTTGTAGAGAGTAGTGCAGGCCCACACTACTGTCTACTGCGCTAAAATGAGAGCCTTTGCATTAAAAACCCTGCATTAGCTGTTTAAGGCGAGAGTGTGCTGTATCTGGGAATGACCTGGTGGGTGGAGGTATGGCCGGTTGTTACAGCTACTGCACAAGTTACTGTCTGCTAGTTGTCAGGGATGTTGATAGCACAGCTGAACTGGAGGCGATACATGTATCTGTGCTACCAGCAGCCTGGGAGTGCACTGCGTTGACAGGGTAGATGGTATGGAACTCTCCCTTCTTTCCACATCTCTTCCCCTGATCCTTTGTGACACATGTGAACCTCCAAACAGCACTCAAACTCTATCACTCACCCCCGATGACAGTTTCAGACTCCCTAATTCCCCCAATGACAAGTCTCAGACTCTTTAATACCCCCAACGACAGATTCCGGTCCCACAACGACTCAAAAAAAACGGAGCTAAAACAAACAAAAAAAACACCCCAAAAATCGCCCAATTCTCTGGAGCTCCGGTTAGGCCTCAAAAATCGAGCCCCCGGCTTCGGCCTAACTGGACCCAGCGAATTCCCAAGCGTGCACACGCCCATGCTGACGCACCATGCATAAGCGAATCAGGACAGCGACTCACCCTGCCACAACAACGCCTCGAACCCGAAGCCACATCACAGGCAGCCAGCACCAGCCACCAAAACCCCGGAACGGCCTCCCCAGAGCCCCAGGTAAAAAATAAATATATAATATATTTCTTACCATATATTACAGTAACAATGACTAGCTTGCAAAATATTCAAAAAACATGGTATTTCAATTCAGGAACATTACTGAAAAGTTACATTACCACAATAGAGAATAAAAGCACTTAAAATGTGCATGATATAACCTTTTAATACAAACATCATGTTTTTTTGAATATTTTGCTAGTTAGTTACTATGTCTTTGTAAATTAAGAAAGTAGGGTTATATCTAGCAAGATAAATGTCCTTATTTCTGCCTTACTGAGTATCCACCTTCTAAATCTAAATATTTATACTCTACATTAGTGCTTTCTAAACTTTTGGCTAATATGAAACCATTTTAATGTTAAAAAAAAAAAAAGTGAAATGACTCCAGATGATGAAAACAAAATAGCACACCTCCAATTCTTTCCCTTACCTAATTCACTCCCCCCCCCCCCCCATTCTTACACATCCAAAGAAGGCAGCAGAAGCAACACTAGCATCAGTCAACACAGGGCCTACGTCAGTAGCGTGCACACCGACACCAGTATTCTACACGGGGTTTCAATCTATCAGGAAGCCTATACAGAAGAGGGGGACAAAATCTGTGAACTACCTTACAGGCTGTCCATACTTAAGACCATTAGAGGTCAACGGTGAGAGACAGCTGCCCTATGTCTGTGATCCCCATCCACTGATGATGTGACTCCCCTCAAGAGTAGCCTTCTTGAGGGGAGTTTGAGAACCACTTCCCTTTCATCTGGCTAAATTCTGTGGGGTCAATGATTTGCTCAGATAAAATTTATCAAGTCAGCAGTTTAAATATTGATAAAGTAGGGTTTTTTTGGCTCAGTCCCAAAGTTATAGCTTGGCAATCCTTTTGAATACAGACTTCCTAGTTTGTTCAATATGAGATACATTTAAAAGAGCATGTCCTCTTTGTTTTGATTTTGGAAGGCGTTGTCTCCATCCTTACTGGAAAATCCTTTTAACAAAATGACCTTAAAATAATAAACCAGTGAACAATTGATCTCATCTATTGGCAAGGCCTCAAAAGTTTTCATTCATATCCTAGGGAGTGACTCAAGTTACGGACTTCCATTCTTTTAACTGATTATTTAAGCTGATTTGTTTCTCAATGCCTCTGCTCTGTATTAAAGCTTTACAACATTTCTGTTCTACTTACTCCAAGCACTGTAGACACTGTCACAGTTCAGAAAAATTCAAGCCAATACACTATATCAAAAATGCTGGTAGTCTTGTCAGAGAAGTAATTGATTAAGCATTATGATAACTGCAGGTAGAATATGAAGTGGTGATAAAATGTGCAAGGAAAAGCAAATAGAAAAATCTTTCTGGCATGAAAAAAAAATACATACATTTAGGATGACCCCCTAGAAAGTACCTCAAGATTACCACTAGGGGGCATAGATGCAATTTCAGGTGACAGCACCAACCAGGGCAGCAGCAAAACTGCTTCTGCTAAGGACTCCCTGAACAATCATGGAAAACCTTAGTAGATTCAGAGGGAAAGGAGAGTTCAAGGAATGGGGAAAAGGTTCTAGAGGGCAGTTTTTACCGTCTGGCAGACATAGTCTATGGAACTCACAGACCCAAGAGTGTACAGAGGACTGTAACTGATTACTTCAAGTAAGCCTAATCTCAGTTAACTGAGACTGTATACTGTACGTATAATAATAAACAGTACTGTACATATGTTTATCAGATGTCAAGCTTCTTTGGATCACAACGGTTAAGTGCACGTTCTGGTTAACTGCATGCATTTCTTTGGTCCCAGACCCTTGCACTTAAGCGGATTGCACTGTGTGTGTGTGTATGTGTGTATATATATATACACACACTTATTTTTGTCCTGGACCTTTTTTTAATTTTTTCTGTTCCATTGTTGTAGAAAAATGTCTATATTTTAAGCCCACCCAAGTCTTCCCCAAAACACATCTCCAACCTGCTCCCTTGCGATTTAGACATTTTTGCAAGAAAAATGTCCATCTGCCACTTTGCAAAAAAAACAGCACAAAGGGCATTTAAAAACGAAGGGACACAAAACTTATATTGAAAAACATTTTAATGATCAAATTTGATTGGAGGAAGACCCGACATGGGTCGTGTTTCGGTGCTACCGTACCTGCGTCAGGGGTCTACATAGAACACAATAAAATAACATTAAAAATTATATATACAAGCCTATAAAATTTAGACACACTCATCAAATATCAATGCAAATGTGTATGTGCGTATGTACATATGTATACATATTTATTTTTTATTTTTTAAAATCATCATACTGTGAATTATATGTAATTAAATTTTATATTCTGAATGCATGATTATAAACAAATGGTTTTGTGCATGATATTGCATTGATATTTGATGAGTGCATCTACATTTTATAGGCTTGCATATATATGTATGTATTTTCATAAACATCATATATATATATATATATATATTTTTTTTTTTAGAGAAATATCACATCTATTTTTTGTGAGGGATTATATATATATTTTTTAAAGTAAATGTTCTTTGGTTCCTTTTTATTTACATTTTTAAACATATGCTTGTATTTATATGTATAAACCAAGTTGATTATGTTTTAAGTTTTAATTTTTAATGTTGTTTTATTGTGTTCTCTGTAGACCCCTGACGCAGGTGCGGTAGCACCAAAACAACGGCCCGTGTTGGGTCTTCCTCCAATCAAATTTGATCATTAAAAGGTTTTTCAATAAAAGTTTTGCGTCCCTTTCGTTTTTAAAGGCCCTTTGTGCTGTTTTTTCGCTTGGACTTTGTTTTGTGCTTAGTTCCCTCTCTTTGTTACACATCTGCCACTTTGCACCATTTTTGAGAATTTGTTTCTCTTTTGAAAATTAGCACCATAGTTATCCAGGTTCTGCTGCTGAATATGTGCAATGCCAGCCCCTACATAAGTAGTTATATATTGGCACATTTCATTTACTAAATTTAAGGCTATGGTATTCTAGAAAATACTGTCTTAATTGCCTCTAATAATGTATACAAATTGTACTAAAATGATGGTGAACAGAACTTTCTTTGCAAACATACAAGTTGGAATTTATACTTTTAGAAAACATAGGAGACAGAAAAATATGCATAATTCTTTAGTTCCCATTTCTCTGAACTATGCAAACATTAGAATAACCATTACTTGGGGGAGATTGTTTTTATGGTTCTTTACTCAGTGGTCTATCAGATGGTGTAGTGGACCGTGGATGAAGCTCACTCATTATGAAAGTAGAAATCCTCTGTGTCACCAATGTACTTTCTGTTCTGAATTTCAATAAATGCAGGCATACTCAGCAGGTGGAGCTCCCAAACTGGCCTGACATTATTTCACTACACACACAAAAAATTATCTATTTATTTAACAGTTCTGCTTAGAGCAGAATTCCGTAGTAACTTGTTCAGACATTAGCTGTGCTAGCTTCCACTTACTACCTTACACCTTTTAGGGGCTCTTTTAAAATGTTGCACTAAAAAGAGCATGTGCTATGACTAGTACATGGGTTTCCTCGTGTGCTGAGGCCACTTTTTGCGAGACAATAAAATGGCCACATTTCTGTTTACTTTCTATTAATTGCCAGGCTCTAATTTCCAAATTTGCGTGTGAGCCTTTATCAACACCAGCTATTTAGTAGGTAGAGAAGGTTCACATATCCGATCTAGATAAATTGTGCAATTTCACACACAATGGGACAAATATACTGCTTGGAGAGCCCTCTCAGGGGTGGACCTTGATGCTCCACGGTTGATAGCGCCACCTGTCTAACTCTTTGGCTGGAATACAGGCTCCTTTAGGGGTGAGGGTGAGCCACCCTCTAGACTATAGGGTCATTTTACTAAACTGTGGTAAAATGTGGCCTGCGGTAGTGTAGGTGTGGGTTTTGGGCGAGCGTAGAATACTTTTTCAGCACCTGTAAAAAAGGCCTCTTTTTTGTTTTTCCAAAACTGGACGTGGGGGAAAATCAAAATCGCCATGCGTCCATTTTGGGTCTCTGACCTTACTGCCAGCCATAGACCTAGCAGTAAAGAATTTGAGCGGTAAGGACCTGCGGACGTCTGGATGTGCACCAAAAATGAAATTACCGCAAAAGCCACATGGTAGTCGGGTGGTAAGTCCATTTTGGCACGCGTTGGGTGTACGTAGGCCAGTGGCGTAGCTACGTGGGGCCTGGGGGGCCTGGGCCCCTGCGGATTTGGCCCTGGACCTCCCTGCCAACGACCCTCTTGACCCCCCCTCCCGCCATCGCTGTCGCCTGCCTTTGCTGGCGGGGGACCCCAACCACTGCCATCCAAGATCCTCTTCTTTCCGCAAAAGGCTTCCTTCTGTTTCTGATATCCTGCACATGCAGGATGTCAGAAACAGAAGGAAGCCTTTTGCGGAAAGAAGAGGACCTCAGCTGGCGGGGGTTGGGGTCCCCCACCAGCAAAGGTAGGTGACAGCGATGGCGGGAGGGGGGTCAAGAGGGTCGTTGGTAGGGAGGTCCAGGGCCAAATCCACAGGGGCCCAGGCCCCCCAGGGGCTGCTAAAATGTGCCCCCTCACCTCAGACTCTGGAGCCCCCTACACAATGAATATGCATAAGAGATATTTGCATACCAAAAAGACAGTACTTGCACATCTCTCTCACATATTTATTATGGATATTCTAAAACATTGACCAGTCAGATGGTCCCCGAGAACTGGGTTGAAAATCACTGCTCTAGATTGATTGAATATATTAAGTTCACCATGAAAATATGGCAAATTACACTCTACTTGAAGTATGAAGATGGATAGCTCTCTCTACCAAATATCAAGATCCAACAAGGAATGTTTCAGAGATTCCATATCACTTTGTAATGCACTTAGAGGGCCTTTTACCTAGCCATGTGCTTTGGCAACTTTCTAGCACGACTGAAAAATGGGAATTCACTAATTTTTCCATTAGCACATGGCCATTACTGCCAGGAGCCCTTACCATCACCTATTTAGGAGGTGGTAAGGGCTCCCACTCTACGCCTGCACTAATTGCACAGGTATGCCTACTCTCTGCCCCCAGACACGCCTCTTTTGTCATAGGAGTAGCACTGCATGGTAGGCATGCATTAGGCCTACCGTACTTTATTTATTTATTTATTTATTTGTTTATTTATTTATTTATTTGCACATTTATATCCCACTTTTTTCCACAGGGATGCAGACTCAAAGTGGCTTACAATGTACCTTAGTAAAAGAATCCCTAAATCCTTTATGGATTTAGCTTTAATCTTAGAGATAGTAATGATCCAGAGGTAAGCACAAACCAAGGGGTGAAAGCAGACCAGCATAAATGACCAGCATAAACAAGGAGTAAGAGCGACCAAAATATTTATTTGCAAAAAGTCAACTGACCCAAAAGACCCTACATGGACTGTGTTTCGGCAACAAGCCTTCTTTAGGGGTCAATATGTTGGAAATTAAGCAGCATTGCAGAGAGTATGAAACCCAAAAGAATGCAGGAACATAATGCACTGCGTTCAGAAGTGAGTAGTCTCTCCAAGGGAGAACAAAATGATCCAGAGGTAACATCACACATCAAAGGTAATTCTGTAGGAACTGCCTAGATTTAGTAAACCCTGGTGTAAATCCTCGCATCTAAATTAGATGCAGATTCCTCTTATTCTATAACAGCATGCATAATTTTTAAGAACGTCCATGTCCCCCCAAAGCTACGCCCCCTTTTCAGAAACTCAAGTGAATTTCAATCAAGGACAATTACTGCCAAAAACTGATTAACACTCAATTATTGGCGCTAATTGGCTCATTATTTAATTGAATTGAGTGTGCACCTAAATTTGTGCATGCAATTTTAAGCACCGTATATAGAATTTTGGGGTAAAAGTGTAAAGTATGTTTTGTAGATCTGTGAAACAAACCCCTGCTTGTATGTTTTATATACCCGAATGTGAAAAATGTAAATACTTATAAAGGCTTTTGCAAAACACTGTATCTGGGCCCTGCCAGAAAACTGGATAGTAATAAGCTGCTCAATACTGGTTGCTTAGCTCCTGCTGCTTCTCCATCCGTGCATTCTAGAATAATTGTACCCATGAACTCTTCAGGCCAAACCAATACCTCTTCTGGGTTTTTATCAATAGAGCTCTCAACCCTGCCAGAGTCAGTGAGATTAAACTGCAGGGGTCTCTAATGGAGGAGTTTGCTATAATGCAAAGCTACATTGCTATGAAATTTTCCATGCATTAAAAGTCTAACTAGTTTAGGACTCCTCACTCAGATCATCCTTGAAGCATCATTAAATTCTAAACATCTTTAGTACTATCATAAACTGTAAACTTTAGTAGTCTGAAGTCCAGTACTGGAATCTCACATATTTCAGATGTCCTCTGGAACAGACATCAAGATCAAATTCTTTCAGTCTGGTACCTGATTAAATGGTATGGTTAGTGAGCAGCAGCAGTATTAGAGAAGGCAGCTCTTAGTTTTCTAAATTATTTTTGGGGGGCTTGGTTTCCTTTGACTTCTACTTTGGTATACAATGAGGGGCATAATCGAACAAAAACGTCTATCTCCATGGGCGTTTATCTCCGAGAACAGGTCCGTGAAGGGGCGGACCGAACCGTATTTTCGAAAAAAATAGACGTCCATGTTTTATTCTATTAGATTTAAGCTCTTTGAGCAGGGACTGTCTTTCTTCTATGTTTGTGCAGCGCTGCGTATGCTTTGTAGCGCTATAGAAATGCTAAATAGTAGTAGTAGTAGTAGTAGTAGTTATTCGACAATTTGTGAGCTGGGCGTTTTTGTTTTTCAGAGATAATGGAAAATGAAAGCGCCCAGCTCAAAAACGAATAAATCCAAGGCATTTGTTCGTGGGAGGGGCCAGGAGTTGTAGAGCACTGGTCCCCCTCACATGCCAGGACACCAACCGGGCACCCTAGGGGGCACTTTTACAAAAACAAAAAAAAAGGTAAAAGAGCTCCCAGGTGCATAGCACCCTTCCCTTGTGTGTTGAGCCACCCAAATCCCCCTCAAAACACACCGCCCACAAGTCTACACCATTACTATAGCCCTAAGGGGTGAAGGGGGGCACCTACATGTGGGTACAGTGGGTTTGGGGGGGCGGTTCGGAGGGCTCCCATTTACCAGCACAATTGTAACAGGTGGGGGGGGGATGGGCCTGGGTCCACCTGCCTGAAGTCCACTGCACCCCCTAATAACTGCTCCAGTGACCTGCATACTGCTGCCAGGGAGGTGGGTATGACATTTGAGGGTGAAAATAAAAAGTTGTGAAACGGCATATTTTGTGGTGGGAGGGGGTTTGCGACCACTGGGGGAGTCAGGGGAGGTCATCCCTGATTCCCTCCAGTGGTCATCTGGTCATTTAGGGCACTTTTTGGGGCCTTATTCGTGGAAAAACAGGGTCCAGGAAAAGTGCCCTAAATTCTCGCTAAAAACGCATATTTTTTTTCTATTATCGGCGAAAGGCGCCCATCTCTGATCGCCCGATAACCACGCCCCAGTTCCGCCTTCACCACACCTTTGACACGCCCCCATCAACTTTGTCCGCATCCGTGACGGAGTGCAGTTGAAAACGTCCAAATTCGGCTTTCGATTATACCGCTTTATTCGTTTTTGTGAGATAAACGTCTATCTCCCGATTTGGGTCACAATATAGGCGTTTTTCTTTTTCTATTATAAGCTGGAATGACATCTTTACAGTGCTTGTGATCTGTATTCTCTTTATGAAGAGTGCAAGAGGTACTAAGAACAAGATAAACTAGATTTTTAGAAGGTATTTCATTCCCAATATGAAGTCCTCAGCAAGCCGTAATGAAGTCAGTGAACATAAGCGCTTGAAAAAATGAATCAAATTTTGCTGGAGGGAATAAAAAAACCTCTTGGGTTAATTCATAAAATATTATGGAGTCAATATTCAAAGAGATTTAACTGGCCAGAAACAGCTCCTGGCTGGTTAAGTCATCTGTTCAGGCCTAACCGCTAATTTTCAGCAAAAATTAACATGGCAATGCCACTGAAAATAACCAGTTAGCGCTGAATTGAAAACTGACTATTTGGGGGGGTATTCCGGGAAAAGAGTTGGCACTTGGCCAGTTAAGTGCCAAATTCAGCACTTAACTAGACAGGTTAACTGAATATAAGTCAGTCCTATTTTTATGTGGTAACCCATAGCCGGTGCTGAATATTCCACAAGACCCGGCCGAATATTGGGCCCTACATATACATCCTATCACAAGATACGGACTGGTATGATGGCTAACTACAATGAGTAGGAGGGGCAGAAAACTATTCCAAGCACTACAGTTATTGGTGGTGTAATTCAAAGGCCAAGGGTCAGCGTTGTGCCAGGGCATAAGCAGTGCTCAGGGTTTAGGATCCCTTCATGGATAAGCTTAAGAGTATAAAATCCACAGGGTATCTCAAAAGCAAATTCAGTAGCACATAAACCTTCAGTACAACAAGGCAGATGTACTTGAAGATTGTTACCTCTCATTTCTTGATACAGTGAATGGATTTCACAATCAGTACTGGCCTAATCTTTCCAAGTGATCTAGAACAGCCTTTGTCAGAGACAGTGTGCTGAGCTTGATGGCCAAGAAGTTTGACCCAAAATCAAATTTCTCTGTTCTTACTGAAATTAGCATACTTTCAATACTTTATAAAAATAATATATTAAGAATGAGCTGTGGCCAGCACTAAGATTTATAAAAAAGATAAAGCCTAGTTAATAAAAACAACAACAACAGCCTAGGAATGATGATTAGCAACTTAGAGACTTTAAAAGAAAAGAGACAAACAAAATAAGAAATTAAAATGCAATCATGGTTAATTATGTTGAAGGGAATAATAATGAAAAGGAATTTAATTTGAACTATCACAAAATGTCAAAACAGGGAACATTGATCTACTTGTTTCCTCTCTGAATAGCTCTGTTAAATGTCAAGTAGGGTGAGATAGATTTAAATAGATGAGTCAATGGAAACTGAAGAAATTATAACATGCAGGAGGACTGGATAAAAATCAAATATTCAGAGGAATATTGTGGAACAGATGATATAAAAGAAGGGACGGTAATGGGATGAGAGCAGTAAGTCTACAAAAAGTTCATGAAAGTAACTTGAATATGAAAGTACATTAGGAATTTGGCTTATTCTCAAACAGCCAGACTGTTTTTATCCTTGGATTGGACACCTTGGATTAGATCTGAATTAAATCATTATATCATTATTTTCCTGATTCTGATTTTCATGTTCAGAGCAGTTAACATGGTTTATTGCAGGATTTTTAATATTACTTTTATGGATTTGAAATTGGTTATAATTTTGCTCTGTTTTTTACATCTATATATGTTCATTTGGTTTTAACTCATATATATGTTTTGAGATGTTCATTTAGTATATACGTACACTGATATATTTATTTTGTATGCAGTATTTATGTATTATATCTGTCATTATATTTGTTTTTATAGACTCCTGAGGAAGGCGCTACGGCGCCGAAACACGGCTGTGTTGAGTCACCTATTCACAATAAAAATCATTGTTTTAACTAATCTATATGTCTGCCCCATTGTTTGAATAGAGCCTATTTTCCCCACCCCTTTTTTTGTTTTCGCTTTTAATGCAGGATTTTACCACGTATTAGTGAATGCATTTGTATTATTTTAAAATTCAGGTTATGTGTTAATGTTCAACTCTAAAATAAAATTTTGCTAGAACTGGTCTAACAGAAGGGATCCCATATGTGCAAGTGATTTTAACAATTAAAGAAATAAAAATTCAACTGCCTGGGTGTGGTTAACCAATACCTTCAAATTCCCCCTATATAGGGCTGCTATCACAGGTTTTTATTTCCAGTAAAAATAAACAGCAGAAAACAATTCTAAAAACAGAAAAAAAAAAAAAACCCATTATTTCAAAAAACCTGATATATATATATTCAAAATTTTTTGCAGTAATGGAATCCACCCTGTGAATCTATTAAGGGTTGCTAAAGTTAGGGGAGAAAGAAAATGTTTTGGAAGCAGGGATTGGATAAATGTGTATCGAGGGTGGGGTTAATGTTAACAGGAGAGAATAAGGGACACTGGGCAGGAAGGAAAAGTTGTGTGAGGAGAGGTGAGGCAGGGTGTCTGTATGGGTGGAATTCACCCATCCGGACCACCACCCTGGTGAAAATTGCTTATTTATTTATTTGGTGTTTTGGTATCGGGGAGGTTGGTGGGGGTCGCACTTGGTTGTGGGGTATTATCATAGGGCCTAATTTAGGCCTAGCAATGTTGGTCTTGTGTGCATCACCACCACAGGATGGGACACGACCCTGTGGTACTGCGGGTCATGGGGTGGTTAATGGAGAAGGTCTGATGGGAGGAGGTTAAATGGTGAAGCTAGTACATTGCCATCTAGCTACATGACTGGTGAAAAAAGTTTATGATAATATATTTGAAAAAGGTTGAGGTGTCCTTTTACTAAGGTACACTGAAAAATGGCCTGCGGTAGTGTAGACACGTGTTTTGGGTGCGCACAGAATTATTTTTCAGCGCACCTACAAAAAATGTCTTTTTAAAATTTTTTGCCAAAAAATGAAAATTACCACGTGTCCATTTTGGGTCTGAGGCCTTACCGCCAGCCATTGACTTAGCGGTAAGGCCTCACACGGTAAGCAGGCAGCAATGACCTACCCATGTCAAAAGACACATGACGCGTGTAGCTGACGCCTGCCAGAAATTAAAAAAATATTTTTCGGACGCGTGCCAAAATTGAAATTACCATGAGGGCCACACGGTAACTGGCCGGTAACTCTAATCTGGCATGCATTGGGCGCATGTAGGTGCCTAGGCGGCTTAGTAAAAGGGCCCCTAAGTTTGTAAAGTTGATGTTTAGTAAAAAAAAGCTGTGGCCTGTGTCTTGCCAATTTAAGAAGTATAATTGCCTCATGAGAGTCATTGGATTTAAGTTTGTCTGTGAAGTGGCAAATGAAGCTTGCAAATGCCAGTGTTAATATAAAACGTGATCTAAAAAATAAAAAAAAATCAATAGGTCGTGCACAATATAAATGCCCAAGAACTTATCTGCTAATTGGACTTCACTCTGTAACTTCAGAAAATCTTCTCCCAGGGAATACTTCAAATATTATTCATCACCTGGACAAGTCGGCACACCAAGGAATCCTCAAGAAGGTAAGCACCCCCTCATTATGCAAAAGCCGCATCAGGAGGAATGTTCAACTTCCTCACATTGTGTTAATGTTCACATGAGCATGCAGTACCTGTTCACAGTTATCACAAGAACACTTAGCACCTCCGCTAAGGATTTCAATCTGGTCCCCTGGGTCTCAGGCCAGTGGTCTAACTATTAGACCACCCTTCCGATCTGCACAGATATCTGTGTGGCCGTTATATAACACGGACATTCCTGTGCTGCCCCACAAAGTCCATGTCCCTAGTTTTGGTCATTTCAGTATGTAAAATAGATGTTCATGCAGGATATCACCAGCATATGGATGTCCATTTCTCATATATGTTAGACTGTTCTACATTACATGAGAAATGGACTTCCATATGTGACGTGGAGGGGCACTTTAAATATGACGTCTGTGTATGACTGTGGACGTTTTGCAAAAAATGCCCAAACTCTGAATAGGAAAGAAGGTCATTTTCAAAAAAGAAAAACATCCATTTTTTTTTGACAAAAATACTGCTTTGAACAAGATTTTGTGAGTTGGATGTTTTGTTTTTTGGTCCATTTTTGGAAAAAAAACCCATCCAAGTGCAAAATGCACAAAATCAAGCCATTGGGATGTAGGAGGAGCCATCACTTTTAGTAGACTGGTCCCCAGATATCGCAGGAGAGCAATAGAGCACCCTAGGGGGCACTGCAGTGGACTTTATAAAATGTTCCCAGGTACATATCTCACCATTGCTTCTTTATCTTGTCTGCTGAGACCCCCAAAACCCACTATCCCCAACTGCATACCACTACCATAGCCCTTACGAATGAAGGGGGTACATATATGTGGGTACAGTGGATTTCTGGTTAGTTTTGGAGGGTTCATAATTTCCTCCACAAGTGTATCAGGTAGGGAGAGGGTATGGCCCTGGGTCCACCTGTCTCTGCAGTGCACTACATCCACCACTAGACTACTCCAGGGACCTGCATGCTGTTCTAATGGACCTGAGTATAACATCTGAGGCTGGCAAGTAATGTTTTAATCACATTTTGGGGAGGGGAGGGGAGAGGAGGAGATGGGAGGGGGTTAGTGGCCACTGGGGGAGTAAAGATAGGTCATCCTTGATTCACTCCAGTGGTCATTTAGGGCACCTTTTTGTGCCTTATTCATTATAAAAACAGGTCTAGCTGAAAATGTCTTAGTCTTAGTCCTGGATGGTTTTGTTTTGTTCTGTTCCATTATGGATGAAAAACGTCCACATGTTAGGAACACCCAGATCCCGCCCTTAGCATGCCCCTGACACGCCCCCTTGTGATTTGAATGCACTTCTGATGGACTGCATAGAAAAATGTCTAAAATTGTTTTTGAAAATATCAATTTGGACGTTTTTGTAAGAAAAACGTTCAAATGCAGATTTATGCTAGTATTTTATAGACACATGGGTATCTGTGTGTCCTTACAACATAGGCTAAAAATATCCATCTTCTTGCCTATTAACCTAATAAAACTACCCTCTATCTGTCTGTGCATGTGAAACAGGGAAAGAGAGAATGAGAAAGAGAATGAATGAATGTGAAAATAGGTTTAACCAAACCTGTTAGAAATGCTGTACATGTTATAAAGGATACTGTAAGCATTACGATAACGCCCAAACATTTTTTTCAAATGTGACCAATATGAACCACTACAGAAAAATGGTGCAGATCCTTTAAAAAAAGACAGCTAGTCCTTGTAAGGAGAATAATAATATGGATTTCTTTCTAATTCTAAATGACAGACTAGGACAGGAATGGATTGTTCTAGCTAGCTTCTCCTATTTTCTCATTTCACTGATTTTAATTGAAACTGTATAACAGTTGCCTTTCATTGCTCCTGGCTTATGCCAACCCAAGGCAGGAGTTAATTTATTCAGATCTGGCAGCTCTGGAAGCTTAAAAAAAAAAGACTTACATACCTGTGGCAATATCTCTTGTGAAATATTTTGCAGGCTGAGAAATCATTAAGAAATAGTTAAGGTGTCTCCTTCTCTTGCACAATCCAAATATCATTTGTTCTTGATATCACTATTCACTCTATGGACATTCAAATACTTCTTTTAGATTAAATGCAGTTCAAGAAACACAAAATACTCACTGCCTGGAGGCCAAAAACCTGCTAGATGAATTGACCCCTTTGTCTGTAAATATTTTAATATGCATTAATAGCATCCATTTACTGTGCAAATTGAAATGTGAATTTGATCAATCAACTGTCAAGAAATAGAAAGAAAGTAGCATATCACCTTTCCATAAAATGAACATTGAAACTGATTGAAATCTCTTAGTGTATGGTCACGGACTTTGGTCACTTTGCTACCTAATACTCCGTACAACAGTACTCAGTAAACAGGCCGCAAGCATAGTTTTAAGATGTTGCGGGATCATAAAATTGGAACATATCATGAACTGGTTGAATAATAAAGATGATGGCATGTGAAATTAGATGACAAGGAAAGATTTGGAATGAAAAATAACCAGAAGCTCTCACATCCGTTATACATGTTCACTAGCCTCCATATACAAGGAAGAAGAAAAAAAAAAACATTCTGCAAGGAAATATAGTCCTTAGAAAACAAGGGTAATGTCGTGCACTATGTTGCATTTCTCATACAGCTACCATAGAAGACAACATTACGTCATGATAATTGCAGTGACAGCGTGGATACACTTACTCCTCCTATGTAGGACACAGTATGTGCATTTGTGCTATTGGCATTGGTACACTGCATGAAAAACACGACAATATCATGTCAATATTCATAAAAACTGGGAGATTTTTTTTGGCTCATTTTCAAGAGAAAAAAACATGCAAAAAATGGCACAAGTGGCCAATGACATGATTCTCACACAAAAACATTTAAACCGTATAATAATAGTAATAATTTTAAAAAGGTATAAGTACGATATTCACCCAAAGAAAAGCATTTAGAGAATGGGCATTTCGGGAGCGTGTCGTGGATGTGAGATGGGCGGTGTTACATGATGTACAGTTTTTTTGCAATCACAGATAGCAAAATGATTTCCAAGTGCCAGAAAGAAAAGCATTGAGAATTAGACCTGTTTTAAAAGTGACTTGCTCAAGACCAAACTGCCAGCCCTCCAGCCATATCCGTCTGTATCTCATCCCCTTCCCTCAACAAACTCTCACTGTACACAAAACACCCCATGCCTCCCATTCAACCCCCCTACCTGCTTCTCCTCTGTCTCTCATTGTTGCTTTGTTTGTCCCCTCCCAGTTTGTCACTGTGCTTTGTGTTGGTGCTGTTTATGTGAGGGTTGGTGCTGGGAGAGACTATGCTGTATGTTACTGCTGTTTGTGTGAGGACTGTGTGCTGGTGCTGAGAGAGAGAGTGTTGAGTGCTGGTGCAGGATCTCACTGGGTGCAGTAGGTGGAGGAGTGCATAGCACTCACGTCAATCATGGATGCGCTGAATGCCATTGTTGCTGATGCTTTGCTGGATATGGATGGCAGTTTGGAGGGGAGGCCTAGGAGAAAATACCCCTATCCAGGGACGTAGCACAAGGTCACATTTTATGTAATGAGACCAAGGGGCCTTTATACTAAAGTGAGCTAAAATTTAGGCTTGATGTGTTGTAATGGAGGATTTTATCACTTGCTAAGCCCAGGTTTAGGGGTCTTTTTACAAAGCTATAGTAGAAAGTGACCTTAGTGCACCCTTAGGTGAGTCTTTCCCATGTCCTGAGGCCATTTCTAGAGCAGCCGGAAAATGGCCGATTTTCCATTTTCCAAATTAACGCCCATGCGCTACTAGCATATAGCCATTAACAAAAATTAGCATGTGAGCCCTTACTGCCTCCTATTTCGGAGGCAGTAAAGGTCTCACATGCTAGTTCTGTGGTAATCAATATTCGAAGGGTTTATGCTCCTAATTTTGAGAGTTAGGCTTTTAAATTGGCATCTTTGAAAATTTGCTAGTGCTGAGTGCCTAAATTTATGCTCAAAATTTCACTAAATTTAGGAGCTGAAACAGTGTGTGGAATTAGGGCAGATTTGGGGTGAGGGGAGAAGTTATGAGCATAGCCTGAAGCCTGATTTTCAGCACTAGGCACCTAAATTAGGCTCATAAAGCTAGAAAAATGACTGGAAAGCCTAAATTTAGAAGCATAACTTTAAATCTTCAAATATTTATGTGACTTTTCTTCATAAACTAAAACCCTTTGACTGAAAATAGGGGACATGTATAAGAGCTCAGGCTTGTATATATATGTTTGATTATTGGGTCCTTAGCTGTTTTCCAGCTAGCTAACCTATGGTATCCTTTATGTATATTTGAGATAACCATCAGTCTCATACTTAAAAACTTTTAAATTTATATTTTTTTTAATTAGAGATTGTTAAAGGGACTATATACTTTGAAAGTGATGATGTGCACTTTTCTACTCTTCACAATAAACAGTTCTTTGGAAATATGACATTATTAAATTATCTTCAGGAACAGAAAAAGAAGAAATGCTAGTTGGTGGAAAGCTGGGGAAAGTAATTTAAACCAAACAGGTTAGGAATTCCATATGGACAAATTCCAGGGACTATCCATTTTGTTATTTTAGTTTGAAAGAAACATAATAGTAGCCTGACATACAAAGCCCAGACTCTAAGTAAATGGACTATTTGGGGAATATACTGCACTTGAAATTATAAAAATATACACATTATTTTCATTAATACGGAAAGGACATATTTGCACCAAAAGGAAAATGCAGATAATATCCATTTTTTTGCCCAAGGGAAATTTATTCAGTAATTCTGGAGGCTGAGTGAACAATGAATACTTGTTTAACAAAAAGTATTACCGTACTCATCAAAACATATCCAACATGTCTTTGTTATAAGACAAAGTGATGAAGGAAAAGAAATGGTACAAAAGGTACAATCAGAAAAGTTCAGAAAAGTATGAGAAATTTCTTTTAATACCCTGCTTATTATCAGACAGGCAAGCTCCTAAACGCTTCCATATAATCAATTTACTTAGGGGTCCTTTTACCAAGCTGCGCTAAAAAGGGCCCTGGGCTAGCAGTGGGGCCATTTTTGCCATGTGCTGAGGCCCTTTTTACCGCAGCTGGGAAAAAAGGCTGAAAATAGCCATGGCCATGCGGTAAATTTTCTCTTACCATATGGACATGTGAGGGAGAGCACTTAGCGCCACCCATTGAGGTGGCAGTAAGGGACCCCCATGCTAACCCAGTGGTAGCCGGAAAGCACGCGGCACTGCCTGATTATCGCTGGGTTAGTGCCGCCCTAAAAAATATGGGCTGATTTTCCCTAATGTGGGAAATGACACACCAGGGCTGGAACTACCATTGGTGCCTGCGTTGGGCCGGCAGTAACTCCAGATCTGCATGCTTATTGCCGCTTTGTAAAATGGCCCCTTAGATAAGTATACACTTGTGCATGTAAGCACTAGGTGCACACTCAGCACTATTCTATAAATGATGCATTTAATACTAATTTTCCTATAAATAAGCAGTGGATTTTCCTCAAGAACATCTTAATAATGGCTTATGGACTTTTCTTGTAGGAAGCTATCCAAAACTTTTTAAAACCCCGCTAAGCTAACTGCTTTTACTACATTTTCTAGCAACAAATTCCAGAGTTTCTCTTCACTAAATCCATGTTGGCTTTGTCTCATTAATCCATGGTTTTTAATATGCTCTGTAATTTTGTTCTTTATAATAGTCTCTACCATTTTGCCCAGCACCAACATCAGGCTCACCGGTCTATAATTTCCCAGATCTCCTCTGGAACATTTAAAAAAAATCAGTCTTACATTGGCCACCTTCCAAAATTTCAGTACCATGCTTGATTTTAAAGATAAATTCAACAAGTTCATTTTTCAATTCTATCAATACTATGGGATGAATACCATCCAGTCCAGGTGATTTGCTACACTTCAATTTGTCAAATTGCCCCATTACATCTTCCAGTTTTATAGAGATTTCATTTTCTCTGTCTCATCAGCTTTGAATACCAAATCTTCCTCTGTGAAGACTGAAGCAAAGAATTCATTTAATAGCTCCACTATGGCTTTGTCTTCCCTGAGTGCCCTTTTTACCTCTTAGTCTTCTAGTGGTCCAACTGATTCTTTTTGAAGGCTTCTTGCTTTTAATATACCTAAAAAAGTTTTTATTATGTGTTTTTGCCTCCAATGCAATCTTTTTTTCAAAGTCCCTCTTTGCCTTCCTTATCAGCGCTTTGCATTTGACTTGCCATTCCTTATGCTGTTTCTTATTATTTTCAGTCTGATTTTTTCTTTCTGAAGGATTTTCTTTTAGCTCTAATAGCTTTGTTCACCACACTTTTTAACCATACTGGCTGTCTTTTGGCCTTCCTTTATTCTCTCAATATGCTGCCATTTTGTATTGTGCCTCCAACTGAGAAGCTTTTTCTTTTTTTGATAGTTGCTTTAGAAGCTTTTTGTTAATTCTTGGATGGTCTGAATTATTAACCCTTTTTCCCCCTGAAGCAGCCTGTAGAGGTGAAACAGGGAACCCCTGTTGGGATTTGAGATGTGCAGTTCAGAAGAGATGCCGGATGCAGCATACTGAGAAAATAAAGAGACTGTAAAATCCAAGATTATACAGTATATTTGTGTGGGCAACATTCATTTTGCTTTGTTCAGCTCATTCTGTATCTATGGAAGGTATTTTGTCATTTATAGACATTGATAATGCGAAAGTGGAGTTTTTTTATGACTTATGATTGAAAAGAGCCTCCTACAATTCTGAAGGCGTTAGCCTTACAAATAGGAATGACTGATATTCACTGAAGCCTTTTTTCTTCACATTACATACATTGTTATAGATATACATCTTTTAAAGAAATGAAATAACATCCCTAGAGGTACAGAATATGTTCTAATGTAGAAATTGAATATAGATATATGATATTGAGTTGTACAGATTCCTTTTAATATAAGGGTAATTAAAATCACCCATTATTATTGTGTTCCCCAGTTTGTTAGCCTCCCTAATTTCTGATAAATTTCTACATGTCTGTTCATCTTGGCCAGGTGGATGGTATCACACTCCTATCACTATCTTGTTCCCCTTTACATATGGGATTTCAATCCATAGGGTTTCCAAGATGTGTTTTTTTTCCTGCAGAATTTTCTTTTCTTTTTTATTTATTTAAATTTTCCAATATATCACCACATAAAGTAAATATGCAATCGGCATTATTTAACATTAGGAAACAAAAATAATAAGTATATATCTTTACAGCCCATTTGTCCACAAGTTAAAGAAATTTGATTCCAAGATGTAGGAAATTAAAAAAAGAAAAAAAATACAAAAATTAATAATCAATAGATGCTTCCTCTGGTTCAGACCCCAGCCTGCTAAATTAGGGAAGGTTTACTATATTCACATCAACTCTTGGATCTACAAACTGAAAATGTTTACCCTCAAGCATCACATTACAAAAACAAGGAAATCGCAAAACAAAATTTGCTCCCAATGCCACCACCCTGGGGCGAAGTTCCAAAAAGGCCCTTCGTCTCATCTGTGTAGGCCGTGAGAGATCTGGAAAGATACGGACCTTTGAGCCCAAAAACAGATTTTCTAAGTGTCTCAACGAAAGCCGTAGTACGGCATTCCTATCAGGCTCCAACGAGAAAGTGGCAAGCAGAGTTAACCTCTGAGTAACTATTTCTAATGAGCATTCTAGGAATGAGGTAAGATTCATTCCCTCCCCTATTACAGGGGGGGGGGGGGGGGGTCCTACCTCCACTCCAGTACTCCCGATGTCATCCATTCTCTGCTCCCAGACAAACCCATTTCCAGAAAAATATTTTTTAGCATGTGGTTTGTGCTCACGCATTCGGAGCTTACTGTGGAATGCCGTCCTGCCTAAGCCCTTTTAAGTTGCAGTAAGCATGCACTAGTGCTTACCGCAGCTTAGTAAAAGGGACCCACTGTATGTAAATGCAAGGGGACATTCACTGGGGAGGCGCATAGGTGGGGCATGGATGTGGCCAAAATTTACCTGCGTAACTTAGAAAATATTGTATTTTATGTGCTAAAGTGTCACCTTAAGGTGCATGAATTTATGCTTGCTATTGATATGGCATAGATGGGCAAAACTAAATGTAGGCACATTGATGCTGATATACACTCGTAGTCTATAACAGAATCTTGGCACCCAGAAGTACATAAGTAATGCCATACTGGGAAAAGACCAAGGGTCCATCGAGCCCAGCATCTTGACAACGACAGCGGCCAATCCAGGCCAAGGGCACCTGGCAAGCTTCCTAAATGTACAAACATTCTATACATGTTATTCCTGGGATTTTGGATTTTTCCAAGTCCGTTTAGTAGCGGTTTATGGACTTGTCCTTTAGGAAACCGTCCAACCCCTTTTAAAACTCTGCTAAGCTAACCGCCTTCACCACATTTTCCGGCAATGAATTCCAGAGTTTAATTACACGTTGGGTGAAGAAACATTTTCTCCGATTTGTTTTAAATTTACTACACTGTAGTTTAATCGCATGCCCCCTAGTCCTAGTATTTTTGGAAAGCGTGAACAGACGCTTCACATCCACCTGTTCCACTCCACTCATTATTTTATATACCTCTATCATGTCTCCCCTCAGCCATCTCTTCTCCAAGCTGAATAGCCCTAGCCTCCTTAGTCTTTCTTCATAGGGAAGTCGTCCCATCCCCGCTATCATTATAGAAGCCATTATAGAATTAGCGTACTGTATCAAACAACAATGAGAGAAAATTTACAGATATGAGTTTTGAGATTAAGGACATCTAGCACTATATTTTGGATATTTATTTCTTCTAATGCCCATGTACTTCTATTTATTTGATGTAGAAATTAATTATGCTTAAAATTATTTGGGGGTATCACTGATAAAGAGGTGACTGTCTAATTTTAATTATCTTAGGTGGCAGAAAAATTTGTATCATTTACTTTGTAGCCTAATGGTTAAAGCATCAGGCTGAGAAACTGGGCAATCCAGTTTAAATTAATAATATACAAAAGATCATTGTGAACAAACAAAAAAAATCTAAACTCAAAATTAACAACAAAAGTTAACACAGTGGGAGGAAAAGCCTCAGATTTCAGGATGGAACTTTTATCTGTGTATTGTTCTCACATCCTCTGAGAAATCCTTGTTTATTTTTAAACCCAATTTTTTAAGTGTCCAAAACTTTAGAGTATTGCTTTTAACATTTGTAGACTTTACAGATCATTTTTTGAAACCTTTTGTTGAACAAGGGTTTTCATGTATTTAAAGATTCTACTCATTTTTAAAAAACGGCTTCAGTCTCAAATGTTCAAGATTTCACATTCTTGGTCACTTTGGAGGTTAAATCCCTTTATACGGCAATTCCTCAAGTTGAAGCATTGGATGTGATTTGTTTTTTCTTGAATGAGAACCCTAATGATAGAAACATACCTGCAGATTTCATTATGGCTTTGGCTACACTAGCATTGAAAAGGAATTTCTTTAGCTATGGAGATATATTTTTCCAACAAATATCAGGGGTAACTATGGGGGCCACTATCAGGCTTATTTTCGAAAGAGAAGGGCGCCCATCTTTCAACACAAATCGGGAGATGGGCGTCCTTCTCCCAGGATCACCCAAATCAGCATAATCAAAAGCCGATTTTGGTCGTCCTCGACTGCTTTCCGTCGCGGGGACGACCAAAGTTCAAGGGGGCGTTCGGAAGCATAGTGAAGGCGGGACTGGGGCATGCCTAACACATGGGCGTCCTTGACTGATAATAGAAAAAAGAAGGGCGTCCCTGACGAGCACTTGGGCAACTTTACTTGGTCCATTTTTTCTTACGACCAAGCTTAAAAAGGTGCCTGAACTGATCAGATGACCACTGGAGGGCATTGGGGATGACCTTCCCTTACTCCCCCAGTGGTCACTAACCCCCTCCCACCCTAAAAAAAGCTTTTTAAATATTTTTGCCAGCCTCAAATGTCATACCCAGCTCCATGACAGCAGTATGCAGGTCCCTGGAGCAGTTTTAGTGGGTGCAGTGCACTTCAGGCAGGCGGACCCAGGCCCATCCCCCCACCTGTTACACTTGTGGTGGTAAATGTGAGCCCTTCAAAACCCACCAGAAACCCACTGTACCCACATGTAGGTGCCCCCTTCACCCTTAGGGCTATGGTAGTGTTGTACAGTTGTGGGTAGTGGGTTTTGGGGGGGGGGGGGTTGGGGGGCTCAGCACCCAAGGTAAGGGAGCTATGCACCTGGGAGCAATTTCTGAAGTCCACTGCAGTGCCCCCTAGTGTGCCTGATTGGTGTCCTGGCATGTGAGAGGGACCAGTGCACTATGACTGCTGGCTCCTCCCACGACCAAATGGCTTGGAATTGGTCGTTTCTGAGATGGGCGTCCTCGGTTTCCATTATAAGCGAAAATCGAGGACGACCATCTCTAAAGTTGACCTAAATTTCACGATTTGGGCGTCCCTGACCGTGTTATCGAAACAAAAGATGGATGCCCATCTTGTTTCGATAATACGGGTTTCTCCGCCCCTTCGCCGGGACGTCCTGCGAGGACGTCCTCAGGAAAACTTGGGCACCTCTTTTGATTATGCCCCTCAATGGCCCCTTCAATCGCAAATTTGTTCATGACCATTTTCAAAAATCAATGGTTGAAAGATCATCCTTTTTTCACACATTAAATTATGGGTCTGCTTTATTGATGATGTGTTTATCCTGTGGTTTGCACGGAAGAACACTCTTGACATCTTCTTTGAGTGACTGAATGTGAGACATCCATTACTGAATTTGTTATGACCTTTGACTGTACGATAAGTGCTTTTTCAGGATATGCTTGTGTGCTGTAATGGTGATGAATTAGAAACTACTATTTTCAGGAAAGAGACTGATAGGAATACTTTCCCACGATACAATAGTTATCATTCACCTGCCCTTAAACACAGCTTACCGTTTTCATAGTTTTAAAATACTGAAGGATTTTTTCAGAGCTTGATGAGTACAAGAATTGTGAGATGGTATCCAGGACAAGTTGTTAAATCTGCCTATAATAGAGCCCGATTTTTGAAACGTGATCTTCTATTCTTGGATCAATCGAAGGCTGCTGTAGAATGGACACCCACTTATATTTTGAAACATGCTCCTGGGATTGAGAAAGCAGTAGAAACCTTAAAACGGCATTTATCTTTAGAGAAACCTTCTCTGATAACAATTTAAGGATTGCCTTTTCAAGAAATCATAATTTCAAAGAACATTTATGTCCGGCTGATACAAAATCTCAATCTTTAGCAACATTTCAGACAGTTAGCCATAAGAAGTTCGGCAGGTGTAAAATTTGTGAAGTCACAATAGAACTGAATGAATGCTTTGTGGATTCCCTATCACTACTACTACTACTACTACTTAACATTTCTAGAGCGCTACTAGGGTTACGCAGCGCTGTACAATTTAACAAAGAAGGACGGTCCCTGCTCAGGTGAGCTTACAATCTAAAGGACAAAATGTCAAGTTGGTGTAGTCTAGATTTCTGAGTATAGGTGTGGTGGTTAGGTGCCAAAGGCGACATTGAAGAGGTGGGCTTTGAGCAGTGATTTGAAGATGGGCAGGGAGGGGACTTGGCGTATGTGCTCAGGGAGTTTGTTCCACGCTTGAGGTGAGGCGAGGCAGAAAGGGCGGAGCCTGGAGTTGGCGGTGGTGGAGAAGGGTACTGAAAGGAGGGATTTGTCTAGAGAGCAGAGGTTAAGGGTAGGAACGTAAGGGGAGATGAGGGTAGAGAGGTAACGAGGGGCTACGGGTCGAGTGCATTTGTAGGTTAGTAGGAGAAGCTTGAACTGTATGCGGTACCTGATCGGAAGCCAGTGAAGTGACTTGAGGAGAGGGGTGATATGAGTATAACGGTCCAGGCGGAAGATAAGATGTGCAGCCGAGTTCTGAATGGACTGAAGGGGGGATAGATGGCTAAGTGGGAGGCCAGTGAGGAGTAGGTTGCAGTAGTCAAGGCGAGAGGTAATGAGAGAGTGGATGAGAGTACGGGTGGTGTGCTCGGAGAGGAAAGGGCGAATTTTGCTAATGTTATAGAGGAAGAAGCGACAGGTCTTGGCTATCTGCTGGATATGTGCAGAGAAGGAGAGGGAGGAGTCGAAGATGACACCGAGGTTGCGGGCAGATGAGACAGGGACGATGAGGGTGTTATCAACTGAAATAGAGAGTGGAGGGAGAGGAGAGGTGGGTTTGGGTGGGAAGACAAGAAGTTCGGTCTTGGCCATGTTCAGTTTCAGGTGGAGATTGGACATCCATGCAGCAATGTCGGATAAGCAGGCCGATACTTTGGCCTGGGTTTCCGCAGTGATGTCTGGTGTGGAGAGATAAAGCTGGGTGTCGTCAGCATAGAGATGGTAGTGGAAGCCATGAGATGAAATCAGGGAGCCCAGGGAAGAGGTGTAGATTGAGAAAAGGAGGGGTTCAAGGACAGATCCCTGGGGGACTCTGACAGAGAGTGGGATAGGGGAAGAGGACGAACCCTGAGAGTGTACTCTGAAGGTACGATGGGAGAGATAAGAGGAGAACCAGGAGAGGACAGAGCCCTGGAATCCAAAGGAGGACAGAGTGTCAAGAAGTAAGTTATGATTGACAGTGTCAAAGGCGGCGGATAGGTCGAGGAGGATGAGGATGGAGTAGTGACCTTTGGATTTGGCAAGGAGTAGGTCATTGCAGACTTTAGATAGTGCCGTTTCTGTCGAGTGCAGGGGGCGAAAGCCGGATTGAAGCGGATCGAGAATGGCATGAGAGGAGAGAAAATCGAGGCAACGGCTGTGGACGGCGCGTTCAAGTATCTTGGAGAGGAAAGGTAGGAGGGAAATGGGGCGGTAGTTGGAGGGACAGGTAGGGTCAAGTGATGGCTTTTTGAGGAGGGGTGTGACTACGGCATGCTTGAAGGTGTCCGGGACAGTTGCAGTGGAAAGAGAGAGGTTAAGGATATGACAGATAGGGGGGGGGGGGGGGGGGTGATAGTAGGAGATATGGTGTTAAGTAAGTTGGTGGGGATGGGGTCTGAGGAACAGGTGGTGCATTTCGAGGAGGAGAGGAGATGGGCGGTTTCCTCTTCGGTGATATCAGGAAAAGAGGAGAATGAGGGCTGGGTTGGTTGGTTGAGGGAGAAGAAGTTCAGTTTATGACATGTTACCACATGCCTATTGGATCATGTCATTTATGTGGTGAAATGTCCTTGTGAGAAAGTTTATGTTGGACAGGTAACCCAGCAGTTTAAAGTGTGTATGGGTGACATACGAGCTGTATGAAAAAGGGCTGAATGGAAGAACGCATGGTTCAACATTGTTCAGATAGTAAGCATCTTTTTTTCTGATTTACAATGTTGTTTAATTGATCATATCCCAGTGCTTGGGTCAGGAGGACATAAGATTGAAATTGCTTCAGTGAGAACAAGAATGGATTTATAGATTAGGATTGAAGGAACCATCAGGTCTTAATGCGAAAATAGAATGGCAACATTTTTATTAATCTATTTATTAATTTATGTTTCAAGTTTGAGATTGCTTTTGACAGATATTTCAGTTCCTGAATCTGCATCCCACATTTACCGGATATGACATCACTCACCAAGTTTAAAGTGAAAGTACCTCATTTGATGGCCATATCCTGGGTGAGCAGTAACCAGGGAGCTATATGCCGCCCACACAGTCAGTAATTTCTCTTTTTGAATCATGTTTTTGAATTTGCTTTAGGTTGTTTTTGTTACATACTTCATATTCATTTGGATTTTTTGATTTGGTCCCTTATTCCCTGAAGCAGCGTATGATAAGGCAAAATGATGGCCAGCATCGACGGGACCTGACAGTTTTGATTTATTCTGTTCTTACTAACAAAAAAGTTTACAAATGTGAAATGCAATATTCTGAAGTTTTAGGAGCCCTTTTACTAAGGCGTGTAGGTGCTTACGCGCGTCTAACCCACATCAATTTGGAACTACTGCCAGGCTACCATGAGCCCTGGGTGGTAATTCCATTTTTTATGCGCATCCTATATGCGCATCCAAAAATATTTTTTATTTACTACTGCATGGCTCTAACCGGGTGGTAATTGAAAGTGTACGAGTGCTGATGATTACTGTTCAGTTAATACGTGAGACCTTACTGTTAAGTCAATGGGTGTCGGTAAGATCTCAGGCCCAATTTTTGTTTTGCCGCTCATTCATTTTCGGTAAAAAAAAGGCCTTTTTTGCAGGGGTGATGAAAAATGGACTTGCGTGTGTCCAATACATGCATCTACAACAGCGCAGGACATTTGTTGGCACACTTTAGTAAAAGGACCCCTTAGACACTTAAAAAATTGTTGGATTTAAAAATCAACAAGGTTGTTAAAAGCAATATGCTAAAGTTTTGGACACTTTAAAAAAATGGAATTTAAAAATTAACAAGGTTTTCTCAGTGGAGGTTTTTATGCCTGTGAGGATTCTCTGTCAAGGACTGTGAAAACAATACACAGATCCAAGTTCCAGCCTGGGGTCTGAGGCTTTTCTTCCCACTGTTTTAACTTGTGTTGTTAATTTTGAGTTTAGGTTTTTTGGTTTGTTCAGTGATCTTTTCTGTGTTGGTGATAAGTGTGATCACAGTTTCATTTTTGTTTGAAATTATATCCTTTTGAACCTAGTTTAAATCCCACTGCAACTCCTTGTGATCTTAGGCAAGTCACTTAACCTTCCATTGCCTCAGGTATAAATTTACCCCCCCCCCCCCCCGCCCTTTTCAAAGCCGCTCCAGCAACTGCCAGTGTGGTAATGCAGGCACAGCCCATTCAAAGTAAATGAGCTGTGTCAGCATTACTGTGTGGCAACTGCTAGCACAGCTTTGTAGACAGGGGGGGGGGGGGGGTGATTTTGTGTGTGTGTATGTGTGGGGGGTGATTGTGAGCCTTCCACAGACAGAAAAACACTTTCTGTACCAGAATGTATACTGCTTTGAGAGCTTTTGAGCTTGCTGGGGGTATGTAAGATATGAAATAAATAAATTCTATGCTATTATTAATGCATTTAATAAGATTGTTGATTATAATTGATTTATAGTCAATTTTAAATCACCTCATATGAATAGAGAGTGGCAGCATATTAAGGCAATAAAAAGAATAACATGGAAAGGATATTGATATTGATTTCCGGGGCTTCCTATTAGCTAGGTAAATAAGACCCAAAGTTCATTTCACCTGGTCTGCTTCCTGTCATATTCTATAATATCAGGCAAGTACATTTCCAAATGTTTAATAAGCACTTTGATCAATAGCTCCACAACATTCTTTCATAATGACCTTGATTTATAGATGGCAATTCTATAAAGGGTGCCAAGGTCCCTGAATGTGTGAAAAGGTGTGTCAAAAAGCACACTAGTATGCAACAATTATGATGCACCTATTCATGGGCTCTGCAGAATCAGTACCCACCATGGTGCCAAATTGTGCGCTATCCTACGATGAGGCACCCTGTTGCATGGCACAGTATAGGTTGTGCACCACAAATTGATCATGAACATTTACATGACAAATATGTTGCAAAAATGGAGGCCATCATAAGGATGCCTGAATTTGGCACAGCAGACATTTTTCTGCTAGCCAGACTCTTTCCCCTGAGAGTCAGGAGGCTATTCCCCAAGTCTGGCCACATGAAGGAGTACCCTCACACGGAGAAGGGCCTAACAGAGGATGCAAAGGTGATTTAACAAGCATACAGTCATCCCTAGAGAGGTAAGAGCAATCACAGGCTGATCTAGAATCATGTGTGACGAAAGGATGTAGCAGTGGTGCAGAGATGTCATCAACCTTATGCAGAAGGACAGTGACTTTCTCTTAATGTGCTCCAAAAGTTGAGAAAACAATATACCCTTGCAAGTAGCTGAGAAAGGTAGTTTTGGCTCAAAGTGGCTTACAATTTACATTGCAATTTACAATTTGGTAAACTTACTATAGGGCTGTTCAATGTGGGGAGGGCATTCATGGTTTGTGTTGCTATTCAAAGAGTCTTAGGAGAGTTGAATTGAAACGGAAGGCAGCTTTTGTATTTAGTTGTAGAGGTCTGGTGATTTTTTCATATGGATTTAGAAGAAGTCGATTTGGAGTGGAAAGTGGTGATCACTCTGTGTTTAGTAGTAGAGGTAGGTTTTCATTTATTTTCTGAATTGGAGGAGATTTGTGATGTTTCTTATGGTTTTTGGTACTGAGTTCCACCGTTTGGAACCCAGGTAGCTGAAGCTGTGTAGATGTAAGCCACTTTGAGCCAAAACTTGATATTGGATAATAGTGGGATACAAGAATGTATAAATAAAATAAAATAAATACATAAACTATTGCTCTGGTAAATAACAGGATTTGTGATCCCACTGCCAACCAAGATGATTGATACTCACAGTTACCTAGGAGATGTGCATGTGTGCATAATTGTGGACACAAGTACACTTGTGGTGTGTGGCATAGTCTACCTTTCTCAGCTACATGCAAGGGTATATTGTTTTTTCAACTTTTGGAGCACACATTAAGAGTTGCTGAGAAAGTCATTGTCCTTTTGCATAAGGTGCAGAGAAGGGTGACAAAAATGATAAAGGGGATGGGACGACTTCCCTATGAGGAAAGGCTAAAGCGGCTAGGGCTCTTCAGCTTGGAGAAAAGGCAGCTGAGGGGAGATATGATACAGGTCTATAAAATAATGAGTGGAGTTGAACGGGTAGATGTGAAGCATCTGTTCACGCTTTCCAAAAATACCAGGACTAGGGGAATGCGATGAAGCTACAATGTAGTAAATTTAAAACGAATTGGAGAAAATTTTTCTTCACTCAACGTGTAATTAAACTCTGGAATTCGTTGTCAGAGAATGTGGTAAAGGTGGTTAGCTTAGCGGAGTTTAAAAAAGGTTTGGATGGCTTCCTAAAGGAAAAGTCCATAGACCATGGAGGAGTGGCCTAGTGGTTAGGGTGGTGTACTTTGGTCTTGAGGAACTGAGTTCAATTCCCAGCACAGGCAGCTCCTTGTGACTCTGGGCAAGTCACTTAACCCTCCATTGCATGCCACATTGAGCCTGCCATGAGTGGGAAAGCATGGGGTACAAATGTAACATAATTAAATAAATAGACCATTATTAAATGGACTTGGGGAAAATCCACTATTTCTGGGATAAGCAGTATAAAATGTTTTGTACATTTTTGGGATCTTGCCGAGTATTTGTGACCTGGATTGGCTACTGTTGGAAACAGGATGCTGGGCTCGATGGACCTTTGGTCTTCCCAGTATGGCAATACTTATGTACTTATGACCTGTGTTCAAATTTGTTTCCTTACACAGTGTATAGGGGTTATGATTTGCTATTTACTTTATAGGTGTTGTGTGATCTAATAAATATATGGGACACAAATCATGATACTCAAAGCTGCATTGGTATTTGTTTCCACAGCCAACCACCATGCCGCAGGACCCTCTGAAGGTGCTTCTGCAGGACTGATCCAAGCTTGACCAGCAGAGAAATAGTATCAAGAGATGCATGAGGCAAAAGATGGAGAAAATCTGGAGGTGGAAGGAGGAGGAGGAAGGCCAGGAGGAGAAGGCAGAAAAGGAGGACAATATGGAGGTGGAGGCAGCCAGGGGAGGCAGCACAGCCAATACAACCTCCACCTGTTATACCTGCACCCTCCACACCCTCATCCACACCCTCTGTTGTACCTTCCCACCCATCACTGCCTGTTCTAGCTGCTGCATAATGCCCAGGGGAGCAGGACCTCTGTCAGTTAGTGATTATCCTCAGTGGGCCCACTGTTCAAAAAATGCAGAACTCCTAAATTTCGCTTCCAAGTTAGGATCCTTTATTTGTGCCCTGTTTTCAGCTTAATTTCAGAACTTTAAAGTTATGATAATAAAATTTCAGTCAGCTATTTGTTTGCTTGGATTTATGAGCCTACAGCTGAATGGTCTTTGTCGGCATTACCACAGTGGGGACTACTAGCACAACTTGATAAAAAAAGGCCCAAAGTTAGGAGCATAAATCCTTTGAATATCAGTCATAGTGATTCTAAGCAGGTACATCCACCCCCCCCCCCCCCCCATCAAACCAAAAAAAGACCAGTATTTTACCCAATTGCTTTTTCAGCCTAAATAGTTGACAAAATGTCTTATTAATAAGCTCTTCAAATGTGCTTTCTGAATATGCGAGAGAAGCCCTCAGGCTCATTCTGTATCCAAATCGGGTCCATAAAAAAACAGACCTATGCAGAAGAAATCACTTCTTTATCACTTTCATAGGGCTTCGCAGTGCACCAACAAAAATATAAATTATGCAACAATGTGCTAAAATGTCTGATAAATCATATGGTGCTACTAAATACATGTAAAACCTCTTTCAAAACTGTTGAGGAATGTCCTAATAATAGTCATCCATGGGTTACACATGTCAGGCTCATGACAGAATTAATACTAGGATCACCACTTATTGCAAAGGTCTCCTACTTCTCATCTCCATGCTGAAAATCCATATGTTGTTCAATCATACAACCGATGTAAGTTCTCTACTGTTTTTGGGTCCCCATCATAGTCTTGTCTGCAATGCCCATCTTGAAGTTTTGTCATACCAGCGTTTTCAAGGACTCGGGTATGGACCTCAGAGTTCTGACAGCCTCATTTAAAGCATGAACTGAAAGCGTTAAAGAAATTAAATAATCCTAATTCAACAGGTTGCTTCTATCATTGCTTTTGACTCGTAACCACTTGTAACCACTCGCCTCCACCTACCCTCCTCTCTTCCTTCCCGTTCACATTAATTGATTTGATTTGCTTACTTTATTTATTTTTTGTCTATTAGATTGTAAGCTCTTTGAGCAGGGACTGTCTTTCTTCTATGTTTGTGCAGCGCTGCGTATGCCTTGTAGCGCTATAGAAATGCTAAATAGTAGTAGTAGTAGTAGTATCATCAATATTAACACAAATACCCATAACTGAGTTCAAGATATATATAAAACATCAACATCACTCCAAAAATAAATAATAACTCCTTCTGCCAGAGTCCATGCTCAAGTGAATCCCTGATAAGAGCCAATGTAGCGTAATTCAAGACACATGCCAGACATGGAGACTTCCTTACTACTCTATCAATCCAGTGGATAGTCACTGTAATGTAACATTTTCCATGGGATGGCCAGCAGCCTGCTGTGGTAGAGACATGTGTCTGTTCACCAAGAATTGCTACCACTTCTGTTTCACCTCTGCTTTATAGTGACCCAACTCATTACTGTTCTGTTTGACTGGAGACCAGTAATAAGTTCAATAAACACAGGCAACTCCACTGTTTTTGTAGACTTTATTCCCTGAACAGCAAAATTTAAAATGAGATGATCCACTGTTACTTGTGTGATGCATTTTGCATTAGCAAAATTTGTTCCAGTTTTTTCAGTTTCATTTGATTTACCAGGAATCATTTATGTTTTGCATCTACTTCCACTTTTAACTTTTAACAGCAAGCATCAGATATAGCTAAATAAAAGTGGTAACAACTGGTAAAATTATTATTTCAGTAAAAGTAACAGGTGCTTCCTATACTTTCTTACAAGTAAACGATAAAAGAGTCATGGATTCGATATATCGTCTTTCTGTAATACAACCTAAGTGGGGTTTTTTAAATTATATGCAGGTACTTTCTTTCTCCCTAGTGGGCTCATAACCTAAGTTTTTGTACCCTGGACAATAGAGGGTTAAGTGACTTACCCAGATTCACATGGAGCTTCATTAACTAGTTTCTTTTATTTTGTTATTATACAACACTGTAGCCCATATCATTCAATCCTCAAAATGCAAATTAAACCACACAAATGTGTTGCAGTTCATAATTTTAGTGGTCAAGCCTCGCTGGTTTCTATCCATTGGACAAGAGGGTTCTGATTGTCAGAAAGTGGTTGAATAAGCAAAATGCTTGTAGTGAGAAGCTATCAAAAGGTTCAAAAGATAAACCTTGCTTTCTCTACCTCACCAGCTCTCCCTCCACTAGTCCGTTCCCCTCTCTCTCCTTCCCCTCATCACCTTTCCTCCTTTCCTGAAGTTACTATTGAGGAAACTACACTTCTCCTTTCTTCCTCAAAATGTACCACCTGTTCCTCTGATCCCATTCCCACCCACCTTCTTAATGCCATCTCTCCTACTCTTATTCATTTTATCTGTCACATTCTCAACCTCTCACTTTCCACTGCGACTGTCCCTGCTGCCTTTAAACATGCTGTGGTCACACCTCTCCTTAAGAAGCCTTCACTTGACCCTACTTGTCCCTCTAATTACCGACCCATCTCCCTCCTTCCTTTTCTCTCCAAATTACTTGAGCGTGCTGCTGTTCACCGCCGCTGCCTTGATTTTCTCTCCTCACATGCTATTCTTGACTCACTACAATCTGGTTTTCGCCCTCTCCATTCAACCGAAACTGCGCTTACTAAAGTCTCCAATGACCTATTACTGGCTAAATCCAGAGGTCAATATTCCATCCTCATTCTTCTTGATCTTTCCGCTGCTTTTGACACTGTCGATCACAGCATACTTCTCGATACCCTGTCCTCACTTGGATTCCAGGGCTCTGTCCTTTCCTGGTTCTCTTCCTACCTCTCCCTCCGCACCTTTAGTGTTCACTCTGGTGGATCCTCTTCTACTTCTATCCCTCTGCCTGTCGGCATACCTCAGGGTTCTGTTCTTGGTCCCCTCCTCTTTTCTATCTACACTTCTTCCCTTGGTTCATTAATCTCATCCCATGGCTTTTCCTACCATCTCTATGCTGATGACTCCCAAATCTACCTTTCTACCCCTGATATCTCACCTTGCATCCAAACCAAAGTTTCAGCGTGCTTGTCTGACATTGCTGCCTGGATGTCTCAACGCCACCTGAAATTAAATATGACCAAAACCGAGCTTCTCATTTTCCCCCCCAAACCCACCTCCCCGCTCCCCCCGTTTTCTATTTCTGTTGATGGCTCTCTCATTCTCCCTGTCTCCTCAGTTCGAAACCTTGGGGTCATCTTTGACTCTTCTCTCTCCTTCTCTGCTCATATCCAGCAGACCGCCAAGACCTGTCGTTTCTTTCTTTACAACATCCGTAAAATCCGCCCCTTTCTTTCCAAGCACTCTACCAAAACCCTCATCCACACCCTTGTCACCTCTCGTTTAGACTACTGCAATCTGCTTCTTGCTGGCCTCCCACTTAGTCACCTCTCCCCTCTCCAGTCGGTTCAAAACTCTGCTGCCCGTCTCATCTTCCGCCAGGGTCGCTTTACTCATACTACCCCTCTCCTCAAGACCCTTCACTGGCTCCCTATCCGTTTTCGCATCCTGTTCAAACTTCTTCTACTAACCTATAAATGTATTCACTCTGCTGCCCCCCAGTATCTCTCCACACTCATCCTTCCCTACACCCCTTCCCGTGCACTCCGCTCCATGGATAAATCCTTCTTATCTGTTCCCTTCACCGCTACTGCCAACTCCAGACTTCGCGCCTTCTGTCTCGCTGTACCCTACGCCTGGAATAAACTTCCTGAGCCCCTACGTCTTGCCCCATCCTTGGCCACCTTTAAATCTAGACTGAAAACCCACCTCTTTAACATTGCTTTTGACTCGTAACCACTCGCCTCCACCTACCCTCCTCTCTTCCTTCCCGTTCACATTAATTGATTTGATTACTTTATTTATTTTTTGTCTATTAGATTGTAAGCTCTTTGAGCAGGGACTGTCTTTCCTCTATGTTTGTGCAGCGCTGCGTATGCCTTGTAGTGCTATAGAAATGCTAAATAGTAGTAGTAGTAGTAATGAGGCCTTAAAGAGCTCAAAGTTCCAAAATGCTTCTTGAGTATGCCCCCTTTACATGTTTTAAACAAAATTGAAACATATATTTTGATTTATAAGGATACCACATCTAGGGACCCTTTTACTACTGATTAGCACATGTTATATGTAGCAGGGCCCATAGGCGTAAAAGACACCCTTAGTTAAATATGTCATATTGAAATACTACTGCTCTTTCCCGTAGATTCCAGAAACTTCCATGGATTCTTCTATTACCTCTAATCTGCTTCTCCTATCTGATAGTATTTTACTAGGCAAAATAAAGAGGAAATTAAAAGACATGTTGTTGAAAATTTTCATATGAATTCTATTTATTTTTAGCAGGGGGCATTAGTGTTTTAATGTGTTTCATAAATCTGTGCCTAAAGAAAGTAATTGGGATTTTCTACAATGCCGCTTTCTTTGGTGATTGTATTAAATGCTTTCTGCATACAGTACGATACACTTAGTCTCTTTTTCCAGTTCATTAGGCTGAGCAAAAGCTTGTAAGAAAAGAAAATGCTGTTACTTCACTTCTAAGTGAAATGTGATCTTTTAAAGTCATTTTTCTCTTTTCCTAATTTTAAGCATTTACTGCACCACTAAGTTCACAAATTCATTTGTCTGGGTTATTATTTTCTCATTCTTCTATATAAATCTATTCCATGGTTTCAAAAGTGAGACAAGCTGCTACAGGATAAACACATACAACTTGAATTTAGGGCATTTCATTTACATTTGTTCAGATGCTACATATCCCTATTTAGATCAAGAGGAGAAAGGTCGACAGAACTGCTAATGAAGTCTTCCTCATTTTAGGCCATACAAATGAAGATAGAGCAAGAGAGCTTATTGAATATAACAGCACATCATGCGGAAGAAGGCAAAAAGTGATTAAACTGATGTGGTTCTTTATTAAACCACAGCTGCAACACGATGGAGTAGGTATACGCACATACATGTGCGCACATTTTTTAAGCACTCAAATGACACTCCTTGTGATTTTCAACAACTAACCCTCCATTGTCTCAGGTACAAACTTAGGATCCCTTTTATCTGCGGTAAGCATGAGCAAGTGTTTATTGCAGCTTAAAATGGTGTACCGTGGGGCATGTGGAGGCATTCCATAGTACTTTTGACATGTGTGTACATTATCAATGCGCTAAAAAATAACATTTTTTGCCATGAGGGTATGTCTGGGGCAGAGTGGGTGTGTCTGCGCTAATCAGCACAACTACATTACCATGCACTAACGAATTAGTGGTAAGGGCTCATGTGCTAATTTTTGTCAATGACCATGCCCTAATGGCTCTTGAACTACGAGCAAGGTAGGGAGGGAGAAATACCAGATTGTGAATTAGGAGGGGAGGAGAAAGATAAGGGGATGCTGACCACTGGGAGGGACAGAAGGATAGAGAGGGACATAATGGACCTGGTAGTTGATGGGAGGAGGGGAGGATGAGAGAGATGCTGCACATGGGGAGGGGAGGAAAAGAGAGAGATAATGGACCTGGGGTAGGAGGGGAGGAAGAATGATAGCCAATGAGAGAGACAGAATAATGGAGAGAGAAAAATAATGGATTTTTGGTGTGGAGGGGAGGGAAAGAGAAATACTACACGTGTGTGTGTGTGTGTGTGTGTGTGAGTGTGGGAAGAGAGAGATGCTAGTCAAAGGAAGGAAGAGAAGGATGGAGAGAGAGAATGGACATAAGGATGGAGGGGAGAGAGGTACTGCACAATAGAGAAAGAGGGGGAGAGATGGACTCATAGGGGTAGTGGGAGGGAGGAAAGGAAGAGTGATAATGGATCTGGGGGTGGAGGAAGAAAAAAAAGAGAGAGATATTGAACCCCACCCTATCTTGCATCCCTCACCATCCTTTATTCAACTCCATGAACTTTGAACTCTCTGAACAATTATCACATGGTTTTACCTGGCCCCAGACTATTCCAGCAGGAACACCTCCTGACCTCTGGAATAGCCTCTTTCTGGAAATTTGGGCTGAAGTGTCGCTCTCTAAATTTAAAGTTGCTATTAACACTTGGCTTTTTAGGCAGGCCTTTGATGATCAGCAGTGAGTGCTGTGTCTAAAATCCCTACTCCACTCTTTTTCTCTCCAGCTGTCTTTAGGTTTGTGATGAGGTTGTATGTTGTGTTCTTTGCTTTTCCATCTGAATATTGGAAAAGTTCTTTTATATTCTGTATTTTAGTCTGTAAACCACAAAGGTCTGTCCTCAGCCATAGCAGTATAGTAAATGTGAATCTGGTCATCCACTATAAAATCAGAAACACTCTCCCCATTTGTAAGCATTAAGTCCAGTATGGCCAAATCCTGCATAGGTTCCATTACCAACAACTGGAATAGTTTTCCCTGTAGAGAATCCAGGAGCTCCTGCTTATACAAGACTCTGCAATAGGGATATCCTAATCAACATCTGGCATATTAAAATCACCTATTAGTAATACTTTCCCTTCCACAGCTATATTTTGAATGCCGTCAATTAAATCTCTGTCTATTTCTCAGTCTGTGAAGAAGGTCTGTATATCACACCAGTGTAAATATATATTGCCATTCACTCTTTCTAGATTAACCCACTGTGCCTGTTCCTTGCCCTATAGGTCCTGCAACTGTTTGGCTTTAATATTGTCTTTAATATATAATGCCACTCCCCCTTCCTTTCTTCCTACCGTCTTTCCTGACAGCCCAGTATAACTATATCCCAGCACCGTTTTGCTGCTTACTTATCTGTGGTATTAGCAATACATATGCCAATTACAGTTTACAGTTTGTTTATTTATTGATATACTGTAAATCATAAGGAACATCTAGGTGGTTTACAAATACTCATAAAATAGGCTACATTTATTTATTTAACACATTTGTACCCCACATTTTCCCACTAGTTGTAGGCTCAATGTGGCTTACACAATACCTTAGTGCAGGCTACAGTTAGTAAAATACAATTAAACAATGTAATAATAAGATAGTAATCGAATATGCAACGTATAAAACAACAGAGATAATAAAAGATAATTAAAGATAATAGAGTCCATGAATTTTGCTGTAACAAAGAAGAAGTAAGTTAAAACAGGTTAAAATAAAAAAATTCCTCCCTTCATAAAATAGCACTGAAGGCATACCCCTCTATGTATATGTCCTTCTTATGTACATTCTTGGCAAAAGATTTTTAGAAAATTACCCCCGTTGTGCAGAGATCCAAGGATAACAGTATATCCATTATGGTGCTTGCTTTTGCATATTCTGAACATCTTTCCTTCAGAAATGATACAACTCTCCATAAATGTCTGGTTTTTAAGCTCATTTTAATATAATTGATAGGTCTACTAGATTGTGCTGGTGTCTGTATGTGTTGAGGTTTATGGTTTACTTTATTTGAGAAACCACCTTTCTTTTAGCTATAAAAAGGCAGAGTACAATAAAAACATAATATACAGGAAAAAGAACACTATTAATTCAAGACAGAAAATAGAAGATATAGCAGAAATAAAAGATAAGGGGCCCTATTGGGAGAATAGATTCAAATATTAATTTAAGGAAAGGAGGGAGGGACAAGATTGTGGGACCTAGTAAACCTTCGTGGCATCGCCAGTGGCCGACTGTATGTTAAAAGCATTTTCAAACAGAAAAGTTTTCAACAGGGATCTAAATCTAGGGTGGGAAGGTTCAAGCCAGAGAAAACGTGGAAGGGAATTCCAGAGCGAAGGAGAAGTACAGAACAAACAACCCCCCCTAGTTTGTGTGGTTTCATAATAGGCCTGATAAACTGGGGGAATCTGGAGGCACTGGTTGTTGATGGAGTGGAGGGCCCAGGTGGGGCAGTATGGATGAATAAGGGAGGAAGGATAAGATGAGGAGTTGGAATGTAGAATCCTATGGGTGAGAATGAGAATTTTAAACTGGATATGAACTGGATGTGGGCAGCCAATGATGATAGATGAAGAGAGGTATGACTGTCAAAATGAGTAACATGTGAGAGAATACAAATAGCAATACTTTGAATTGTTTGCAGGCACTGGTGTTGATACTGAGGGAGGCCAGAGTAAATGACATTACAGTAGTCCAAATGTGACATTAGAAGTGCATAGAGAATGGTCTTCTGTGCAAATCCATCTAAGTAGGAATGGATCACTCTAAATTGCTTCAGGGAAAAGAAATAAGTCTTAACAAGGGCAAACATTTTCTGGTTAAAATAAAGATCCTGATCTAGAATAATATCAAGGTACTTAAAATGAGAAACAAGTGGAATAGAGACATCATGTAATAAGGGGAAAGAGGAGGTGCTGCACTGTTGCCTGTGATCTAGCAGGCCGTCATTTTGGAGGGGTTTAGAAGAAGACGATTTGTATCTATGGGGTTTTTTACTAAAATGCACTAAAATATGGGCTTAGCATGTTTTAACTCAGAAGTTTCTCACACTAAGCCCAAATTTAAGGCAATAGTATTTTAAGACATTTTTTTCTTCTTGTTTTTCAAGTCCCCAATTTTTCCATTAACACATGGGACTTACAAAAAATATAGAAGGCAGTAAGTGCTCCCCCATTAAATCTGTGTTATCCAGTTACCATGCACTAATGCAAACACTTCCCCGCCCATGACACATACATGATTAGCACATGCTGACAGGCAGATTACCTCAAAACGCTTTAATGCATTTTGCAGTAAGCCTTTATTATCACATTGTGCATGTTAGTGCTTAACATGATTCAGTAAAAGGGCCCCTATTTGTGTTCCTTCTCCACCTCCCATTTCTCAGTAATGGCTATGACTATGAATACTAAACTTTGCCACGTCTAGGACTATGAAGGGAGGTGCAACTCTTGTGATATTAGCTGGTCTGGAGAATGGCGTTAGAAGAGTGTAACGCAGTCCACAAATGCAGAACACATGTCGCAAAATGGTGGCGCCCAGCCCCGCCCAGCGCATCCCAGGATGCACTGGGTGGGGCTGGGTGCCACCATTTTGCGGCGGCATCAACACAAGGAAGAGGAGGGAGGAAGGCTGCGTCCCTCCTCCAACTAAGGTAGGGGTGCCGGGAGGGGGTTGTCCTTTACGCTGGACCACCAGGGATTGGTCAGACAACGCTGGGGGGGGGGGGGGGAGTTGGGGTGGGCTGGAGGTCCGGCAGACCTCCAGCCCCCCCTTCATTTGCTGGGTGGGAGGGGGTTTGGCTGGCGGCCACTAGACCACCAGGGACCATTTTCTGGGGGTTTGGGGGGGCTGGAGACCCACCGGATCTCCAGCCCTCTCTGAACCTGGGGGGGGGGGTGGGATTGTCAGGGGGACCGGAGGTCCGTCGGACCTCCAGCCCCCTGTTGGCAGGTTTGCTTTGGGGGGAACGGGGGCCTGCCAGCATGCAACTGCATGCTGGACAGGGCTCACCATTCCTCCCCAGTGATCTGCAAACCCTAACGCCAGCTCGGAGCTGGCGTAGGGTTTGCCACGGCCAGCTACCCAAATTTTGGCGTGTTGGCTGCTGATCATTGATGACGAATGCGCTGAGCCCTGTTTAGTATGTATTAGCATGCTACTTGCGCAAAGAGCCCTCGAGCACGTTGTTTCACACGCTTGAGGGCTCTAATCATGGGGCGGTAGCAAATGCCGGTGCTAGTATGGTGCTAACAGCCTTTAGCGCCGGCGTTTGCTTTTGATCATGAGGGTGTTAGTGATTGCCTTGTAGTCCTGCCTTTGTTGGCAGCCTCCTGACCCTTTGTATGGTCTTGGGGGGGGGGGGGTTGTTTTTTCCTTTCGTTTGCTTTAACCCTTTGCAGTGTAAGCCTGCTTCTGGCAGGTTAGTGTTTTTTAAGCAGTCTTTCCCTTTTGCCTGCTTTAATTCTTTCTTTTCTGTGTCTGTCTCCTGTTAATGGTGAGCTGTGCTCCTTATCTGATCCATTTATGTTAAGGCATGGTTCTCTGTTTGCTTACCTTTCCCTTATCCTTGTATGCTGTGTGGCACAGCCTTGTGTATCCCTGTAAGCAGTTCCCGTTTTTCCTTTCTGTGTTGTGAGGCCAGCCTTGTGCATTATTGTGTGTGAATTCCCATTTCCCTTGAGTGCTCTGTGGCACAACCTTGTGTATCCCTATATAGCAGTTCCCTTTATCCCTGTGTGTTGTGAGGTCAACATTGTGTATTCTTAGCTGGCTTCCCCTTTCCCTTGTGTACTGTATGATACAACCTAGAGTGTTTCCTTGTGTGGCTTCCTTTATCCTTGACTGCCCTGTGGCACAGCCTTGTGTTTCCTATAGAAACGTCTGTCGGTCACTTTTCCCTTGCATCCTTAGCTAGCGCTGTGTGCATTGCTGGTGTTCCAGTCCCTTTGGGGACCCCTCATTGTTCTTTTTCCTTTCCCAATGTATGACTCGGTTCCTGTTCGGCCGTGAGGTCTGCACGCTTGGACTCTGTGCGAGTGGGTTCCCGATAGCCCATGAGGCCAGCCTGAATGCTCTATCTCCCACTTTCTAGTGGTGCTAGTTGGTTGTGTGTGTGCGGGGCTTGGTGGCTAGGGTAGTGTGTAGGAGCTGTTTGGTCTACCTTAGGCCTTGGCCAAAACCCTATACTAGGCCTCGGCCTGGGCTCAAGGGCTCATGACCAGATATATAGTTTAAAAGTATTTTATTCTTGCCACTTTAAAACAACCCGATGTAGCTACGTTTCCCCGCTCTAGCGGCTGTATCAGCTACTAGAGTCCTGAAAGGCACATACACCTAATAGTGGAAAAATGCAAGTAAAAGCAGCAACAAAACTGCACATCAGCTAGCAGCAGGATCCAAGCTCACAGAACAACTCCTCCTCAATTAGTAGCAAATAGTTTTATCCACTAACTCATAGGTGTTTGTGCCTTTCAGTAAACTACTAGCTGTAGCCCCTGACACAGCCTCTAGAGAGGCAAAATATGGCTATGTTGGGTTGTTTTAAAGTGATAAGAATACAAGAATACAAACTACTCAAGATGTATTTTGCTTTGTGGACTGTAAAGTACAAAGCATCCTTCGTTTTCATATTTATGATAGTTCTATATTTTATTCATAATTTACACCCAGAAAATACACTTGTGGGGGAAAAGCAGGGATGTGAAGAGGTTTATAGAACACTGCCCCTCATCCTTAGGAAAAGTTCCCCCGATAGCCTGGGCCACCTTAAGAATATTCTCTCCTATAGCCACAGCCACCTGAGAGCAGTGATCCCACCCCTGGAGGAAGTAAGTTGGGAGGGATGGAGCCCAGACCTGGGAGTACAACAGACAGGGCCTGGCTGAGGTTAAGAGCCCCAGGGAGAGAAGAATCCTCAGCATATGTCACTGACCCCCCCCCCTCTGGTGCAATGACCCCCCCCCCCCCCGGCCCATCAACCCCCCCCCCCCCCGGGTGCATTCTTAGCTGCTGGGAGCAGCCGCATGGCTCTCGGCTCCGCTGGCTTCCTGCTCCCTCTGCCCCAGAACAGGAAGTAACCTGTTCCAGGGCAGAGGGAGCAGGGAACCAGCGCAGCTGACAGGAGCGCGGCTGCTCTCTGCACCCCTCGAGCGGCGTGCACTTAGGAGGGACCGCCCCCACTGCTCCGCCCTTGGTACGCCGCTGTCTACATGCACTTGCCCCCAAATTCTATACAAGTCACGAAAAATTGCACGCACAAATTTGGGCGTGTGCCCAATTTGTGTGTGCAATCTAATTGAATAATGAACTAATTAGTGCCACTAATTGGCTTGTTAACAACCAAATATTGGCACTAATCAGATTTAATTGAAATATATAAATGAGTTTGAAAAGAGGGCATGGAAATGGGAGGGTCATGAGTAGAATGGGGGCATTCCTTACATTTACACATAATGTTATAGAAAGAGGGGGATATGCATCTAATTTAGGCATGTACATTTGCACCACATTTTGAGCATGCCTCAATATGCATACCTTGGAAGAGAAAGGAGATATGATAACCAAGCCTATCATGTCAAGGCATCTACCTGAATTAGGGAGGAGGGGTTAGAATGAAAAAACAAATTTGAGTACATTTTTAGCTGGAAAGATTATTGTTATGAGTAGTATAGTGAGCCCTTGGTCCACAGTTAGGAAACTGCAGTGGATGAGTCTCCAGCTAAGCAGGGGAACGGATACCAAGAATAAGCAGAACCTATCATGGAGGCTTCAAGAACTAGACAGCGAGTTAGGAACAAGGTAAAGTCTCACAGCATCTCTGGAACAAGGCAGCGGCTTAGGAGCTTGGCAGGAACAAGGCAACGTCTCAAGAACAGGATAGCTGGTCAGGAACAAGGCAGCATCTCACAGCATCTCTGGAATAAGGCAGCACATCAGGAACAGGATGGCTGGTCAGGAACAAGGCAGTATCTCACAGTGTCCCTGGAACAAGGCAGCACCTCAGGAACAGAGTAGCTGGTCAGGAACAAGGCAGCGAAGGAGCTTGGCAGGAACAAGGCAGGGAAGGAGATGCAAAGGCACAGAAGCTGCAGTTTCTGATGATTAAATGTACCACTGTGAATACATCAACCCCAGCGAAGTATGATATGCTTGGGCCAGGGAAACATCATAGGCGTGCTTGGTGGACCCTATGGGACTCCTGGGGCATTGGCACAGGTGAGTTTCCTAGTGCCTGGCATCTGCGGAGAAAGACTGCCCCAGAGTCACAGTAAGACCATGACAGTTATATGGTATTTCTTTTTGTCCTCAAAAACAGGACACAATGAAAGAATATTTTCTTCTTTCCAAAAGGTTGGGGGATGGAATAGTATTACAAATTATGTAGATATTCAATCATAAAACAATGTATAATATACCTCTTTCTTTATGTGCCCAAGTGTACACAATAAATACATTTAAGACTGAATTCTATAAATGGTGCCAAAAATAGCACTAAGTGCTATTCTACAAACGGTACTTACAGTTAAGTGCAATTATAGAATATCGCTTAGCGCCAGGAACTATGACTATATTTAGGCATGACTATTTACATCAATGGGACCTTGGTGTAAATCCCTACGCCTGACTTAGGCATGGATCACATTTTTTTCTATGACAACACACATAAATTAAAGGAATGCAGCTGATCCACCCATGTCCCTCCAATGGCTGTCTACCTTTTCTGAACCCATGCCTACAATTATGACTGTAAAGTTTAATTAATTCCACTTAGCACCGAAAATTGCTTGTTAAGATCTAATTAAATTGCATGTGCAATTTTTGTGCTTTTTAAAGAATGTGTGGGTTAATAACCCATTCTTACTCTGTATCTTTATTTGGAGTCTAATTTCCCCCATTTCGTTGTAATGATTTTCAGCAACAAACCTTAATATCAGATAAATATCTATGTAGCAATTATCTGTGTTTCTCAACAAGTTGTGAAAAGATCAAGATCCTTTGCTCAAAATCTCCTTATCATTTTTGCTGTTTTGCAGACTCTCCTGGGAAGGAAAGTACTTTGCCAGGTAATTATGTATAAAACTATAAATCAGATTACAGGGAAATCAAATTTATGAAATGGCTCCAAATTATTAAGATGCCTCACAGTGACTCAGGTTTCTCACAGAGCTCTGAGTAATGTCAGTGCCAACTGAATGTAGTATAAGCTGGTGAACTGTCAGTTTCTTGTAGCTGTAAAAAAAAAAAAATCCACCCTAAACTGTTAAGTAGTGATGGACCAGTCATGGGGTACTATTTCTATATTACAGCCCTTCTTGGGTCTCATTGGGTAGCTGTTATCTTATCTTAACCAGTGTTGTTCAAAGCACTAGGTCAAAGTACTAGAGCAAAAGTGAAAATAAATGTATATTTTAATAAAAATACAATGAAGAACACATTAAAGATTTTACTTGAATATGGGGCCCTTTTTACTAAACTGTGCTACTAATTCCCGAAGCGAAAAATGCAATGCAGCTCATTCAATTCAAATGGGCTTCATTGCATTTGCAGCACAGGATTCACTAGTATGGTTTAGTAAAAGGGGTCAATAATACTTTTTGAGTAAAAAGTAAAAGTACCAGAACCACAATGAACGCTAACTATTGTTTACATGTTTATCCTGTAGCAGTGAACTAAGGAAGGATGAGAGAGCAAAAGTTCACTCAAATGTAACTTTAATGGAAACTAGACCCAACCTGGCCAAGTTTCAATAACTTTCATCAGGGGGTCTACAAACAATAAATACAAATATAAACATAAAAATCTTAAAAAAAAAAAACCATCAGTTGATCATCTCTCAAATAAAAGACATCAAAATAAAAATAGAAACATTATTACACTGGTTTACAAATATATTCACTGTTAAATGTATAAGTAGTCAATATATACTGCAATTCCCTGATGACATAAAAACCACAAGTAAATACAGCTCTAAGAATATTAAAGGACATGAAGCAATTCAGAGGAAGGCAACACAAATGCTATGGAATCTGTGCTACAAAGAAGTATGAACAAACAAATCTTTTTAAAAGATGGGGAAGCTGTAGAACTAGAGGGCATGAAATTAAGCTGCAGGGAGGTAAACTTATGAGCAACATAAAACAATTCTTCTGTGCTTTCTCTTAAAGGGGCAGCACCTGTAATAATAGTCCTCCAAATGTCCCCTCCATCAAGGTCCCCCCCTCAATAGTGCCCTCAATAGTGTCTCCAATACACATACCCAGATGTTACACCCCCACCCCAAAGGACACTCTCAAATTCAGAAAGATCCTGCACCCTAATGACCTTCCCTCACCCTGTACCTTAAAATAACCATGATGATCTAGAGAGTAGGAAGGAGCAATCCCTAGTTCTGCCCTGCTGGCATCAAGGATCCAGAATGGTGCCAGTGAAAGGGATATAATTCTAAGTGGAGAATAACAGGTAAAAGTGAATCGATTTTTCACTCTTTCAAAATGTACAAAGTTCAAGAGACACTCAATAAAATTACATGGAAATACTTTTAAAACAAATAAGTGGCAAAAAAAGCACAAAAGAGCCTAAAGAACTGGAACAATGGTACAATCTTTAATAGGAAAGAACTCGACACGGGCCGTGTTTCGGCGCCCAAACGCACCTGCCTCAGGGGTCAAACTGCAGTCAGTCTTCACAAGTTTTTAAGCCGACTGTGCCAGAATCCGTATAATCGCTGTCAACGTTCTTTTGAAAGAACCTTTTTTTTGGTCTAGAGGTCATCTTTCCATATTAGGCTTCCTTTGCCCTTACTAAAAAGATAACCCCTAGCGGTAGTACTGTGAGACTACTGCTAGAGGTCACTGGTGTTATTTTGGATCCTGGCACTGGCAGAGCAGTAGCGATTGGGGATCATTCCTGCCTCCCCCCAGACCACTATGTCTATATTTTAAGTTATAGGTAAAAGGGGATCATATGAAGGAGTGGGGTTATTTCTAAGCTTGAGAGCACCCTTTAGAGTGTTTGTGGGTGAACCTGGGGTTCTATTAGGGGCACTGTTGGAGGGGACGTTGATTGATGGGAGGGACCTGAACAGGGGACTATTACTACTGCTCCTTTAAGAGATGACCTGAAAGCATTGGCCATGGCTTGGCAGCTTGACACTTTTAGCTGGGGTTATTTTACTGTATTTTAAGGGCCATAACATAATTAGCAGTGGTTAACCAGTGTTACATTACTATGATCTGCGTTACATTACTATATAACATTAGGGCAGGACAAGTTGCGTTAGTGCCCTTTAAGTCACATTAAGGGGCAAATACTGAGACTTAAAGCCCTAGTGCAGCTTGATAATGTCCCCCCATTGAGAGGTGCAATCTGTACAGAGTGGCAGGTATAACTGTGTCTACCTTGATGTCATTTACCATGTAGTATATTACTAGGAATGTTCAAGATTATTGCTATTGCAGATCAAACTTGCCTTCAAAATTCTACTGGACATGTGCAATAAAAGAATACACAGAAAAATGTACAAAGCACACTTTTACAAAATCAGCACAAGCTCTCTGAGGTACCTTTAGCTTTAGCTCTATGGGTAACAAGGTGAAAAAACTGAGAGAACAAAGCAGACAAAGAATTATGCAAGCATTTATCCCTTAATGAACCCCATCTATTTTATTCCTTCTCATATTCAATGTCAAATTCTAATGATTCCTACACTCAACATTCCTGTAGGCAGAGTTTGGATGGCAGCGATCTAGGCAGTCATGGATTTTAAAACTACAGCCCCTATTTTCTATGCTGCATTATGGCAATAGCATACATTATTTCGCAATTAACATGTTTTAATTGGCAATAATGTGTTATTTATGAATATGACAGCTTAATGTTGGATTGTTATTTTTTACTGCAGCATATATTAAATAATAAGGAACTGCAAAGCATACAAATGCATGAAATGCAGATCATTGTTATACAAACTGAATATCACAGATTACCATTAACCTAGAAAGCTAACCTATGCCTTGTTGCTACCAGGGAACAACTTAAAGGGCCTTGTGCCTTCAGAAATAACGGTGCTCCTTTGAAACTTAGCCCCTACTCTGATAATGTCCAATTAATATCCCCCATCAACCCCACTCTCTATTCATTTTTAAATAGCCCCTCCTTTGAATCATCAACCACAACACCCCTTGGTATCTACCTGGGTCTACTGATGGGAAATGGGGTGAGGGGTGAGAGCAATCCACAGATCCTTCTGCCCTGATGACTCTTTCCAAACAGCGCTCTAAAATTAGCGACAGAACAGCGTGGGGTAATAACATGCCTATGATCATTGCTAATAGTATGCAAATTCATGGGCATTATTAGCTCTGATCATAGGGGTACTTCTGTGGGAGGATTGTGCCTGGGTATGCACTCAAGTCACAATCCTCCTGTAGAAGTTGTTTGACAATCCAGGATGTCCCCTGACAGAAGATCCCCCCCTGCCCTGGCCAGACCTGACCTGCCCCTGCCCCCCAACAGAAGAGAGGGCTGGACCTCCAGTCCTCCCCTGGTGGTCTAGCGCCCCCCCCCCTTACCCTGACCTGATTCCCCACCCCCCAAGAGAAGAAAGGGCTGGAGGCCAGTGGAATTCCAGCCCTCACCTGGTTGTGTAGCACCCTCCGGTGGTCTAGCGGCCCCTTACATGGTAGGATGCACTGGACAGGGCAGGACTCCACCATTTTGGAGGTGGAGCTGGCAGGTGGAGGGAGTGGAGGAGTAGCCTAGTGGCTAGTGCAGTGGATTTTGAACCTGGGGAACTGAGTTCAATTCCCACTGCAGCTCCTTGTGACTCTGGGCAAATCACTTAACCCTCCATTGCCCCTGGTACAAAATAAGTACCTGAATATATGTAAACCATATGTAAACCACTTTGAATGTAGTTGCAAAAAAACCTCAGAAAGGCAGTATATCAAGTCCCATTTCCCTATATCAAGTCCCATTTCCTCTGAAATTTGAAGGTACATGTGGGGGGTTAGGGCCACTAGACCACCAGGGGGGGGGGGTGAGGGTGAGGAGGGCCACTGGGCCACTAGGCACCCTTTAGTGTTTGGGGGTGGGGGGGGGGGCCTGGAGGTCCACCAGACCTCTAGGTCTTGTGCTTATAAAGGCAAGCTTAGGTTTGACAGGTCTAGGAGAAAATCCTGGACCTGTCAAACCTTTTCTGCAGGTCTCTTCCATTCCTCCCTTGCATAGAAAACCGTAACAGGCACGGGGATTGTAGGGGGATCAGCACTCTTGTTTGGTGCTCTGCCCTCTGATCATAAGGGAGGAATGTGGGAGACCCTCATTTGCAAGCATTTGGATGCAATTAGCAATCAGAGCCAGTGAACACATTGTTACACGTGCTCACTGGCTCTGACCATCGGGAGGGAGCTATTGGCCTCAAGCACCCACGTTTGCTTTTGATCATCTGCATCTAAATATGGCAGCCTGAAACACACTAGTGATAGTCTTATGATAATACCCCTAGGGAGTCAGGCAACCAAATAAGGGAGCACAAGTACTGCAGGTTAGTAAATCCCACAATACGTTTTCACACAATAAAATAGTGCAGCAATGAACTATTTTACCATGAGTCAGTAAATAGGGGCCTATGCAGGTTTTTTAGTTGGAAAAGTATTTGCAGAAAAAAATAGTAACATATACCAAAAGTCACACATTAATAAATTATTTAACTATTAATGTATGACTTTTGGTATATGTTACTATTTTGGTATATATTTAACTATTTGCCTTATAAATCAAGAACACCAATGGTTAAGGCAAGTAGTAACAATTGAAAATACACAATACTGTCAGTAGGTAAGAACTTCAATATATACAACAATATTAAATAAAAGTATATCTCATATATAGACGGTCATTTTCCAGGGAGGGGTCTGAAGGGGGTAGAAGCCTAGTTGGAACAGGGGATTGAGGTGGAGGGTCAGTTGGAAAAGGAAATTGGTGATGAAAAGATAGTTGGAACAGAGGATTGGAAGTTGGAAGTGTTGGTTATGAAAGCAATTGGTGGGAGGGAACTAAAGGATGTTTTTTTCAGCACCAGCCCCTTTAAATTGCTGTGAATTAGTGTCCAGATGCTCCTGGAGAGGAAAGAAAACACCATCTCAAAACTGGTGTTACCTTTCCATGAATAACAAAAATATATTTCTTTGAATGCATTTGCATGCAATACATCTCATTATTTTGCTTATTTTGTGGTAAAAAAAAAGAAAGTCTGTATTAAGGGCAAATAGAGTATATTTGTTTGGCAAATAACACAACTTATTTGGCAAATAGAATGTCTTATTCCCTTAATGCACCTTAGTAACTTCTTTTCACTAATATTTTACTCAGGAGCTAATGTTCTCCTTTGCCTTTTACTTTTACTGTCACTTTCCTAACAAAAACGTCATTGCCAAATGGGCGGAGCTTGCATGCCAAGCAAGATGTCTGCATAATTCAAGTTCTCTTCCCACCTCCAACTCCTTTCATCACATTTCTTGGCTATAATGCACGGGTGCACATTTTTGCTCCTGAACATTATCTGAAACAAAGCACTGGACTTACCAATGTTCTGCTCCAATTTTGATGGATGTTAAGTCCCACATCACCCTCCTCATGAGATGACTCAACTGAATAAGCTGTGGTCTGCTGTCCATGACGCTGATGGAATGTTTCACACATGCCTGCTGAGCCCCCTAGGGCATGAAGAACCATATCCCCACTTCTTAATGCAGGGGTGTAGATGGCTTTATGGTGCTTACAATTGTTATAGTGGCATCTTTTCTGAGATGCTGTGAGAAGTTATGAGTGCCGCTTAAGCGGAAGATGAACCGATTGAAACTGTACGACTGCTTATGGAAGAACGGCAGCTTAGTACAGAGGAATCTTGCCTGAGGATGACTATTACTGAAGCACTACCCCCTTCTCTGGAACTGATTGTTCAATTTTGTTGCTTTAAAACATTTCATCTCATGGACTAAACCTTCTCCATGTGAGGAATTATAAGTTATGATGAGCTGCAAAATTGAATCTTGAAGGTCTGGCTAAATTAAAATTTGGATTCTAACTGCTCCATACAGTGCTCTCTTCTTTTGAACTATTCCTGTAAGAACCAGTGGCGTACCAAGGGGGGTGGGGTGGGGGCGGTCCGCCCCGGGTGCACGCCGCTGGGGGGGGTGCCGCGGTGTGTGCCTGTTGCCCTGTCTCAGTCAGAGAAAGTTCGCAATTCGCATGTGTTCACTGCTCCCTCTGAGTCTGCCCCGGAACAGGTTATTTCCTGTTCCTGGGCAGACTCAGAGGGAGCAGTGAACACATGCGAATTGCGAACTTTGTCGGACTGAGACATGACAACAGGCACGTGCCGCGGCACCCCGCCCAGCGGCGTGCACCCGGGGGGGGGGGGGTAATTTCGCCGGGGGGGGAGAGGTGTCATTTCGCCAGGGGGGTCACGCTGCACCCGAGGGGGGGGCACATCGGCGATCCGCCCTGGGTGTCAGCTAGGGTCGGAACACCACTGGTAAGAACGAATATTATCTACATTTAATCCTTTTAATCACCATTGATTCCCATGGTTTATAAGCCCTCTTATGCTGCTGCTTCTAAACTTTCTCATAGCCAAAAAGTGGCAGACTCCACTCCTTTGGATTCTTCATCACTGGATGCTTCTACTTCACATTCTTCACTTCCTCCTGAAGGTTCCTCCATTTCCAAGGTGGCTTTCTTAAAACTTTTGGGAGAAATTAAATCCTTTCGTGTGGATATGGCTTCAGATATTAAACATTTCAAAGTGGATCTTAAGAAGTCTTTGGATGACAGAATGATATAGAATGAAATAAACATAGGTGAGCAGATTGACACAGCTGCAGTTTTCCAAACTAAATTACTCAACCTTGAAATGCTCAGCAAAAAAATCAAAGGAAAGCAGGATGACTTAGAGCAAAGACAAAGATGCTATAATATATGTATTTTAGGGGTTCCGGAGAAAGACAATGAAAACCTTTACCAGTTCCTTAATGATCTTTACTCATTTTGTGTTCCCAATTCTAATGCTACAATGATTGAGAGAATTCACTGTGTACAGTCCTTTTCTTCAAATCTCCTAGGGTGATTATTGCTTGCTTTCACAACTTTTAAGATAAAAAGACAATCATGATGAGCATCAGAAACGTGGAGGGGCATAATCGAACGCGAACACCTATCTCCATGGGCGTCTATGTCCGAAAATGGGTACGTGAAGAGGCGGGACAGATCGTATTTTCGAAAAAATGGACGTTTTTCAGCTGGGTGTTTGTTTTTTTTAGCGATAATGGAAACTAAAAACACCCAGCTCAAAAACGTCCTAATCTGAGCCATTTGGTTGTGGGAGGGGCCACGATTCGTAGTACACTCGCCCCCCTGACATGCCAGGACACCAACTGGGCACCCTAGAGGTCAGTGTGGTGTACTTCAGACAATGCTCCCACATGCATAGCTCCCTTACCATGGGTGCTGAGCACCCAACCCCCCTCCCCCAAAACCCACTACCCACAAATGTACAACACTACCATAGCTGTTAGAGGTGAAGGGGGCACCTATATGTGGGTACAGTGGGTTTTGGAGACCCCATTTACCAGCACAAGTGTTACAGGTAGGGGGGGATGGGCCTGGGTCCACCTGGCTGAAGTGCACTGCGGTACCCACTAAAAGTGCTTCAGGGACCTGCATACACCCAGGCCTCTAGGACTTGTTGCTGCTATATAACATTGGCACACCAGTTGACACCTGAAGACTAATCTCTCCGAAAACTTCCTTTATTGGAATAAGCATGCTTACTCACAGTTAATTGCAGATCAGAGGTTGTGCCCCACTGGCAACAAGTCTACTACTACTACTACTATTTAGCATTTCTATAGTGCTACAAGGCATATGCAGCGCTGCACAAACATAAAAGAAAGACAGTTCCTGCTCAAAGAACTTACAATCTAATAGACAAAAAAGAAAGTAAGCAAATCAAATCAATTATTGTGTACAGGAAGGAGGAGGGTAGGTGGAGGCAGGTGGTTACAAGTGGTTACGAGTCAAAAGCAATGTTAAAGAGGTGGGCTTTCAGTCTAGATTTAAAGGTGGCCAAGGAAGGGGCAAGTCGTAGGGGCTCAGGAAGTTTATTCCAGGCATAGGGTGCAGCGAGACAGAAGGCGCGAAGTCTGGAGTTGGCAATAGTGGAGAAGGGAACAGATAAGAAGGATTTATCCATGGAGCGGAGTGCACGGGAAGGGGTGTAGGGAAGGACGAGTGTGGAGAGATACTGGGGAGCAGCAGAGTGAGTACATTTATAGGTTAGTAGAAGAAGTTTGAACAGGATGCGAAAACGGATAGGGAGCCAGTGAAGCGACTTGAGGAGAGGGGTAGTATGAGTAAAGCGACCCTGGCGGAAGGCGAGACGGGCAGCAGAGTTTTGAACCGATTGGAGAGGGGAGAGGTGACTAAGTGGGAGGCCAGAAAGAAGCAGATTGCAGTAGTCTAAACGAGAGGTGACAAGGGTGTGGATGAGGGTTTTGGTAGAGCGCTCGGAAAGAAAGGGGCGGATTTTACGGATGTTGTAAAGAAAGAAACGACAGGTCTTGGCGGTCAGCTGGATGTGAGCAGAAAAGAAGAGAGAAGAGTCAAAGATGACCCCAAGGTTTCGAGCCGAGGAGACAGGGAGAATGAGAGAGCCATCAACAGAAATAGAAAACGGGGGGAGTGGGGAGGTGGGTTTGGGGGGAAAAAATGAGAAGTTCGGTTTTGTTCATGTTTAATTTCAGGTGGCGTTGAGACATCCAGATAGCAATGTCAGACAAGCATGCTGAAACTTTGGTTTGGATGCAAGGTGAGATATCAGGGGTAGAAAGGTAGATTTGGGAGTCATCAGCATAGAGATGGTAGGAAAAGCCATGGGATGAGATTAATGAACCAAGGGAAGAAGTGTAGATAGAAAAGAGGAGGGGACCAAGAACAGAACCCTGAGGTACGCCGACAGGCAGAGGGATAGAAGTAGAAGAGGATCCACCAGAGTGAACACTAAAGGTGCGGAGGGAGAGGTAGGAAGAGAACCAGGAAAGGACAGAGCCCTGGAATCCAGTGAGGACAGGATATCAAGGAGTATGCTGTGATCGACAGTGTCAAAGGCAGCGGAAAGATCAAGAAGAATGAGGATGGAATAGAGACCTCTGATTTAGCCAGTAGTAGGTCATTGGAGACTTTAGTAAGAGCAGTTTCGGTTGAGTGGAGAGGGCGAAAACCAGATTGTAGTGGGTCAAGAATAGCATGTGAGGAGAGAAAATCAAGGCAGCGGCGGTGAACAGCACGCTCAAGTAATTTGGAGAGAAAAGGGAGGAGGGAGATGGGTCGGTAATTAGAGGGACAAGTAGGGTCGAGTGAAGGCTTCTTAAGGAGAGGTGTGACCACAGCATGTTTAAAGGCAGTAGGGACAGTTGCAGTGGAATGTGAGAGGTTGAGAATGTGACAGATAAAAGGAATAAGAGCAGGTGAGATGGCATTAAGAAGGTGGGTGGGAATGGGATCAGAGGAACAGGTGGTACATTTTGAGGAAGAAAGGAGAAGTGTAGTTTCCTCAATAGTAACTTCAGGAAAGGAGGAAAAAGAATGAGGGGAAGGAGAGAGAGGAGAACGGACTAGTGGAGGGAGAGGTGGCGAGGTAGAGAATTCAAGGTTTATCTTTTGAACCTTGTCGTGAAAGAATTCAGCAAGGGTCTGAGGAGATAATGAAGGGGGAGTTGGGGGAGGGGGCACCTTGAGGAGAGAGTTCAATGTGGTGAAGAGAAGTCGAGGGTTAGAGCCAAGAGAGTTGGTCAGTTGGATATAATAATCCTGTTTGGTGCGTAAAAGAGCAGATTGGAAGGAGGTCAGCATGAACTTAAAGTGTAGGAAATCAGCAAGGGCCCGAGATTTCCGCCAGAGGCATTCGGCGGAGCGGGTACAGGAACGTAGGTAGCGGATATTAGAAGTCAGCCAAGGTTGGGGTTTTGTGCGCCTTATAGTCTCCCTGGTACTGAGATTAGCAGTAGGTCCGAGCTGGCAGAATGGTGTACAATGCCCTTTTCAGCCACATTCAAGGTAAGAATTAAGTTCTGTAACGTGGCTAACAAGTGAAAGGGATCTAAAACTGGCTTACAAAAATGGCCACTACCTCATGGACTACTGGAAACAAAACAGTAAGCAGGAGGAAAAGCACCATGGGAGTAGAGCCTACCAACTACCAACATTGTGAGCATTTGCCACAAGCTAGTGGAATCACGGAGCCCAATACCCTACACCCACCACAATGCATTGCTGATGTGACTCTGCAGTGCGCATAACAGAAAAGGTGTCACACTCACCCGAGAGCCACATCAGAACCAGGGAAAGGCTGTCACAGGATAGAACACATTCTGCTGTTATGGAGATGGGTACAGCATTTGAGGCTGGCATACAGGCTGGAAAAAAAGTTTTTAAAGTGGGGTTTTTTTGGTGGGAGGGGGTTAGTGACCACTGGGGAAGTCCGGGGAGGTCATCCCTGATTCCCTCCAGTGGTCATCTGGTCAGTTGGGTCACAAAAAGTGACCCAAAATCGCAGTAAAAACGCTTTTTTTTCTATTATCAGTTAAAGATGCCCATCTCTCCTCAGCCGATAACCACGCCCCAGTTCTGCCTTCACCACACCTCCGACACCCCCCTATCAACTATACCCGTTTCCGCCACGGATTGCAGTTGGAAATGCCCAAAATCGGCTTTCGATTATACCGATTTGGGTGCCCACGGGAGAAAGACGCCCATCTCCCGATTTGGGTCGCAATATAGGCGTTTTTCTCTTTCGATTATTAGCAGGAAAGTCTATCAATTTTTAAGGGATAGACATCAAGATTTGCTCTGATTTGTCACAATTCACACTACAGCGTCACAGAGACTTTCACTCTTTAACCTAGCTACTTAAAGAAAAGTGTATCAAATACATGTGGAAGTTTCCCTTTGCTCTTGGCTTTTGAGCGGCAAGAATGTAAACAATATTGTTATACTACTGAGGAACATACTCTGTGGGTGGATATAGTTACTGGGAAGGAGACATCACCTGAATCCTCTTATTCAGCTTTTGGTTTCATCATAGTTTACCCACTACCCTTCTAAATACTGGAGATTCAAAGTTAACTTATACCCTTTTGATAACCTTTGATGATTGATATACTTTGTTGACTTGGGCCTTTACCTCTGTTCTAGCCATGTAATAAAACTGCTCCAATGGTTGGTCTTGTGTGCCTCCAAAATGTGCGCATCTTAGTTATGCTTTGCTTTAGATGGCTGGAGGTGGAAGGTTCTTGGCTGTTCAAACCACCTCTCCCTCCACTAAGGCATTTGGTGTCATAGCATGCTTTTCACAGATTTCACTTTATTTCTGGTTCTAGATTATGCATATATTAAAATTACAAAGATTTCTAGTATAATATTAGTTTGTTTAAGGCCTCTTTTTTTCTGACAAAGAATTTTCCCATCTATCTCTGCTATCTTCTATCAGGAAGGGAACCCTTTCGTATCCTCATGTTGACCAGGATGACCAGGAACATTAATGGGTTATATCACTCCATTAAGCAGAAAAGGGTGATATCAGCTCTGAAGAAATCACGAGCTGCGATTGCCTTTCTCCAAGAAACTCACTTGACTTATGCAGAGCAAGAAAAATTGGAAACTGTTTGGGTTGCTCAGGTATTGTACTGTTCATTTTCTAAATCAAAACGAGGAGTAGCTATTTTAATTGCAAAAGATTGCCCCTTTATAATGGAATCTGTCATTCAGTATCCTGATGGTGGGTATGTTATTGTAACTGGAAACTGGGTTATAACTGGGTCATAACTTTAGCTAACATATATGCTCCTAATTATTCATTTTCATTTTTTGAGAATTTCTTTCGGGTGTTAAACCTTTTGTTAAAAGGATACCTGTGTTTAGGCAGAGATTTTAACTGTCCCTTGTCATCTTTAGATAAGTCTGGAAATAATTTCAAGACTAATTTAACAAGTTTATTTTGCAAACTTTAAAGGATTTATCTCTTATAGACATCTGGTGCGTAATGCATGCAGGGGAAAAGGACTATTCATTTTTTCTCTGCAGTCCACAATTTTTTTCATTAAAATTGATTATTGGTTCATATCTTCCACACTTCACTCCTCAATTTTAGATAGTTCTATTGGCATTAAATATTTCTCTAATCACGCACCTGTGAATTTCCATTTAGGCAATTTAAGTGATATTTCTCTGCCTCGACAATGGTCTTTTGATAGACAACTTCTTCAGAATCCAGTGTTTATACATCGACTAACATCGGCTTGGGAGGAATATGTTCTCTTTAACTATACTTATGAAATACCTTTGTTTACTTTCTGGGATGCTTGGAAAGAGGTCCTCTGTGGACATATATCAAAAATATCTTCATGCATGAAAAGACAAGCGAAGGCACCATTAGATAACTTTCATGCCTCACTAGCTGCTCTTGATTCTGATTATAAAGAATAAGCAGATCTTCCAGGAGATGTTACGGATCAAACAGCAGATAACAGCTCTTGGGAATGAACAAATAATTTACTTTAGAGTCCTTTTACAAAGGCACTAGCATTTTTAGCATGTGCTCTAAATGCTACAGACGCCCATATAATCCTATGGGCATCACTATCATTTAGTGCATACTAATCATTAGCACATGCCAAAAACACTAGTGCGCCATTGTAAAAGACACCCTAGATGAATATGACTAAAAGTTCCTTCTTTGAGGGTGCTAATAAATCTCCAAAACTGCTTTCCTGGCAGCTCTGCTGTAATATTCAAGACTCCAGACTCAACCTAAATGATCTCTTCATGGCTTCAACAAAATTCATTGACCCTTTTATCTTGTATTATCTTATTATCTTTGCTGTTTTATATAATACCTATTTGATTGCTTACTATTACATTGTTTAATTGTACTTTTCTGAACTGTAGCCTACCTATGGTTATGTGTAAGCCACATTGAGCCTACAACTAGTGGGAAAATGTGGGGTATAAATGTGTTAAATAAATAAATAAATAAATAAATAATAAATAAACTTAAGAGACGTATAGAGAAAATGAAATCCTCTGATGGTATTGTTACATTCTGTACTCAAAATATACTCAATACCTTTTCCTTGGTGGGAATTGTCCCCCTTAAGTGGAAATTGTCCTAGGTGGGATTGCCTCAGGGGGAATTGGTGGGTGAGAACTGTCCGGTGGGAACTCGTCTACCTACCAGTGCTTACCATAGTACTTGTGTCATGTCACACAGAACTTATTCAAGATGTGTTTGGAAATTGTTTTTAATCATGTCACTAACAGCAAATATGATGAGAAATATTTTTGTATCACATATAAAATAGTGACTTATGAAATATGATCCACATGAGGTAGACTTCTTCAAATTTGGGATCATATCAATACATTTCTGTCTCAATAAAGATATTTTCTGTCTATGATGCTTTAAAGATATGTATGTGTGCATATAGTTTTTCTGATCAATTATGCATTATCCCCTGAATTCGATATACGGCACTAAAAATTGCACATACAAATTTGGGTGCACACCCAATTTGCAGATGCAATTTAATTGCATAATTAGCCAATTGGCGCCAATATTTGGCCACTAAGAATCAATTATTGGTGTCATTTGGCAACGATCTGGATTTGTATGCACATCTTGCTATGCGCTATTCTATAAAGATACATGCACAAGTCTTATAGCATGCAACTCAAAAGAGGGCATGGTCATGGGAAGGGTATGGGTGAGTCAAGGCATTCATTAAAGATGAGTGCAGTATTATAGAATTTGGGGGACCTGCACCTAATTTATGTACGAGGAGCACCATTTATAGAATAGCACTGGGCAAACTATTTTGGCAATCAAATTTGGGTGCCATTTACAGACTCTAGTCCTATATCTCAATATTAACCTAGGGGCCCTTTTACTAAACTGCGTAGTTGCCTATGTGCGCCCAACATGAGCCAAATTGGAGTTACCGCCCGGTTACTGCATCTCCCTTGCAGTAATTTCAATTTTGGTGTGCATCCGCTACAAGTGTCTGAAAAATATTTTTTATTTTCTGGTGCATGGCAGCTACGCTCATCAAGTGGCATTTGATGTGCGTTGACCATTACCACCCGGTTACTGCATGAGACCTTACCACTAGGTCAGTGGCTTGCGATAAGGTCTCAGACCCAAAATGGATGCATGGCAATTTTCACTTTGCCGTACGTCCGTTTTCAGCAAAATAAAAAAGGCATTTTTGTAGGTGCGCTAAAATTCTGCACGCATCCAAAATACGTGTCTACACTACCGCTGGCCATTTTTTCAGCGCAACTTAGAAAAAGGACCCCTTAGAATTTAGACTAATTTTGCTATATGATGCACAGTTAGCAAGCAAAGTGTGAACACACTGAATTGTGCAACATTTACTCATAAAGGAATACCATGTTGGAAAAGCAATCTTGACATGGCTGTGTTTTGGTTTTAAAATAATCTATGCCAAGGGAAATCACTTGTCAAAATCATATTAAAGATGCAAAAAGTCAACAGCATAGATCAAATGAATTAGCAGGTCCAAAGAACTGAGTTAATGCATGCCAATGATCTATTTGTATGAAGCAGTCTCTTGTGTAGTAGCAAATACATTTAAATTCCAATTAACCAGCTGGTGATCTAAATTGGATTCAATCAAAAATAAATCTTCCCAAAGTTGGTTTAAAAAGCAAGGATATTTCCAGTGTAAGTTTGTGAAAGCAGCAGCAATTATTTTTAAAACAATAAAAAAATATATTTCAACAGTAAGGATAATTTTTAGCTGGAGTGTTTAATACTGCAGTCACTGTGATAGATAAATATAGTCAGCAGTACCGAGTATGTATATAGTAAACACTGACATCCACCACAGTAATATGAATAGGAAACCATTCTATAACAGGGCACCAACATTTAGGCACCTTGGGGGTAATATTCAGCCACGAGCGGTCAGTGGTGCAAGTACCATGTCGAATGTTAGCAGTTTGTCATGGTTGTAACCATGCTGCAGGCTCCCAATTTACCTCCCGCTCCCGGGAGTTGGGCCCTGCAGTGTTTTCTGGGTCTTCAGTGGTACATCCAATGGCATGGCCATTTCAGGCATGTCGGGGTTCTCTGGCCAGGTGGCCTATGGTTGTGCTGTTCTCCCTGCACGGGCTGACACCGGCATTAAAAAGGTACATGCATGTGCTGAAGAACTGCTCTTAAAGGGGCAGTTCTGGCTGGTTCTGGGACACCAGGGAATGCTCCACTTCAGATCTGGGGATATTTTGGGGAGATCTTTGATCCTATCCAGTGCCTTGGCAATAGTTCTCCTGGGGTTAGGGTTACCATATGGCTCCAGAAAAAGGAGGACGGATTGAGCCAGCTGGGTTTTACTTCCATTGCTTTCAATGGAAAGCAATTGCTTTCAATGGAAGTAATTCAGCCAGCCGGGTTTTACTTCCATTGCTTTCAACTCAACAGTGGTCCATTGTCAACTCAACAGTGGTCCAAGAGCTCACTACCCTGTAGCGTGACATAGTCAATTTGAGAGCCTGAGATCATACTCTGGGTTAGAAGTGAGGTTCATTACTGTCATAGTATGGGCAAAATTGACCAATTTGGAGGTATTGCATAGTACTTGCATTATGCCAAAGAGAGCTTTCTTCTTGAGTTCATAAGATATGAACTGTATAGGTAACCTATTCAGGTGTGCTTGGAAATTCTTTTCAATCAACATAGGATCAGGGCAAGGTATGCTTTCCTCTGATTCTTTCTGAGAAGAAGAGATCCTGTGCATGATGTCTTCAGCAAAGAATTGCTCCTGTTGAAGTGGAGAAGGTGTCTAAAAAGGAGGGGAAAGTAACCTAAAGAGCAGGGGGGGGGGCCTGGGTCCGCCTGCCTGAAGTCCACTGCACCCACTAAAACTGCTCCAGGGACATACATACTGTTGTGATGGACCTGAGTATGACATTTGAGGCTGGCATAGAGGTTGGCAAAAAAAGTTTTTAAAGTTGTTTTTTTGAGGGTGGGATGGGGTTAGTGATCCCCGATTCCCTCCAGTGGTCATCTGGTCAGTTCGGGCACTTTTTTGGGACTTGGACCTGAAAAAAAGGGACCAAATAAAGAGGACCAAATTCTTGCCAGGGACACCCTTCTTTTTTCTATTATCGGGCGAAGCCGGCCATGAAAAAGCATGCCCCATCCCTCCTTCGCTACCCTACCAAAACACCCCCTTGAAGTTTGGCAGGCTCCGCGATGGATTATACCGATTTGGCCGGCTTTAGGAGATCGCTGGCCATCTCCCGATTTGTGTCGGAAGATGGCTGGCGATCTCCTTTGAAAATAAGCTGGACAGTGTTAGTCAACAACATATGGGAGCATCTTTAGTTTCACACAGCCTGATTAAACATCATTCATTTGATGTCTTTACTTTACTTGCTGGGTGATTGACAGTATTTCTCCCAGTGTACGGGAGGTAGGGGGAAATATTGATAGAAGTTTGTGGCAGCTGGAACAATGCTGGATCCATCGCCTTAAATCAACAGAGTCCAATGGTTTAAATGCCATGATTGCCATTGTGTGTGATGTATCTCCTCAGTGACTTTTTGAGTGCATCTTATGAAGATTTTTGATGAAGCTAGCTAAGAAGAAACTATATTAAGCTAAGTACTTGGATTTATTACATATGCTATGTAGGGGAAGAAAATGAAAATGAATGTGAAAATATATAAAAAGTCTATACTGGATTGAAGACAATTACATGCTCATCCTTATTTAAGCCAGGCTCAAGAGAAACTAGCCTTGTGGTTGAAGCATGCGTATCTGATGGATCCAATAGTAAATCTAAAATTGTGATTCAAAGTACTTGTTGATAAGAAATAGTGATAGAAGCTGAGCTTACTATTTTGATGATTGAATGGTTGGCATTTTTTTAAATGACTTTATTCCATTGTTTATATTGTCACAATAGAACTATCAGCACTGCACATGAATTAACGTTCTTTATAATTGCAGATCCCATCTTTAGGTTCTTTAAGACTGAAAGACATTTGGACTGTGTGAAGGTCAATTTTGTATGTTAACTTTGAAGTGCTGCGCTCATGTTTTCACTCCGGCTAAATGATTAATAAAAGAGTATGGCTTGTTTTGTTCACAGTTACACACATCGGCAGTGAGGCATGTTCGCCTGAGGAAGCCAGGAGGTGAAACAAGTCCCCGTTGAGATCACTCCTGCAGCCTGAAGCTAAGTTATGCTTTCTCATATTTGCGAATGAAGTAACTGTTGAAATATTTGGATGCATTGATATATTTGGATGCTTTGATACACTGTTATATTCTTGTGATTGAAACCAAGAGCCAAGATGAATACAACTTTTATAACAGCAGCATGGACTGAATATCATTAATTCTAAAATTTTCTTTAAAAAAGAAAACTTTCTTTGGAGGTTTTTTTAGACCGATGATCGAAACTGTGAACTGTGGCATTAAAAATGTGATAACCCTAACAGGGGAAATCATTCAGTTTTTGTCAGATGACGAACCACAATCATCCAAGGTCATTTTTCTTCCTTTGCTCCATGCTTTTATTTTGAAAATGATCTATCCCTTAAATGATGTGCCAGTATTTCAGTAGAATGTTAATAATGTTTCTTTGAGAGATATGAGAATGGTAGTACACATACCACTTTATTGTTTGGTTCTCTTTTTGCAAGTTGCAGTAGACAATCTCTGTCAGCAGTTACAGGTCTATTATATCCTTTTGCAATGGCTTCAATGGGATATCCTTTCAACCAAAATCTCCATGTCATCTCATCAGCCTGTTCTTTAAAAAAAGGTATCCTTGGAGCATAGCTGTTTACATCTCAGGAACTGGTTGTATGGGAGGTTCATCTTAAAAGTACGATTGTGAGAACTATTAAAATCCAAGCACTTATCTACATCTATTGGTTTCCTGTATAGGTCACTATGAAATATTCCATCTTCATATATAATATTAATATCCAGAAATGGAATAAATTTGTTGTTAAAAGACATCTGAAATTTAAGATTACCATTAAAATTATTCAGGGCTTCTTTTACTAAGGCGTGTTCACGTTTTTAGCGCACGCTAAAATTGTGGACACGCTAAATGTTAGAGACGCCAAATGCATTCCCATGGGCATCTCTAATGTTTAGTACGCCTACAATTTTAGCGCACGCTAAAAACTTGAGCGCGCCTTAGTAAAAGACGCCCTCAGTGTTGCATAAAAAGCTTGGAGTTCCTCTTCTGTTCCTTTCAAGATCATGATGATGTCATCACTGTAGCATAACAGGAAGAAGCTATAGAAGTAGTTGAAAAATCTTTGGAATCTAGGGGACATCCTTGTACTGTAACCACTAATGTTTTTGAAACAACTCACTGAATTAGATTTAAAACATAATTATTTCTTGTTTGACCACAAATTGTATCTTCAAACATCTGGCATTGCTTTGGGTGCAACTTTCACTCCTTCAGTAGTGGCAAATTTTGAACAACAATTTGTCAATTTATCCCCAAGTTTTGAGAAAATAACATATTTGGGCAGATATATTGACAACATTTTTGTATTGTGGAATGGCACTATAGAAGATCTGTTTCAGCTTGTATGTCAATTAAACTGTTGCCATTCCTCCATTAAGTTTGAATGTTCCCATCATTATGACCACTTGAGGGTTTTTTTGGATATATGGGTGTTTAAAGAAGGAACTACATTACAAACTGATGTGTACATTAAACCCACAGCAATTCTTTGTTGGCGAATGATAGCATGCATCCTCAACATCTGATTAAGAGTTTACCATTTGCTCAATTTTTGAAATATAGGAGAATCTGTGCTACTTCTCAACAATTTTGCATGGCTTTGTAAACAGGAGGGGTTTGATTTTTTGCAGATGGGGTCTACATGCATTACAACATATCAACATAACAAAATACTCCAAGTACACACAAAAATTAGAATTTAAAGCTTTGCATGCTTTTTATCATGGTTACATATTAGTTATAAAATATTTTTTTCAAATCTTCTTCCCTTCCCAAATAATAAAATTTAACATATAGGACTCTTTATTAACATGTGTTAATGCATATTAAAGTTCACTAATTTAAGAACATAAAGGAAAATTCTATGTGAGGGAACCTCAGTTTAGGTGCCTTGAATACACCTATTTAGGGCCTATTTAAGTGTCCAATGTTTCCGTAATAAGCCATATGGGAACAGATTGATGGGAACATTGGACACTAAAGGGTTAATATTGGAAAGTAGGCAGTTACTTCTCTTTATAAAATATTAGCTTGTTTTTACATGCAAGCACTTAATTAAGTCACACTATTCTACTATTTATATATGTAAGTGTGCATCCCACCCATACTAGGCACAGATCTTCATGTTAATGCCCCCTGCAAAGTATGTGCCACTGAAGAATAACATATAGCTAGATTAGTTTATACAAACGCGAATATGTTCACATACAAGCATACAAGCTTAAGAACATAACATAAGAGCATAAGAATAGCCATACTGGGTCAGACCAATGACCATCTAGCCCAAAATCCTGTTTTCCAAACCAGGGACGTAGCCACGGGTGGGCCTAGATGGGCCTAGGCCCACCCAGTTTGGGTTCAGGCCCACCCAGCAGCGGAGCGGAGGGAGGAGGCAGCGCTGATCCTGCATCTGCCTCCTTATCTCTGACGGCAGCGCTTCCCAGACGCTGCCTACCACCACCACGATCTACCTCCTCCCTCTGTCTCACTCTCAACAGCAGCGGTAGCATCGCGATTCAAACACGCTGCCTCCTGCTTCTAACCCGGAAGCGTCTCCTCCATCCTCTGCAGAGGAGACGCTTCCGGGTTAGAAGCAGGAGGCAGCGTGTTTGAATCGCTACTGCTGCTGTTGAGAGTGAGACAGAGGGAGGAGGTAGATCGTGCGATTGTGGCGGCGGTAGGCAGCGTCTGGGAAGCGCTGCCATCAGAGGGCGGGCAGGTGGAATGGAATGGGAGGGAAGGATGCATGGGGTGAAGGAGAATCGCTGGACATGGATGGGAGCGGGAGGGGAGGGGAGAGTCACTGGGATGGATGGATAGAGGTGGGGGTCAGGGGAGAGAGGAGAATTGCTGGGGATGGATGGATGGATGGAGGTGGGGGCAGGGGAGAGAGGAGAATTGCTGGGGATGGATGGATGGATGGAGGTGGGGGCAGGGGAGAGAGGAGAATTTCTGGGGATGGATGGATGGATGGAGGTGGGGGGCAGGGGAGAGAGGAGAATTTCTGGGGATGGATGGATGGATGGAGGTGGGGGAAGGGGAGAGAGGAGAATTGCTGGGAATGTATGGATGGAGGGGACAGGGGCAAGAACAGAATTGCTGGGGATGGATGGATAGGGGCAGGGGAGAGAAGAGAATTGCTGGGTATGGATGGATGGAGGGGAGAGGAGAGTTGCTGGACATGGGTGGATGGAGGGGAGGGAAGAGGAGAGAGGAAGGTTGCTGGACATGGGTGGATGGAGGGGAGGGCAGGGGGCAGAGGAGGGTTGCTGGACATGGATGGATGGATGGAAGGGCAGGAGAGAGGAGGCTGCTGGATATGGATGGAGGAGAGGGAAGGGAGAGAGAAGAAATGCTGGACATGGATGGAGGGGAGGGAAGAGTGAGGAAGGAGATGAGATGAGGGAAAAGGAAGAGAGGAGAAAATTGCACATGGATGAAGAAAATAGGCAGAAGCTGGATCCACTGGACAGTCAAGTGTGCAGAGGACCCATAGCAAGAAATGAAGAAGAAAGGTGGAAAGTAAAGAAATACATGGAAAGGAAGCCCTGGAAACGGAGTAAAGAGGACAGATAGCAGCAGAATCAGATACTGGGCCAGTATGATCAGAAAAACAAAGTCACCAGACAGCAAAGGTAGAAAAAATCATTTTATTTTCATTATAATGATTGGAACATGTCCACTTTGAGAATCAGGTGCTCAACATTAAAAGTTTATATTTATTTACTTATTTATGGCATTTTATCCTACATTAAACATGAATTAGATTGGAACCTGGGATCATTTAATCTTTTTTTTCCTGGAGAGAGTAATGCATTGCCTCCCCCCCCCCCCCCTAGACTCTCTCCCCGGCTATAGCCAGCTCTGCAATTTTGAGGGGGGGTGCACAGGTGGACGGGGGGGGGGGGGGGGGGGGGGGGAAGCGTAGAGGTGGACCGGGGAGAGAGCCTGTTGTTAAACATTTACCAGTACACCACTGTCTAGTGCCCACCCATCCAACCTGTTGGCCTACCCAAAAATTGACTTCTGGCTACGCCACTGTTCCAAACAGTGGCCAAGCCAGGTCACAACTACCTGGTAGAAACCCAAGTCATGGCAACACTCCTTACTACAAATCCCAGGGAAAGCAGTTGCTTCCCATGTCTGTCTCAAAAGCAGACTATAGACTTTTCCTCCAGGAATTTGGCCAAACCTTTTTTAAACCCAGATATACTAACCACTGTTACTACATCCTCCAGCAAAGAGTTCCAGAGCTTAACTATTCGTTGAATGAGAAATATTTCCTCCTATTTGTTATAAAGTATTTCCATGTAACTTTCTCAAATGTCCCCTAGTCTTTGTACTTTTGGAGCAAGTAAGAAATCAATTTACTTCTACTCATTTTACACCACTCAGGATTTGTAGACCTCAATCATATCTCCCATCATCCGTCTCTTTTCCAAGCTGAAGAACCCTAACCTCTTTAGCCTTTCCTCATACAAGAGGAGTTCCATCCCTTTTATCATTTTGGTCACTCTTCTTTAAACCTTTTCTAATTCCGCTATATATTTTTTAGATACGGCGACCAGAACTGAATGCAATATTCGAGGTGCGGACACACCATGGAGAGATACAGAGGCATTATAGTATTTTCGGTTTTATTCACCATCCCTTTCCTAATAATTCCTAGCATTCTGTTTGCTTTTCTGGCCGCCACCACACACTGAGCAAAAGATTCAGCGTATTTTCTACAGTGACACACAGATCTTTTTCTTGAGCGCTGATCCCTAAGCTGGACCCTAGCATCAGGTAACTATGATTCGAATTATTCTTTCCAATGTGCATCACCTTGCATTTGACCACATTAAATTTCATCTACAATTTGAATGTCCAGTCTTCCAATTTCCTAAGGTCTTCCTGCAATATTTCACAGTCCACACTTGTTTTAACAACCTTGAATAGTTTTGTATCATCAGCAAATTTGATCACCTCACTCATTCCAATTTCCATATCATTTATAAATATGTTAAATAGTAGAGGTCCTAGTACAGATCCCTGCGGCACTCCACTGTTCACCCACCTCCATGAGAGAAATGACCCTTTAACCCTACCCTCTGTTTTCTGTCCAATAACCAATTCTAATCCACACCAGAACGTTGTCTAAATAACAAGTATACTACCATAGGGGTCCATTTACTAAGGACCACTGAAAAATGGCTTGTGGTAGTATAGGTGCAGATTTTGGGCTCGCGCCGATCCATTTTTTAGCGCGCCTGTAAAAAAGGACACGTGCCAAAAATGAAATTACCGCAAACAGCCACGTGGTAGTCGTGTGGTAACTCCATTTTGGCACACGCTGGGGGTGCGTAGTGTGACAAGGCTACTGCCAGGGTGGCTGGGATGAAGCATTTAGACCCTGAAATACAAGTTCCAGAAGCCTTTGCAAGAAGGGAGGCAGAGAGTAATCTGGAAACAAGGGAATGGATTCCCAGCTCCAGCAGATGGAGCCAGGGGGATAGCCAGGCTGAGCCTATTAATTTCATCTCCCACTAGGGGGAGGAGGAGGGAAGAAGCTCAGTTCCCCTGGATACGCAATCAATATACCATACGGCCCAGCTGGAATAGAGAGGGGCCCATGGAGAGGGAAAAGATGATTCGATGGTATGGAAGTAGGGTAGATCAGAGGGGGGGGGGGGGGGGGGGGGAGGAAGCCCAGGAAGGGGGAGAAGCCTCTATGGAGTGGGAGAGTTCCAAGGCAGGGATAGCCAGCTCCTGAGGGTTTGGAAGGGTGTTGGAGGTGAGAGTAACCTGCTTTATTGAAAGCCTGATGTATTTGGAAACCTGCTTTATTTACCTGCTTTATTGAAAGCCTGATGCATTTTGGAAGCGTACTTTATTCCCTGCTTATTGGAAGCCTGATTTATTTGGAAGCCTACTTACCTGCTTTACTGGAAACCTATGTGGTTAGAACCTGTTTGTTTGGGGATAACCTATGTACTGAAGTTTGTGACAGCTGTTATTGGCTTGATAATAAAAATCGTTTGACCTAGCCACTGTCTGCAATTGTGGTGAGATCTGGAAAAACGGCTGGTGGACGGATCCACCTTGCTGGGAAGCAGTGGACCCTTTTCACAATGGCACCCTAGATGGAACCTGAAGCGTGATCCACGGAGGACGAGTTGTGGGACAGAAGACATTGGTTCCCTTTATTAAGGCGGAGACCAGCAGGCACCTCAGGTAAGCTGTGCCTAGGGAGACCAAGGCTGGATAAGGAGCGGGTTAAGGGAGAGGGGGACTAAAGGGTAGCGAACCCAGGCATTCTTAAAGGGGACCTGTTGGATAAAAAAGTAGCGCACTTGGGTTTGTTTCTTTTGCTTTACAGGATCTTATCCATTCCCACTGATGGAGCAGAAGGAGTTATTGCATTGGATGGCAGCACAGTTCCAGAAACAGCAAGAGGGCTCGCAGCAAGCCTGCACCAGGTGGTAGAAGCTACCAGGGAGCAACAGGGTCCCTTATTAAAAGCCCTCCAAGTGCAGATGCAAGTGATGGAAGATTTGGTGCGGAAAGTAGCAGCACCCAGCGCTCCAGAGATGACCCCTATGGCAGTAGGCTTAGCTCCCTATCAGCCTTTCTCTTTTGGGAAAATGGGGGAAAGGATGACATGGAGGACTTTATAGTAACTTTTGAGAGGATTGCCATGGCCATGAAATGGCCATCGGAGCAGTGGGCTGTGAGGCTGGCGGGCTGTTTGACTGGCGAAGCGCTGGCTGCCTATAGGGCCTTAACCCCTGCTCGTGCTATAGACTATGAGGAGGTGGTGGCAGCCATTAAAAGTAGATTGGGCTTGACCCAAGACTACTATCACCGCCTTTTTAGGGAGACCATGCTTAAGGGAGAAGAAAGGCCTAGGGCCTTAGCCCAGAAACTCAGGGATCTGGCTGTTAAGTGGCTGGAACCTGAGAAAAAAACAGCCGAGCAGGTGGTGGAGGAAGTAGTAGTGGAACAGTTCCTCTTTGTTATCCCCTGCTTGGTACATGAGTGGTTAGTGAGACAGATCCAGCAAAAACTGCCCAGCTCGAGTCCACGGTAACCCTAAAGCAGTAATCAAAACCTTGGCCAAAGTCGGGCCATGGGTAGTTGAAAGAACTGCAACGAGTGACTGGATAGCTGGAAAGCTAAGTTTAATGCAATTACATTAAAGTGTTTAAAATGATCTGAAGAGCTGTAAACAAAAAGTAGCCAGGAGGTTTTTTGCCAGTGATGAGTCCGCAGGTCTCCCTAAAGTTGATTGTTAACATAAGGAGTGCCCTAGCGGTTTGTTTGAGGCTTTTTCCTCCATTAAATACCAAGTTTTGCATATGTAGATATCGGGTGTCTGATTGGTTATTATAACAAAATTGATATTCTACAAGCTTCATTACGATAGGTAGCCAAGCCTAAATTTAGACGTGATTCCCACACATAAGCATTATTCTATAAACTGCGCCTAACTTTATGCATGGCTTATAGAATTGCATTTTTTCAGTGATGATTTTTTTTTGGCACCATATGTAGAATCTAGCCCTGAGTGTGCATTAAGGCTTTATGCTCTTTAGTTTAAGAGCACCTCTAAGTTAGTGAACTACTGGGTTATAATATTATGCAAAACAGCTCATTAATTCAGAATTCAAAGAAATCAGCAGACTAAGATATCTATAGAGCCAGTTTTTGCAAAAATAAAAACTGTATTTAATAAAAGCCTCATGCAAATTTTCTTGTAAAAGTTTGCGTTGGAAGCGCATTTGAATTCCCTAGCAAATTTTTACTGAAACAAAGCACAGATCCCAAGGGTCAATTCTTCATCTCCAATTTTACATTCAGCTTTATTGAAACACATTTACAAGCATAGATTGTGTGTGTGCCTGTGGAAGTCTCTCATGTAGAAAAGCGTTTAGTCAGGGCCTTGAACAGTATTAGTGAATTGATCCCTTAGAGCCATTTATGCATGTTCCCTGAGAAGGTAACTTTGCATGAAATGTTATTGGAGCACTCTGTGATAAATTTGTTCTACTCCATAATAAACTTCATGTATATTCTACTAGAATCATGTTTTCTTATTATTAAAATTTCAAATATAGCACAACCAAACAGATACCAATGCTTGTAAAAAACAAAAAATGCTAAGAAAAAACACATAAGAACAAAACGAAACAAAAAAATGAAATTACTATTGCACTAAAATCCACCAAAATGGGGGAGGTGGGAACCAATAAAAGTATTATCAAGAAAAGCAATTATACAATAATTTTGAAAAACAAAAAAGGAAAAGAAAACAGTTCACCAACTATTTATCTGACGTGGTACTAATTTGCAAACTTCCATGTCAACTGGCAGAGCAGGATAGAAGGCACAGACACCACCAGTGGTTGATTTGTGAGCCAAAAAGGAAGTCAAATTAACTGGATCAAAGAAAACATACTTATTGATTTCTATTTAACAATACACTTCCATGGAAGAAAGGGCCCCCAACTGAAGTACCTATGTGCAGCAACAATACTCCCTCTAATACTTCTGTGTCTCTTTAGTGACATTCACAAACATTTTAGTCTTACAATTACAAAAAAAAAATGTTATCACAATGCTTAAATATAATCACTGAAATCAGTCTCTATCAAACTTCATTTTATTTTTTATTATATTGATTGCATAACTTACAAGTTAACACTGTGGGTCCTTTTACAATGGGGCACTGAAAAATGGCTTGTGGTAGTGTAGGTATGGGGTTCGGGTGCACACCGATCCATTTTTTAGCGGCACCTGTAAAAAAGGCCTTTTTTACAGGTGCGCTAAAAAATGGATGTGTGGCAAAATCAAACTTGTTGCGCATCCATTTTGGGTCTGAGACCTTACCGCCAGCCATTGACCTAGTGGTAAAGAATCTGGGCAGTAATGACCTATGCATATTAAATGCAACTTGGTGTGCGTCCGTTACGCGTGCCCAAAAATAAAAAATATTTTTCAGATACATTATCGGTTGCACACAAAAATGAAATTACCATAAGAGTCACTCGGTAGTCGGGCCGGGTAACCCCATTTTGGCATGTATTGGGCGTGCTTAGATGCTTACGTGGCTTAGTGAAAGGGCCCCTGAGTTTCTATTGCAACACTTGTAATAGGAAAAACAATAAATCAAGCAAAATATCAAATTCTTCCTTAGACCATAATAATTTTAAGGGGGTTGGCAGGAACACCAGGAGATACTGTAAAGGAAAATTAAGCAAAAACTACTCATGACAAACTCCAATCAGTTATCTATCATGCTTAAATTAATAGAAAGGTCAAATAGACCCTACTGTGATCTTTTTCAGGTCCAGAAAGGCACACAACTGTTCCAGCATATAAAAACATAATTAGCACCCAATATTTAGGGCCCTGTTTGCTAAGCCGCACTAGAGGCATGCTAGCGTTTTTAGCACGTGCTAAGCATTAGTGCGCTGTGTATTTCTGTGGGTGTCTACACAGTTAGCAAGTGTTAAATTTAGCACACACTAAAAATGCTAGTGCACCGTAGTAAACAGGGTCCTTAATGAGACATTTACAAGAATAGGCCAAAAGAAATGTTTCACCCATGGACAGGACATCCCTGCTTAAGGCCAAGAAAGCTTTCCTACGTTCTTCAGTCTGTTTCATAACATCAGGAAACATCCACACTTTTTTAAAATCACAAAACAATACTTGAAAATTCCAAAGATAACATTTCAGAACTGCATTAAAGACTTGTTCAAAGACAAAAGAAGAAATTAAAGTAGTTCTCAGAATCCTCAATTAAGGAAGTTTCCTGCGATACATTTAACAGGTCAGATCTTGGCTCTTGAAGACTCTTCTTAGCAGAAATGTAATAAACTTTATTTAAAGGAGGTTTAGCTTCAGGGGAAAATCCAAGTACATCAACCAAATATTTTTTTAAAGGATTCTGTTGGAGAAATCCCTAAGGACCTAAGAAATCAGAAAGCAGAGATTTAACCTCCAATTAAAATGTTCAATAGCTTCTTGAGAGTCCCAATCTGACCACAAATTCTTTTTTCAAGCCTTCTAATTTAGAGTCAGCATATCAATTTTACTCACAAGAGTCGTAATGTCCTTTGCAGACTTCTCAAGAGTACCATTTAACTGCTTCCCAAATGCTCTCTAATAACTCCACTGGTCTCTACTGTTCCCGCTGACTCCCTCAGCAGTCCTGCCCGACCAGGATCCTCACCTCACATGACTTCCATAGAATGTGCTCCAACAGCTGCCTATATGTTGGTTGGGCACTGTGGTGGTTTCGAGCTTCAGAGGGGACAAAGTGACATCTAACCCAAAGGCAGAAAGCTGGCACTTCAGGCAGGTGGACTCAGGCCCATCCCCCCTACCTGTTACACTTGTGGTGGTATATGTTGAGCCCTCCAAACCCCCCCAAACCCACTGTACCCTACATGTAGGTGCCCCCTTCACCCTTAGGGCTATGGTAGTGGTGTAGAGTTGCGGGGGAGGGGGGTTTTGGGGGGCTCAGGACACAAGGAAAGGGAGGTATGCACCTGGGAGCAATTTTTGAAGTCCACTGCAGTGCCCCCTAGGGTGCCCGGTTGGTGTCCCTGGCATGTCAGGGGGGCCAGTGCACTACAATGCTAGCTCCTCCCATGACCAAAAGGCTTGCATTTTGCCGGGTTTGAGATGGCCGGGCCCGGTTTCCATTATGGCCAAAAACCGAATCCGGCCGTCTCTAAGCCCGGCGATCTCAACATTCGACCTAAATGTTGAGATTTAGCTGGCGCCAACCGTATTATCAAAGGAAAAGATGGTCGGCCATCTTTTTCTAAAATATGGTTGGCTCCACCCATTTACGGAGCCGGCCCTGGAGATGGCCGGCCACAGAGATGGCCGGCGTCGTTTGATTATGCCCCTCCATATTAGTCTCGGGAAGGCTTAGCCTCCCTACTCCAAACCATGACCTTCCCCTCTTTTCTGCTCACCCTCTCGCTGCTGCTTCTGCTGGGCCCCCTGCCTTGTCATTGTTGGCAACCGTAGTAAAATATATATGTAATCCCTCTTAGGTTAGGGATTACTAGGAGAGTGACTGGGAGGTCCCTGGGTGGAAAGAAGCCCAGCCCAAGGGTAGTAGTTTGAAAAGTTATCTGAGAGATAGTTATCTGAGACTGAAGAGTAACAGGGGGAGCAGATTGGAAGGAGATAAAGAGGAGTGTTTGCCCTTGAGGGGGGTCTTTGGTTGCCTGATGGTTCCCTGCCACTGACCTGGAGGAATAAAAGGAATTCTAAATAGGAGATATAAGACCACAGGCTGTGAAGGGGAGTTGTGGCTCAACAAAGACAGAGGAGAGCTATGGGTGGGCAGAAGAGAGACCCAGCCTTGAAGCATGGGATCGGAGCCAGGGAGTGCCCATTCCAAGACCAGGGTGAGCCAATGCAAAGATCAACCTGGGGGGAGGTCAGGCCATAGAGGGTCTGGACCTATAAAAGTGAGAGGAGCACATCTTTTAGGGCACTGTTCTCTGGAGATAGCCATGGACAGGAGTCTGTAAAAAATATATATAGTCCTGATGGAGAGAATCTGTAAATATATTCAAGGGAGGAAAATACAAGAGTTCCCTAGTGGAATGTCAGAAGGATCATGGTATTAAAGTTTGCATCAAATGTTGAAAAGTTGAAATGGATTGATGTTCCTGCTGTTCAGAGTTAAAGAATAGAGAGGTGTGGTAGCCGTGTTAGTCCACTTTTAAAGGTAATCAATAGAAATAAAACAAAATAAACATGGAAAAGAAAATAAGATGATACCTTTTTTTTATTGGACATAACTTAATACATTTCTGATTAACTTTCGAAGGTTGCCCTTCTTCATCAGATCGGAAATAAGCAAATGTTGGTAGATGACAGTATATATGAGCGAAACATCAAAGCATTTCAGTGACAGTCTATATGCATGGAGACAGGGGATGAGTGAAAACATCAAAGCATTTCAGTGACAGTCTAGAAGACATGAATTGAGGTAGCTGGGAGAGCCAATCAGGAATAACATCAGGAAGTACTATCTATCTATCTATCTATCTATCTATCTATCTATCTATCTCAGGGGCGTATCTGCGTGGGGCCACAGGGGCCTGGGCCCCCGCAGATTTCGCCCTGGCCCCCCTCCCGCCGCCCAACCCTCCCCCACTAATGTTGTTTACCTTTGCTGGCGGGGGACCCCAACCCCGCCAGCCGCCGAGGTCTTCAAAGTTCTTGTTCGTCGTCCTCCGTGCCATGCGCGTACAACGTGGTGCGACGTCAGACAGGACTCCGAATCAGCAGCGTACAGCATGGCCACGGAGGAGGACGACGAACAAGAACTTTGAAGACCTCGGCGGCTGGCGGGGGTTGGGGTCCCCCGCCAGCTGAAGAATTATTTTTAGAAGCAGGCGGAAGCGGACCTCGGCTGGCGGGGGGTTGGGGTCCCCGCCAGCAAAGGTAAACAGCGTCAGCGGGGGAGGGTGGGCGGCGGGGAGAGGAGGTGGAGAGAGTCGTTGGTGGCAGGGGGGGCTCTGGCAATGGCGGGGGGGGGGGTTCGGTGGTGCTGGGGGGGGGCTAAATGTGCCCTCTCCCTCTGGCCCTGGCCCCCCCTACTGCCAGAGTACAGATACGCCCTGATCTATCTATCTATCTATCTATCTATCTATACATTTATATGTAATGTTCAAACTTTTTATTGAGTTTAAAACTAAACATAACATAAAGAACTTTAGTACAATACACAGCAAAGGAATAGATAGGACAAAGGGCAAAGACAAAGAAAACTAAAATTAGGTTCTTTCATACAGTGAGATACCACTATAAGATAAATACAAAGTACAGATGAATACTCTCCTATATGAATAAGGTCACAACCAATTTTCCCTCACAAAATTCAATTACTAGTGACACTTGAGTCACTGTGGGACATGGTATATAATACTCACTCCTCCATGCAAAGTATGTTAAAAGAAAATTCTCAAGATATAAAAATTCTTTCAGAAGCAGTCCTGACTCAGGCACAGGTGACAGCACAACAGTCCTTCAAGATTGAAAAATTAGATACTAAGATTCAAGAAATGGGGTCTTTGGAATCCGTTTTGGTTAAGGACAATAACTTTCTACACAAACGTTTGGAATTCCTTGAAAATCAGTCTCGGAGACTTAACCTCCGGTTTCTTAATTTCCCCAAGTCTCCTTTAATTTCCTCAATAGAGATGGTGAAAAATATATGACTGACATTCTGGGAATGGATAAGGACTCATTGCCTCCCATAACTCGAGCCCATTATATCTGGAATGTTAAGGGGACAATGGGAGATCCCCCTAGACGAGAAATGGGTGAAGAAATGAATCTTACTTCCTTCCTGGAAAGTTCATTGGATGTGATTACCTATAGGACTACAATGTTAGTCACCTTTGTGCTGGAGCCGGACCGGAATGCAGTATTAAGACTTTCCCTGAGACATTTAGATGATCTGTTCATGGGCTCCAAGATTAGGATCTTTCCTGATCTTTCTAGGCCGACACAAGTGAGACGTAGGGCCTTTTTGGAACTACGTCCTAGAGTTGAAGCCCTGAAAGCTAATTTTGTTTTACGTTTTCCTTGTATATGTACTGTTATGCTTGAGGGTAAACAATTTCAATTTGCAGACCCTAACAGCTTAAAGATTTTTGGATGCTAGAGTAGAAGTGACTGTTACATGCCCTCCTACATTGCAGGCTGGAGTTTGAATCTAGAGGTAGCAATAGTATAATATTTAATGTTTTCCTTTTTTCTTTTTTCCTTTTCTTGGAATCCACTTTTCCTTAGTTGTGGACGGAAAAAAGCGTTAATTGTTTCCTTATGTTATTTTTTTTTTGTAAAGAATTTACCTTATTTTCCAATGTGAGATGTATTATCACATTATTGTGTGAATCTTTAAATGATTAATAAAGATTATATTAAAAAAAAAAAAAAAATTCAATTACTGAATCCCAGATTTATAATACCACTCCAACTGACCTTGTTTCTCTGCCATCACTCTTTCATATTTAGAACATAAGTACATAACTAATGCCACACTGGGAAAAGACCAAGGGTCCATCAAGCCCAACATCCTGTCCACGACAGCGGCCAATCCAGGCCAAGGGCACCTGGCAAGCTTCCCAACGTACAAACATTCTATACATGTTATTCCTGGAATTGTGGATTTTTCCCAAGTCCATTTAGTAGTGGTTTATGGATTTGTCCTTTAGGAAACCATCTAACCCCTTTTTAAACTCTGCCAAGCTAACAGAAGCTCACCAAATTGAGGACTAACACTATTATTACACTTTCAACCATTCAAACTGTTTTTAATGTCCAGTTTTCATTAGTATAGCAAACATTCTTTTAGAAGAGTCAGGAATACTTTTAGGTAGGCAGGCAGAACATAATATCAGATATTTAACTCTAACAGACTGAATATCGGATATGTTCGTAATTCTCTCCCACACCTCTAGCCAGAACTGTTTTAAATTGGTACAAGAAAAGGAAACATGTTCAATAGTTCCATTAGCAGATTGACAAGACCGACACAAGTTGGAAAGAATGGGATCTATTTGTTGCTGTTTGATTAGGATCCAGACTGCCTTATGCATCCAATTATGAATAATTTAACTGGTTTGTAATGCTGACTATATGTTTGTGTTGGCTTGCTATTCACTATAGGTTATTGAACAAAATGTGTATTGTTATAAAATACAATTTTAATAACATTGCAACCCATTTGGGCCCCACTGCTTATTACATAGCTTTTTAGTATAAATGTTACCTGATAAGAACATATTTATTTATCTATTTGGTTCACTTGTATCCCACATTTTCCCAGCTTGTGCGGGCTCAATGTGGCTAACAAAGTTACAAGAAAATTACATAATACAGCAGGTTATAATAGTTATATAAAAATTAACAAATACAGTATCGTAAGCTGCTAAGTAAGAGAATACGGATGGGAAAACAGGAGTAACAAAGGGAAGCAGACATAAGGCAAAACGCGGGAAATCAAACAAAACAGAAATAGGGTTTAGATAGTATCGTGGGCTTTGGGATATGCTTTACTAAACAAATAAGTTTTTAGTAATTTTTTAAATGTTGGTTGATCCGTTGTCTCTTTCAGTATGAGTGCCTATGCTGTGAAACAATAATTTATTTTTTATACAGATCATCAAAATATATAGCACTTAAAAAAATAATGCTAAACAAATTATTTAGTCCTATGTTCTGCCATATGGGCTTAGGTAAAATAAAAAGAATGAGTGGATAAAAGCGGGGAGGGAAGAAATGGTGTAAGACATCTGCCTTAATACAACTTGCAGTCTTTATTAAAACATATTTTTATTCCATAAGGAAGTCAATTACATTCTGTGATCACAGTCCATAGCACAAAAGCATTTCTGTTCCTTGTGACCACATTTTTTTGAAATGTGCAATTTAGTTGTGCACATACAGATGGTTTATACCACAGACTGAGGTTCTTCAGGTGATTGGTATCACAACAATATTTTAGAATTATTGACGCCTGACACAGGCCATAGTGCCAACACATGGCCGTGCTGAGTCCTTTTGTGCCCTTTGTAGTTAAGCATACATGGAGGTTAGAGTGAATGAAAGGATTCAATACCAATTTAAGCAGAATCAGAGGTGCTTCCCCTGCTGCCAACACTAGCTTCCTGGCACTAGTTGCAACAGATTCTGTACCCTTTGTTTCAGTCTGGAAAAGTCTTAGTGCACCAAGTAAGAGGTAAATCATGTCCCACTGATACCAATGCTTCCCATAGTTCCAAGGCTCAAGCTCCATAATGCAGTACCCGCCTCCAGGCAGCAAGAAAACACCATCTCTGAGAACACTACCTCAAAGACTGGCATCCCTGCCACAGTTTCTAAAACACAACAGATCCTGCTTCATGAGGAATGGGGAAAGGAGTGTATAAGAGATGCCACGATAATTGCAAAAAGTAAGAATGTGAGCCAAAAGATAGTGCCCAAGACAGAGTGAGTACTGCTTGCTGGTAAGCCTTCTGTCTAGTGGCATTCCTTTCAAACCATCCCTTTAACCCACCCCTCACCCCCATCATATCTCCCATTGGGTAGTGCTTTTTAGTGGTGGCAACATTCTCTTGCACAGATTGGTAGGCAAAAAGCCACAGGGGACAACCTTGCATATTGATTGTATCATGATTTCCTCCTCTTCCCCTTGCCTTTTTTGCTTTTTATTTTTTCCGTGTCCCTCCCACTCCACCCAAACAATCTGTACATACCTACAGGGCCGTGCCAAGGGTCTCTGGCGCCCCCCTGCAGACTACCAGTTGGTGCCGCCGCCCCCCCCCCCCCGCACCTGCCTGGCTCCAAGGGCAGCGATTCCCCTCTCTCCCTGAGCCCTACCCTCCCACCCATCCATGCCCATCTGTCCCCTGCCCCCGCCATTCATCCCGATCAAGCAATTCCCCTCTCTCCCTTCCATGAACCCTGCCCTCCCATCTATGCTCCTCTCTCCCCTGCCCTCCCGCTCCCATGTAGGAACTGCCCGCCCTCTTCTCCCCCCCCAAGATCCCTTTCCTTTTTTTTATCTTTTAAATTTACCTTCCTCCGGCAGCACAGCGTCAGTGAAGGAGGCGGCGCTCCCAGTCCCGACGTCTCTAGCCTTCCATTGGTTCGCTCAGTGTTCCACCTTCTTCTGACGTCAAGGATGACGTCAGAAGAAGGCGGGGACACTGAGCGAACCAATGGAAGGCTAGAGACGTCAGGACTGGGAGCGCCGCCTCCTTCACTGACACTGCGCTGCCGGAGGAAGGTAAATTAAAAGAAAAAAAAAGGAAAAGGATCTTGGGGGGGGGGGAGAAGAGAGCGGGCAGTTCCTACATGGGAGCGGGAGGGGCAAGGTAAGCATGCAGCGGCGGCGCCCACAGAAGATGGCGGCCCCCCCTGCGGCGCTTACCCCGCTTACCGCATCGGCACGGCTCTGCCTACCTAATTCCTTCTTGAATAGGTAGCCTATGCAAATCATGCTATACTTGTTCACCATTTTCAAACTCTTCCCTCAGAGAAAGGTAGTAAATGTCTGCTGATACTGGTATCTCTCAGTGTGTATCTTATGGTCCTAATACTGGCTGGCTTTCCTAATCTTTTTCACATGCATTCCTGGAAAGAGTTCTAGCCACCACCTATGGAGCTTAGACTGTCTCTTAACTAGGGCTACAGTGAATTCTATTATTAATGCATTAATTATTAATGTGATTTTAAAAATGTATTGTGATTCTAAAAAGTAATTGTGTTGCAGCATCCCCTGTCTCCTCCATACATCCCCTGCTCTCTCCCACTCCTAAAACTGTCCTCCATATGATCAGCATCTTTCCCCCCACCACGATTTCAACATCATCCCCTCGTGCTGGTCTACCTTAAAGGTGGTCTTCTGCTGGCCCCTAGCAACAGCAGCATTGCATATACATTGCCTGCAGCCTGGGCTGAAGCTTTCCCTCTGATCTATTCAACCCATGCAGAAGCAGGAAGTGATATCAGAGGAGGCAAGAAAAGGCCCAGAGGGAAAGGTTTGGATTATGCTGCAGTCAGCTTACGTACAACCCTGCCACTGCCAGGGACCAACAGTGACCACCTTTAAGGTAGACTGACAGGTGGGCTTGAGGAGAGCATATCGATCCCTGAGTGGGGGAAAGGAAGTGAGCTACAGATCCACGAGCAGAATGGAAGGACCACAAGTAGAAGCTATGGCTGAGGTGGTAAGATCCAGCAGCCATGAGAAAAGTGAGGTCCTGTTCACCATCAAGTTTGTGTCGCTGCTCATGAGGGTGGAGGAGAAGGAAGGAGAGGTGCTAGACAATGGGAGGGAAGGAGGAAAGGAAAAGAAAGGGAGAGTTGTTGGATCAGCGGGTGGGAAGGAGGAAGATTATCAGTCCTTTAGGGAAGGAAAGGGGGATGGGATTTGATATACTGTCTTTCTGTGGTTAGAATCAAATGGTTTACATATTATATACAGGTACTTATTTTGTACCTTGGGGCAATGGAGGGTTAAGTGATTTGCCTAGAGTCACAAGAAGCTGCAGTAGGAAATAAATAAATATATAAATAAATACACAGTTTTAATTGTGCAATTAATCATGCCTAAAATTTTAATTGCACAATTAATCACAATTAAAAATGTTAATCGAAATGCAGTCTTATCCTTAACTACATCCAACAATTCACCATTAGCACATTTATATTACAAATCTATTCATCTTAGTTTTCTGTATCTCTGATGTCTTTGTGGAGCAGGGCCAGATTTATGCATATTCCACCAGATTCTAAATATGCGCCCAAGATGCACATCCAAATAATTAAGTAATGAGCCATTTAGCATTAATAATTGTATGCTAATAGCCAATTATTGATGTATAATTGGCATTCATTAACATTTCCACATGCACATCTGGCTGCACACTATTTTATAAGGCATTTCACCCAACTCTACTAGCGTGTAACTCAAAAGGAGGCATGGCCATGGATGTGGCAGGGGCATTCTGACAAGTTGCATGTGGATTTATAGAATACAGCCTCATCACACCTAAACTGGGCCCAGCTTTTACACCAGGTTTCAGCAGGCATAAATCTGGGTGCCTAAACTTAGGTGTGGGAATTGGCGCTAAGTGTGATTCTGTAAATAGTTCACGCCCTTTATAGAATCACACTTACGGCCTCTTTTATTAAGCTGCGATAGAGGTTCCCATGCGGAAATGCTGAAGAAACCAACTTGAAGTAAATGGGCTCTATAGGAATTACAGCACAGCGAACTGCTAGTGAGGTTGATAAAGAGGACCTTAATGTCAATTTTTTTGGCGGCACTGAATTTTGATCACTACGGTATATACTAATTCCAGTCCATTGAGGACCCTAACCTGTAACTTTAAAGTAGGAAGTAAATTTTAGGTTTAATATAACATAAATAAAAAGTACAAAACAGCCAACTACAGTGAATAATAAAAACAATCGTTATGATTATTTTATACTGTAATTGTTATTATTTAGAAATGCTTGAGGCCCTTGTCATGTGAAGCCCTGGCTGTAGCTTATTCTAGCTTAGTATAAATCTGGTTCTGTTTGCGGAGTTCCCTTATGTCAATCTAACCCAGCAGACCTTCCCTCCTTTCATTGCATTGACTGTCTTCTCTTCGTTTCTGCATTGCTTTCTGTGCTAATAATATTACTTGGGAGGTTCTTAGCATAAAGCTTCTGCTGCGTGCTTCTCTGCTCCCTTGTTAATATTGCTTTTTTATTTTTATTTATTTGCACACATTTTATATACTGCAAGTTGACCAAAACATGGCAGCTGTGCAGTTAACACACTTGAAAGGAAAAACCTCACATACATTGTATTCCAGCAGTATTCCTGAAGTCCAGTCTGTGGCATCTTGCTGAACTCTATAAATCCTGCACCTGTCAGGAAAGGCTCCAGTTAGTCTATAGAAAGCTCCAGTATAGGAAAGCTCTGGAATGTAGAGTTTAGAAGGTGCTGGAAGTTGGTAGACGCTTGGGAGGCCCTTACCATGTTAGGAAAGAAGGCTCTGGTGGCAGTGTGGAGCCATTCCCTCTGAGTATGTAAGCCCGGTCCCTTGTTATCACACTTTGTCTTAGGTTTTTCTTCTGCCTCTGACCTTGCAACTACAAGGAGATCCCTTCACATATGCTTGAAGCAGCAGTCTAAATGAAAGAATCAGCCAGTTCATACCTTGAAAGTTTGGCTACTAAAGGCACTTGGTAGAGGAGAAAGGATTCAAGAAGGATTAGGGAACTGAACAGAACTAAAACAGTTGCTGCTTTGTTTTAGTGGACAGGAATGTGGAACCTGTCCAGCCCTACAAAATTCTAAAGGAAAGAATCAGAAGGTCAGTTTGTGTTCTGCTACAACAACCAGGTACCATTTTCCATCTGTACAGGGCTGAAGGGTATACTAATTTACTATTTATTACTATCTTATCTATTGGAGCACCTGCCAACATCTGGTGTTTGAGGAAAATATATGTAAACAATAAATAAGCACTGAAATACGTTTAACGCCTGTCAATATGAACAGCAGATAATCTAAACTGTGTACTTGAAAGACCTTCAACAACTCGGGGAGTAGGTTAACCATCTAAGGGAGTTAAAGTAACTATTAATTGTATTTTCATCTGTGTCTACAGAAAAGAGAAAAGAACTGTAAATAGTTGTTCCTTGATCAGTGAAGATAAAGTGTATTGTGTCTAAATGACTTAAAGGGCAGTAAAGTTTGGTTCATACAGAAGAAAAAAAGATTGTGTGTGGAGTGATTACTGACTCAAAGTTTGGTGCTACTTGCTGCGGTCTCCCAGGATAAATTGTGGTCCCACTTTTAATCCCAAACCAACAAATTTGATGTGTGCTCATTCCACTCACAGTGAGGTTTTCTTTAAGCCACCTAGACACATAGAAAAGGCAACAGTTAAGAACTGAGAGACAATGACAAGGACACCAAGATCTGGATGATATCTACTTAGTAGCTTGAGAACCATGAGAGGACAATGCCAGAAGTACCAAGGGAATGCAGTCTTTGGAGAAGAAGAGAGTGATACAATTTATTTTATTTATTTATATTTATTTATTATTACATTGTACCCCACGCTTTCCCACTCAAAGCAGGTTCAATGCGGCTTACATAGTAATAGGGAATACAAAGTATTGATAGAGAAAAAGTTAAGTATAACAGAATAATAAAGAGATAGGTTGGTAGAGATAGGCAAGGGTGAAGGGAGAGGATAGGTATGAGCAAGGGTAGGTGAGCATTGGAGGAGGGGTAGAGGAAGCGGGAGGGGGATGGGAAAACAGGATAAGCAAATGGAAGTTTGGTGGGAGATGTAGTCAAGGTCATTGTCATTGTTTCCTGGATATGTGTTAGGTAGATGGGTACATAGGATTAGTCTGGGTCATTTGGGTAGGCTTGTTTCAACAGATGGGTTTTTAGTGATTTCCAGAAGGGTAGATAGTTGCTGATTGATCGGATAGGTCTGGGGAGTGCATTCCAGAGTTGGCTGCCTAAGAAAGAGAAGTTGGATCCATAGAAGGTTTTGTACTTGAGTCCTTTGCAATTAGGGTAATGTAGGTTGAGGTAAGTTCGCGAAGTTACAGACATGTTTCTGGAGGGAAGGTTAATCAGATCAAGCATATAGTCCGGAGATTCACCATGGATAATCTTGTGGATTAATGTGTGAACTTTGAAGTTGATTCAATGATACAATGATTACAGAAGTGTTTTTGTTCTAGAGAATTGCGGATGGTGGAGAGCATTGATATTCTCACATATCACATCAGTTTACACCCTTTGGGATCAATGTCTTTGTTCATAGATGCTTGTTTTTTTTTAACCTTTGCTGTTATCTTTGATCTGGAGTGCAGTAGGCTAGTGTTGAAATCCCGCTACAACTGCTTGTAATCTTGGGCTAGTCCCCTAATCCTCCATTAATTTAACTGCAAACAGGAAGGGACATTATGTACATTGGCAGCTAAAGGTATGTGCCAATTGTGTGGATAAGTTATAGAATAATAACACGTACGCGTGTGATCGGTGCATTTACACGTATAAGTGCTAAGAGATATTCTTTAACATATGCACCGAAATCACTTAGGGGCCCTTTTACTAAGAGTGTTAGGTGCTAACATGTGCCTAATGCAGCTTAAAAGGCATACCACGGGACACACTCAGGTATCCTTCGGTAAATGCCAAATGCGCATCTGCTAACCATATCCTAAAAATATGTTTAAATGTTTTTGAGGGGAGCATGTCTTGCAATGAAGAATGAGTGTTTCTGCATTAATCCGTTAGCTCAGCTACATTACTACATGCTGACTGGTTAGCGCAGGAATAGCTCATGAGCCTTTACCGCCTATTATATGGGTAGAAGTAAGAGCATATGTGCTACTTTTTTTTTAATGGCTGTGTGTTAATGGCAACATTAGCACATGGCTTAATACAAAAAAAAATAGAAAACGTCCATTTTTATGGCTGTAGTAAAGATGGCCTTAGTAAGCAGGAAAAACCTGTGTAAGGGCATGCTAAGGCCACTTTTTACCACAGCTTAATAAAAGAACCCCTAGCACATAATTGTGAGATAGGCTTAAACATGGGCATGTCTCTGAGATCCCCTTATAAAAATAGAAGTTATACCAATTCAGGGCACACTTAAGCGCCAATAGTTATGACTGCCATTGACTTGGTGCATAACTTTAGACAGGTCAATGCTGACTTACACTAGTATTCTGTAATGGGATCTGATGAGAAGATGTAATTTGCTTTGAGATAGTACTGAAAAAGGTATGAGCTAACTTCCAAATCCCTTTCATTTCACTATTACTGTTGCAGTGCCTTGAGATCTTTTCCTCTCTATGATACAAATAGAAAAATGATTGTTGCACCTACTAGACTCCAAACACCAAGAATCCTCCAGGATAATATTTTGTAAATATCATATTTTGTTCACCATAGTAACACAGGAGACATTGAGTATCAATGTCACTTCTGATGCTGAGCTGCCCACTAAACCCTAATAGACAAGACTTCAGGTGATATTCCTCCCTCCCACCCACCCTTCTTGACATCTTTTTTGGTGCCACATAACCCCTCTCCCAGAGCCTTGGGGGTCACTATGTTGGGACTGCTTTATCTTTTTCCCAGTGGCTTAATGTCTTCATTGCCATAGTTGATGCTCAAGCCTTGGGATCTTCATTCCATTGCTAGTGTTTGATTTCACATGTTCCAAATGGTGTGAGTTAAACACAGACAATCCCTAAATGACAAAAGGAAGAAATCCAAGAGTAGAGCATTTTCACCCAAAGCAAAAGCTGAATAATGTTTTGCAGTCTACACGAGGCATGGGGGGAGGGGGAGATAACCTGCACAAAATGACAGTTACTACTACTTCTACTACTACTTATCATTGCTATTGCACTATACATGCACAGTATACATTACTATAACATATAAATAAGAGACAACCCTTACGCAACATATTTTATAATCTATTCAAAACAAACATGACAAATAAGACATTTACTAAGGAGACAAAAGAAAAAAAAACAATGCACGTATTAAACAGAATACAAGTTATATGATTTAAAAGCAGCTTCAAAAGGTGACTTTTTACCCTAAACAATAGCATGATAGGGGGAGAGGGATCCTTTTACAAGGCGCACTGAAAAATGGTTTGCGGTAGTATAGGAGCGGGTTTTGGACGCGGTGCCGATCCATTTTCAGCGCACCTATAAAAAATACCTTTTTTAAAAATTTTTGCCTAAAATGGACATGCAGCAAAATCAAAACTGCCACATATCCATTTTGGGTCTGAGACCTTACCACCAACCATTGACCTAGTCATGCGGTACCTGGGCAGTAATGACATACGCGTGCCAAATGCCATTTGGTGCGCGTCTGTTAAGTGCGCCTTAAATTAAAAAATAGTTTTCGGACGTATGTATCGGACACGTGCCAAAATGAAATTATCATCAAGAGACACACAGTGTCAGGAGGTAACTCCATTTTGGCATGTGTTGGGCGCGCATAGTAAAAGTGCCCTATTTGTCTTAGGCGTTCATTTTCATAGCAGATCGACACCTCAAAGTCCATCTGCTAAAAACATCCAAATTACGACTTGGAAAGTCAGAATTCGGAGGAAGTTTCACATTGCAGTTTGTCCAAAGAGTAAGGGGGCATGTTGTGGGCAGGACTAGGGAGGGTCCAAAAGTAAGACTTCACCCAATGATTTTAAATAGGAAGAAACATCCATGTCTAAAAAGAAGGACATTTTTATCTAGACCCTGTCTCAATCATTTGCAAGTTACAAAACGTTTGTTTGATTAGGCAGCTGACCATTGTAGGAATTAAGGTATGACCCCTCCTTAATCACCAGCATCCAGTAAGAATATGCAGCAGCTTGTAGCCTCCACTAAATATAGTTTAGCATTAGATACCCTGTCCCTCTTAACATATGGATAGATATATCTAAATCTATCTATCTATCTATCTATCTATCTATCTATCTATCTATCTATCTATCTATCTATCTATCTATCTATCTATCTATCTATCTATCTATCTATCTAAGAGTAGCCATACTGGGTAGACCAATGGTCCATCTAGCCCAGTATCCGGTTTTCCAACAGTGGCCAAACCAGGTCACAGGTACCTGGCAGAAATATTAATTTATTAGTGGTATGTGATATTTAGCTATCAGTGAATATCAGCATTGCATATGCCGCCCCCATTAAATCAATCTAGTCTGAAACAGCAGTTGCCTGGTTACCTACTGATGGTTCATATTACATTGCAGAAGTTTGTAACTTCTCCTCTGCTTGAAACTTATTCCAGCTAAATACTAATCTATTTCTTTATCACTCTAAAACTCGTTGGGAGAACATCATGTGTATTTATAAATTACTCTTCTTGTGTGCTCAATATAGATTTTCATAGGTACTTTCTCATGAGTCCTAGTTCATTTTCCACATGCAATATCTGAAGTGACTGTGTGCAGTATTGTCAGCACATTGTTCATATAAAATAAAATCTGTGAATTATATACTCATATCTTCTAATTAAAATATGATAAATTGGAAAAGGGCATCCACCTCCCAACCCAGGACACACCGTACTTCTATAATCAATTCAACTGTGCAATGAGAATATACTTTTCAGGTTCATCTGTAGTAATCAGCACATCTCCCTAGAGTCAACTGGCAAAATCCTATCCCTTTTCTTCCAAATATTTAACTGGATATACTTGAATCTTTGCTTATTTGTGTTGACCTATATGTTATACTTCATTATTTTTAATGTTTTATTTATTTATTTTTTAGAAATGCATTTCCATGATCACATTATCTCAGCATTCAAAACAGCTATTGTTGGTTCCTTTTAGAATTCAAATTAAAACATGTGATAATTTTATATACCATTTTTGCACATAAAGAAACTGATTTACACGCATAAATGGCCTAAGAACATAAGAATAGCCATACTGGGTCAGACCAATGGTCCATCTAGCCCAGTATACTGCTTTCAACAGTGCAGAATCCCAGGAAAAAGTAGCGGCTTTCCCCATGTCTATCTTAATAACAGATTATGGCCTTTTCCTCCAGGAACTTGTATAAACATTTTTAAACCTAGATACGCTAACTGCTTTTACCACATCCTCCGCAATATGATCCAGAGATTAAGTACTCATTGAATGAAAAAAAATATTTTTGCCTTTTTGTTTTAAGTATTACCATGTAATGGCAAGAGAGGGGTGTATGGCAGCTGTCGCAACTGTATATTGCTGGTACTCTGTTATCGCCTGCTGCTCTGTCTGCATTGTATAATGTTCTTTGCTAGATTCTAGCACATGGAAGGACATCTCCACATATATTTCAACCTTTCAGGTCTCCAATTCACTTATCTCGAATCCTTCAGAGTTTATCTCCTTTTGTCACACCATTACATCAGGTCGTAAGAAGGCTTCTCTGCTATATAAAAAACTTCAGGATCTATATGCCGATGTAGTTGCTCCATTGAGGATGACTTGGGAAGCGGAATTTGGTTTGGATGCATCTGAATTTGATTGGTCTATTTTCTGGGTTAACTCCATACGTCCCACGAAGTCAGCAGCAATATCTCAATCCTCATATTTCATCTTTCACAAAGCCTATTGGACTCCTGCTCGAGTGGCCAGAATCACTAAGAGTGTCAACTTCAACTGCTGGTCTTGTCAAGAAAGAGATGGTTCACTGGCACATATGGTTTTCTACTGTAAAAACGTCAGAGCTACTGGCAACTAATTTGGTCAAAAATGTGTCTTATCTTTCACTTGCCTGAGTCCACTGCGCTCTCTTATGAGGTTGTGATCTTACGAGCTTCTTGTCCGACTATCCCTCTTTTGGAGTCTGATAAGAAATTGTATAACATACTGCTAGCTGTTGCCTTGCATTTAATTGTCTCCAATTGGAAAAATAATGTGTACCTGAATTATAATGAATGGTGGAGTTATATATGCGTGATCAGAAAATATGAAACAATTTTGGCCCATAGACGTCGAAACATTAAGTCTGTTTTGAGGACCTGGGCTCGTTTAGACCTTTTTTTGTCAGGAGCCACATAGCACTCCTTGAATTTGTGTAACCCTGCAATTTGTCTCCGGGTGTTGCCATGGAACTTTGACTTTGATTATGCTTATGATATTTTTTTTTTGGGGGGGGGTGGGGTTAATTTCCGGGGGGGGGGGGGGGTTGTTTGATTTTGTGTTTACTTTTGTATTCCACCTTGAATTTGATGGTTAAGCAGATTATAAATGCCAGTATTCTCTGTATGACAAAACCTTTAATAAAATATAATTCAAAAAAAAAGAAAAAAAAAATACACACAGAATTCCACCATAATAAATAAGTTACTTTGTCAAGATCGTTCCAAACAAAAGAAAAGTGTTCTAAGGGCTTGATGTAACATTAAATCCAGTAATTGTGCTTGAAAAAAAAAAAAATATTACCATGTAAGTTCATTTAGTCTTCCCTAGTCTCTGTACATTTTGAAAGTTAATAATCATTTCATGTTTACCCGTTCTACTCCACTCAGGATTTTGTAGACCTCAATCAGCCTCCAATCAGCCATCTCTTCTCTAAGCTGAAGAGCCCTAACTTCCTCAGCCTTTCCTCATATGAGAGGAGTTCCACTCCCTTAATCATTTTGGTCGCCCTTCTTTGAACCTTTTCTAATCCAGCTATATCTTTTTGGAGATACAGTGACCAGAACAATAATCAAGGTGAAGTTGCAGCACAGAACGATACAGCGGCATTATAATATTCTTTGTCTCAGTTTCTATCCCTTTCCTAATAATTCCTAGCATCCTGTTTGTTTTGTTGGCTTCTGGTGCACACTGAGCGGACGTTTTGAAACACATTGTCCACGATGACACCCGGATCATTTTCTTGGGTGGTGACTCCTAAAGTGGAAGCTAGCATCATGCAACTATGATTTGGATTATTCTTTCCTAAATCCATCACTTTGCATTTGACCACATTAAGGGGTCCTTTTACTAATCTGTGGTAAGTACTAATGCATGCTTATCGCAGGTTAAAAAACACTGCTGCAAGGTGCACTCCTGTGGTAGTTTTGGGATTGGCACGAACTTCCTATCTGCTGAAAAAATTTTTTTTTTCTTTTTTTAGCGCTGGGGGCAAGTAGAGAGGCAGAGAGTAGGTGTGTTCTGGGCTAACTGGTTAGCGTAGCTACATCGCCACATACTAATCATTTAGCATGTAGTTAGCACATGAGCCTTTACCACCTATAAAATAGGTGGCAGTAAGGGCTTATACGCTAATGGTTATGTGCTAATGGGAAAATTAACATGAGGCCATTAATAGAAAAAGTGGACAATGAGACCATTTTACTGCCACAGCATGTGGGAAAGACCCGCACTGGGGACAGTGCTGACCACATTTTAGCACTGCTTAGTAAAAGGGCTCTGTATTTCCTCTATTTGGATGCCAAGTCTTCCAGGGCGTCTTTTGCTAAAGCTTAACTCGAATTATCTGCAGCAGGTCCCATAGGAATAAAAGGTCCACATGCATTTGAACAATTTTAAATAGTTTTGCTTCATCTACAAATATAATCGCCTCACTAGTCATTCCCATTTACAGATCATTTATAAATATGCAGGGCTTTTTTGAGGGGGTACTGAGTACTGGCACCTCTTCTATTGTCTGCTAAAATTGATCCATGATCTCCAAGTTTTAATGAACGATCTCAGGCTCTACACACCAATTCTGCCTTGTCATAGATTATGTGACTGGTTGCAAGGGGCCTGGCTATTGTGGGGTGGGTCCCTCAGTGATCACCCCACCCCTGAAGGGTGGCTTGACATTTGAGTACCGGCACCTTTTTCACTGGAAAAAACACACTGTAAATAAGTTAAATAGCACCAGTCACAGCACAGATCCCTGGAACACTCCACTATTCACTTTATTGCATCGAAAGAAATAGCCATTTAACCCTATCCTCTGTTTTGGGGTTTTTAAAAAATTAATCTGTTCCTATTCTTACACTTGCCACTGGATTCTATGTAGTATGCTTAGATTTAGGCATTGAAATCGGTGCGGATTCTATAACACTGCGTGTAACTTAATTGGCTTAACAAGCCAATGAGCTCTGATATCAGCACTTAACAAGCAATAATGAGCAGTAATTGGCACTGATTAGAATTTAGGTGCACAACTCGCTAAACGTATTCTGTAATGATGTGTGCTGAAATTCTAACGTGTGCAGGCAAATACGGGTGTGATTATGGGCAGGGAAATGGGCATTTCATGGGTGTTCTGAAATTTAGGTGACTAGTTATAGAATATGGTCCAGTGCACCTAAACCTACGCACTGGGATTTACACCATGTTTTAGTTGGTGCAAATGGATATGCGCATATTTAGGCGCTGAAATATCAACTTCGCTTATTCTATCATCAGCGCCTAAATCTAGGTGCTTATAGAATACGCTAAGGGCCTCTTTTAGAAAGCCGCACTACCGATTCTCATTGTGGCAAATGAGAGGAAGTTCATTCAGTTCCTATGGGCTTCCTCTCATTTGCCACACGGGAATCATTAGTGTGGCTTTGTAAAAGAAGCCCTTAGTTGACACTGATTTCAGCACCATTTTTTAGGTGTCATATATAGAATCTCCTCCTTTATGTGTAACTGGCACATGACATGACGACGCATTCTTTCCTATAGGTGTGTACACAGGGGTGAAGTTTAGGTAAGCATGAGTGAAATTTTCAGGTACACATTGCATATAAATTATGCTAATCTATATGTATATATGAATAATCTACAGGTAGACATTTACATCTGCTTAAGAGCAGGTGCTGTTGCATTTTGTAAAGACATATAGGTGCCTATCCTGCTTATTTTCGAAGGAGAAGGGCGGCCATCTTCCGACACAAATCAGGAGATGGCCGGCCTTCTCCTAAACCCGGCCAAATCGGTATAATCCAAAGCCGATTCTGGCTGGCTTCAACTGCTTTCCGTCTCAGGGCCAGCCAAAGTTCAAGGGGGCGTGTCGACAGTGTACCGAAGGCGGGACGGGGTTAAGAGATGGCCAGCCTCAGCTGATAATGGAAAAAAGAAGGCCGGCCCTGACAAGCATTTGGCCGGCTTTACTTGGTCTCTTTTTGTTCAAGACTAACCCTTGAAAATGTGCCCAAACTGACCAGATGACCACCGGAGGGAATCGGGGATCACCTCCCCTTACTCCCTCAGTGGTCACCACCCCCCACCCGCCCCCCCCCCCCCCAAAAATTAAAAAACATTTTTTTGCCAGCCTCTATGCCAGCCTCAAATGTCATATCCAGCTCCATCACAGCACTATGCAGGTCCCTGGAGCAGTTTTTAATGGGTACTGCAGTGCACTTCAGACAGGCGGACCCAGGCCCATCCCCCCTACCTGTTACACTTGTGGTGCTAAATGGGAGCCCTCCAAAACCCACCCGAAATCCACTGTACCCACATGTAGGTGCCCCCCTTCATCCCTAAGGGCTATGGTAGTGTTGTACAGTTGTGGGAAGTGGGTTTGGGGTGGGGTGGGGGGGCTCAGCACCCAAGGTAAGGGAGCTATGCACCTAGGATCATTTTGTGAAGCCCACTGCAGTGCCCCCTAGGGTGCCCGGTTGGTATCTTGGCATGTGAGGGGAACCAGTGCACTACAAATGCTGGCTCCTCCTACAACCAAATGGCTTGGATTTGGCTGGGTTTGAGATGGCCACCATTAGTTTCCATTATTGGTGAAAACCAATGGCGGCCATCTCTAACGCCAGCGATCTCTAAGGGCGGCCCAAATGTTGAGATTTGGCCGGCTCCGACTGTATTATCGAAACGAAAGATGGCCCTTATAGATGGCCGGCCCCATTCGATTATGCCCCTCCTTGTGGCTTTATAAGATAGCACCTAAGTAGGTGCCTACTTACCCTCCTAAACCAGGCACCTTTATAAATTACCCTCCATATGTCTGCATTATGATAGGCTATCAAAAACCTGAGGTTCAGAGTGGACTGAGCCATGGCTAACAGTATCTACTTTAGAAGATGCCACTACAGTGGTACAATCACATAGACATAGTCAGACCATGCTATAAAATCATTTGGTTTCAAAATTTCATTTTGTAATGTGAGAAGGATATTTGTTTCTTTGAAAACTCATTCGATTGGGGATTGAATCATTATTATTATAAAAGGTAAAACAACAGGTAAGGCTTTGGGGAATTAAATAAGACTTTGTCTACTTGGAATCTCAATTAATAAAAATGTTTTCACGGCTCTGTCAATATACGGCAAGTGCTTCAGCTCAAGAAACTGAATAATCAATTTTTGGATGGGTGTGCTGCTCACATTTATTTCCAAATAAATGTGATTAGTCTTATTTATAACTGAGCAACAACAAAAAAAGTTTCAATATATGAATCTCTACAGTTTATTTGGTTTTCTATGTAAATATACTCACCAGGAAAACCTGTCACACTGTTTCTCTTTTCTTAGAAAATAATAGTTTAAAGGAGAAGTGTCCCATACCTTGTCTATCAAATAGTGAAAATTTGTAGAAAACAAATGGGTCGATAATCAAAAGGGTTTCACTGGGGAGGAGAAGTTCCTGTTTGGTTAAACTCTGCTGAGCAAACTGGCACCGAAATTTAGTGGCACTTAGGGGTCCATAAGTACATAAGTATTGCCACACTGGGACAGACCAAAGGTCCATCAAGGCCAGCATCCTGTTTCCAACAGTGGCCAATCCAGGTCACAAATACCTGGCAAGATCCCGAAAAAGTTCAATACATTTTATGCTGCTTATCCCAGAAACAGCAGTGGATTTTCCTCACGTCAATTTGGAGTGGAGGAGTGGCCTAGTGGTTAGGGTGGTGGACTTTGGTTCTGAAGAACTGAGTTCAATTCCCACTTCAGGCAAAGGCAGCTCCTTGTGACTCTGGGCAAGTCAGGGTGGTGGACTTTGGTTCTGAAGAACTGAGTTCAATTCCCACTTCAGGCAAAGGCAGCTCCTTGTGACTCTGGGCAAGTCACTTAATCCTCCATTGCCCCATGTAAGCTGCATTGAGCCTACTATGAGTGGGAAAGCACAGCGTACAAATGTAACAAAAAAAAATAATGGTCTATGGACTTTTCCTTTAAGAAGCCATCCAGACCTTTTTTAAAACCCCGCTAAACTAACCATCTTTACCACATTCTCTGGCAAGCCGCAGTAAAAAGTTGCCTGCGGTAGTGTAGGCACGTGTATTGGGCATGCTTCGGGCCAGTTTTTACCGCATCTACAAAAAATGTTTTTGGGGTTCTTTTTAATGGGACGGGAATAAGACTTGCGGTAAACATGAAATCAGCATGCACCCAAAACCGGCCTGAGCCCTTAATGCCACCCACTGATCTACTGGTAAAGGCTCATGTGCTACACATGCGGTGACCGGTTGGCGTGCACTAAGTGCCGATTACCATTGAAACTGGCGCATATAGGAGGAATAAATAAATAATTTATCCAGGCATTATGGGCTCATGCCAAATCTGTAATTACTGCTAGAAGGGTACGCTGGCCTGGCAGTAATTTCATTTTGGCACGCACTGCACGCGCTTAGAGCCTTCCGTAGCTTAGTAAAAGGGCCCCTTCTTAATTGGGTAGTGTCACTGAATATCACTACTAGCTGGCCATCCCCTAACTGGCTAGGTTATGATTTATTAACACTTTATATACTGCATAACTATACAAGATCAAGGTGTTTTACAATAAACAAAATCACATAAATGTAAAAATTATCACACATAAAGGGACTCCCTAGGCTAGATAGGAAAGACCTAGGCACAAATCACTCAGAGCCAGTCTTACTTTCTAAAATATTAACTATTCCTTCAATTGCAGAAATCTTAAAGGGTAAAGGAATGGGACTTTATGTGGTTTTTGGAACTACATTCAAAGCAGTTTACATAGAGGGGCATTTTCGAAAGAAACATCCAAGTTGTGATTTGGACGTCTTTGCAAAATGTCCAAATCCAGGGGCGGGGAAAACCGTATTTTCGAAAAAAGATGGACATCCTTCTTTTGTTTCGAAAATACCATCAGAAACGTCCAAATCCTTAAATTTGGACGTCCCTAGATTTGGATGTCCTTGGATTTGTGCGTTTCTGACTTTCAGCGATTTTCGAAACCAAAGATGTCCATGTCAAAAATGTCCAAATGCAAGCCCTTTGGTCATGGGAGGAGTCAGCATTTGTAGTGCACTGGTCCCCCTGATATGCCAGGACACCAACCGGTATGCTGTTTAAGTATTGAAAATGCAATAAATAAATATTTTTAAAAAAACCAAATGGTCCCAGTTTTCCAAACTGTGGCCAAGCCAGGTCACAAGTACCTGGCAGAAATCCAAATCGTGGCAACACTCCATACTGCACATTCCAGGGCAAGCAGTTGCTTCCCATGTCTGTCTCAATAGCAGACTGTGGACTCTTTCTCCAGGAATTTGTCCAAACCTTTTTTTAAACCCAGATACACTAACCACTATTTTTATTTTCTACAACTTCTGGAAGGTAAAATGTTTTCAGAACAAAATTGTGGAACAATTTTATGTATATACTTAATTTGAGTTTTTTTTTCCACCTTTACACATAATGCCAAAGGCAAGTAGCAATAATATATATACAGTGCTGTGAAAAAGTTTGTAAACCCCAAGTAAAATAATGATAATTTCAACATCTAATCACTTTATCCTTCTTTAACTGAAAAATTCAGAAGTGGTAGTCAGCATTTTAAACAAAATGTCATCACCAGTGTTTAAATGTAATAATGCATTGTCTGTACTGCTATTTGTTGAAAGTCAGTGGGGCTGATTGTATGTGGGAAAAGGTTACCAGGTGTGCTGCTATTTCTTTAGTTTAGGCCTATTAAAAACTACAACTATCCTAATAATATTGCCACCTTGTACTCCTTCCACTCCTTCACAATATGGATAGTGTCAGGCTGATTGGAGGTATTTGCAGCCTGGCATTTAGAGATAGTGGAATTCCACTTCTCCACCTTACCTATATCAGAACTGTCTTCTTTATTATAAATGCTTGTTTAAATTATTTATTATGCTATTCATGCTCTTTATGCAACACTGATTGTTATCTTCCAATCTTTATCTACCAATAACGATACATTGTAAGCCACATTGAGCCTGTAAATAGGTGGGAAAATGTGGGATACAAATGCAATAAATAAATAAATAAATGAATAAATAAATAAATAAATAAATATTTATTGGCTGCCATTAACTAAGGAATTCTTTATATGGCACCACACTGAAATCCAGGCATATTCTATAACAATGTGCATAACTTAATTGGCTTAACAAGCCAATCAGTGTTGCTAACAGTGCTTAACAAGCAATAATGAGAATTGGGCAATAATTACGCATTTAAGTCACTAAGAGGCATATTTTCAAAGCACTTAGCCTTCCAAAGTTCCATAGGTTAAGAATTTGATTCTTTCCGTTTTCTTTTTATATCTTTCAGGACTCCCGCCCTTCAACAGGAATTCAGGAACACCAGGTAAGTATAGACCTTAAATGTTTTTGTCCCCGAATCACTTAGCTGTTTTCCTTGATGTGTTTTTTTTCCCAAGAGCACTGGTCGCTCTTCCAGATCCTTCTTCCTTCTGCTTTTCCAGTTCTCTTGCTCTTCTCCCTAAACCTCTCTTAAACAACATAAAAGGAAGGAAAACCTTACCTCCCTGATTGATTTTCCATGCAATTTCCCTAGGTGTCAGTCAATTAGGTATTACTGTGGCCAATTACACTTTCACAAATAAAATAACATAAATTGACCTAAACTTCCAATCCTGCCCTTTATTTTACTTGTCCCTGCCTGGAGGAGCACTGGTGTTGCACACACACACACACACACTACTCTAGCCTTTCAGAACATCCAACATACCACCCAATCACCAATCAAACACAGAAACAAACAAAATCTAAATCTATTTTCAGTAACTCTCCATTTAATCACATTCCTCACTCACCCAAATAATTTATTATTCCCCACTATCCTTCAATTCATGCACTTTAGGGGCCTATGCAATCACACAAACTCAGACAACCCGCTGGACACTCCCTCTGAAAGCTTCAGCTCCTCTGACCAACTGTCAGCTGCACCGTTTCCTAAGCAACGGAACCACGGCCAGAGCTCTGGAGACCCCCTAGCCAATCAGCTGTCCTTCCCAAGGTTCCATTTTTTTCTGCTGACCAACGGAACCTTGGGCAGCACAACCGAATCTCCATTGTAACCTTTATTTTTCCCATTGAAATCAATGGAAAAACCAAATAATTTAAAGAAAACCACTCAAATTTAACACCAAATTACCCCAAATTATCCCCAATAATTACACCCCTCATCCTCTACCGAATTGTATTTTTAAAATTTAAATTTAACCATTTTTTACGTCCGCCCCATAACTATCCTCCAAAAAACCACTTTAAAAATCCCGAATTTAATTAAAATAAATCTCAAAAATTCAAACAACCCCTTCTTAATCTATCCCGTCGAATTCAAAAATTTAACCCTTAATTAACCCCTTTAAACTAGCCCCCCCTCAAAAACACCCCCTAAAATATTTAAATTAAAAAACTAACCCCCCAGAAAAATTCACAAAAATTCTCTGAACCCAAATCCGAAAACAGAATTCAAATCCCATTAACCCTTAATTTTTTAAAAATCAAACATATAGTAACGGCAGAAAAAGACCTGCACGGTCCATCTAGTCTCAAAAAACCCATTTATACAATTTAAAAACAAACTCATTAAAATTCCGGGTTAAAAAACCCCTTACCTGAAATTAGATTTTCCCCTTACACAATGACTTCCATCAGATCCGGTCCCACTGCTCTGGTTTTAAAATCGGAGGCAAAAGAAAAATCACCCCAAAAATTGCCAATTCTTCTGGAGCTCTGGTTAAAAATCGAGGCCCAGGCTTCTAGGCCTCACCGGAGCTCCTCCGACGTGCACCCCCGATTTGTGCATGTGCCGTGCACTAATCGGGCACACGCGTGCATGCTTTCTTCTTTCTCCGCCGGCCATGCTCCCTTCACCGGCCCCGAAATCAGCCTCAAAGACCCAGGACACCCTTGCCCCTCTTCAATCCGGCCCAATTCGGGACGCGATCCCACCAGGAAACACCGGTGCCCCCAAAACAGTGGCGCTCTCCGCTTCCCTTGATGCCACTTCCTCCGCGACGTCCCCGCCAGCCTCTCCGGCCCTAAACTACCCCGCAGTAGGGAAATAGCCGGCAGAACACCCAGGCCGGTTCCCGGACATCCCCAACCTCCGAAAACTCCTTCCCTGCCTCCTGCAGTGCCTGCCCCCATCCAAATGGGCCTGGACTCACCCCGAACGCGGCAGCAGCTTTCCCCGCCCAAACGGGCCTATTATCGGCCCCCAACCCCCCCCCCCCCCCCCACACACACACACAAAATTAGCTCAATAACACTGGGGAGACCCGGTTTATCCTGCTAGACACGGGAATGTGCCTAACCGTTCCCGGGTCTCCGGAAAACGGCACCCCTGCCTCGGCCCACTCCAGAACGGCCCCAAAATGACCCCGGAGCCCCAAAACGGACTCCAGGTAAGTATATATTTTTTTCCCTTTTTAACCCCTTGGTTACAGTAGAATAGCACCTAAGTGTTTCTGTGTGGATCTGAAAAGGTAGCATAATGATGGCCATGTCATGGGCATTCTCTATAAGTTGCACAGTGTTATAGAATTCAGAGGATCCATGCCCAACTTACATTCTGGGATTTATACCTAGTTGCAGTTGATATAAATGCTTGCGCCCGGATTCCAGTGCTACACACTATTTTATAAAGGGCATTCATCCCAGAGTGCCCTTTATAGAATACCATTCAATTCCATTTTTGTTTGGTGCTGATTTTTCAAAACCTTATACTGAATCTAGCCCTAAATGTATATGACGATTTGAAAATTGAGCTAAATTAAACTAACCTAAAGTCAATGTGAAAATAGTAAGTTAACTCCTAGCACAATTAATTGGTTAATTAGTAGGGGCTTAACTTGCATACATTGAGGGGGGAGATTATCAAGATGTGGTAAAAAATGAGTTTTTACTGCACCATGATTTACTACAAATTGATGACAAATTGATGGAAGAAGGAAACCGACTGAAAGTAATAAGAAACAGCAAAAGGAAAGTCAAGTCAAATGCAAAGCGCTGATAAGGAAGGCTATGAGGGACTTCGAAAAAAGATTGTTTTGGAGGCCAAAACACATAGTAAATTTTTTTTAGGTATATTAAAAACAGGAAGCCGGCAAAATAATTGGTTGGACCGCTAGATGACCGAGGAGTAAAGGGGGCAATCAGGGAAGACAAAGCCGTACTGGAGAGCTTAAATGAATTCTTTGTTTCAGTCTTCACTGAGGAAGATTTGAGGGGATACCGGTGCCAGAAATGGTATTCGAAGCTGACAAGTCGGAGAAACTTAATGAATTCTCTGTAAACCTGGAGGATGTAATGAGGCAGTTCTACAAACTGAAGAGTAGCAAATCTCCTGGACTGGATGGTATTCATCCCAGAGTACTGACAGAACTGAAAAATTAACTTCCGGAATTATTGTTAGTAATATGTAATTTATCCTTAAAATCGAGCATGGTACCAGAAGATTGGAGGGTGGCCAATGTAACGCCGATTTTTAAAAAAGGTTCCAGAGGAGATCCAGGAAATTATAGACCAGTGAGCCTGACATCAGTGCTGGGCAAAATGATAGAGACTATTATAAAAAACAAAATTACAGAGCATATTCAAAAGCATGGATTAATGAGATAAAGTCAACATGGATTTAGTGAAGGGAAATCTTACCTCACCAACCAATACTCTTCAACATGATGATGATTCCATTGACACAGTCCCTATCCAATCGAGGACTTAACCTGTTCATTTACGCAGATGATGTTACTATCTACATCCCCTTCAGACATGACATGAAAGAAATAGCCAATAAAATCAACGATGGCCTGAACATCATGGACTCCTGGGCAAACTCATTCCTATTGAAACTGAACACTGAAAAAACACACATAACAAATACAAACACACGATATTAACTACCCCAGGTCGCACCCTCCCTACATCAGACAGTTTGAAAATACTTGGTGTCACACTCGATCGCAACCTAACTCTCAAGAGCCAAGTAAACTCTGTAATAAAGAAAATGTTCCATGCAATGTGGAAGCTCAAACGACTAAAACCCTTCTTCCCGAGGGAAACCTTTCGATTCCTAATACAATCAATGGTCCTAAGTCATGCAAATTACTGCAACAGAATCTACGTGGGATGCATGGAACAACTAACAAAAAAAATCCAGACCGCCCAAAATACAGCAGCCAGATTTAAATTCAGCAAAACACACTCTGACAGTGCCAAACCTCTTCGAGAAAAACTGCACTGGCTCCCAATCAAAATTTGCACTCTGGTCCACAAAATCATATATGGTGTAGTCCCAGGATACATGATAGACCTCATAGATCTACCAACAAGAAACAGATTTGGTTCTGCTAGATCATACCTAAACCTACACTACCCAAATTGCAAAGGCTTGAAATACAAAACAACTTAAGCATTCGGCTTTTTCTACAAAAGTGCACAACTATGGAATGGCCTCCCAAAAGCTGTGAAAACAATCCATGACCACCTTAGTTCCGGAAATCACTAAAGACCATCTTGTTCCAAAAGGCATACCCTACTGACCCAACTTAAGTGCCTGAATCCAGCAACACAATGAAACCAAAGCCCATAATGAACACTATCCACCTTATAATTGAAAGAGAAAAACGCCTAGATTTCGACCCAAATCGGGAGATAGACGTTTATCTCACAAAAACGAATAAATCGGTATAATGGAAAGCCGATTTTGGACGTTTTCAACTGCACTCCATCGCGGAAGCGTACAAAGTTGACGGGGGCGTGTCGGAGGCGTGGCGAAGGTGGAACTGGGGCGTGGTTATCGGCTGAGGAGAGATGGGCGCCTTTCGCAGATAATGGAAAAAAAGTATGCGTTTGTAGCTAGAATTTAGGGCACTTTTCCTGGATCCTGTTTTTTCACGAATAAGGCCCCAAAAAGTGCCCTAAATGACCAGATTACCACCAGAGGGAATCGGGGATGACCTCCCCTGACTCCCCCAGTGGTCACTAACCCCCTCCCACCACAAAAAATGATGTTTCACAACTTTTTATTTTCACCCTCAAATGTCATACCCACCTCCCTGGCAGCAGTATGCAGGTCCCTGGAGCAGTTGTTAGGGGATGCAGTGGACTTCAGGCAGGTTGACCCAGGCCCATCCCCCCCCTACCTGTTACAATTGTGCTGCTTAATGTTTAGTCGTCCAACCCCCCCAAACCCACTGTACCCACATGTAGGTGCCCCCCTTCACCCCTTAGGGCTATAGTAATGGTGTAGACTTGTGGGCAGTGGGTTTTGAGGGGGATTTGGGGGGCTCACCACACAAGGGAAGGGTGCTATGCACCTGGGAGCTCTTTTACCTTTTTTTTGTTTTTGTAAAAGTGCCCCCTAGGGTGCCCGGTTGGTGTCCTGGCATGTGAGGGGGACCAGTGCACTACGATTCCTGGCCCCTCCCACGAACAAATGCCTTGGATTTATTCGTTTTTGAGCTGGGCGCTTTCATTTTCCATTATCACTGAAAAACAAAACGCCCAGCTCACAAATTGTCGAATAAAACATGGACGTCTATTTTTTTTGAAAATACGGTTTGGTCCGCCCCTTCACGGACCCGTTCTCAGAGATAAACGCCCATGGAGATAGACGTTTTCGTTCAATTATGCCCCTCCATGTAATTCTTCTTCTCTACGATTCGCCTAACGTATCTGTAACACATGAACCTCTTTGATAATAACATCACTTTGTAGTTGTTTTTCATTGAAGGCGACTAATGCCTCACGGTACTATGTAAGCCACATTGAGCCTGCAAATAGGTGGGAAAATGTGGGGTACAAATGTAACAAATAAATAATACATTTCTTTGAAGGGGTGAACAAACATTGGATAAAGGTGAGCCGGTTGATATTGTGTATCTGGATTTTCAGAAGGCGTTTGACTAAGTACCTCATGAAAGACTGCAGAGGAAATTGGAGAGTCTTGCGATAGGAGGTAGTGTTCTATTGTGGATTAAAAACTGGTTAAAAGATAGAAAACAGAGAGTAGGGTTAAAATGATCAGTATTCTCAATGGAGAAGGGTAGTTAGTGGGGTTCCCCAGGGGTCTGTGCTGGGACTGCTGCTTTTTAACATATTTATAAATGACCTAGAGATGGGATTAACTAGTGAGGTAATTAAATTTGCTGATGACACAAAGATATTCAATGTTGTTAAATCACAGGAGGATTGTGAAAAATTACGAGATTGGGAGACTGGGCATCTAAATGGCAGATGATGCTTAATGTGAACAAGTGCAAAGTGATGCATGTGGGAAAGAGGAACCCGAATTATAGCTACGTCATGCAAGGTTCCACATTAGGAGTCACAGACCAAGAAAGGGATCTAGGTGTCATCGTTAATGATACGTTGAAACCTTCTGCTCAGTGTGCTGCTATTGCTAAGAAAGCAAATAGAATGTTAGGTATTATTAGGAAAGGAATGGAAAACAAAAATGAGGATGTTATAATGCCTTTGTATCACACCATGTGTGACCGCACCTTGAATATTGTGTTCAATT